>NW_020954590.1:29738967-29816608 GCF_900497805.2 Vombatus ursinus | reverse complement strand
ATCTATATCTATATCTATATCTATATCTATATCTATATCTATATCTATATCTATATCTATTTATTAATGGCTCAAACCTTATACAAGACTGGAATCTAATCTAAGCCCCCATTGGTGGCTTCAAGGACAAGCCTCTATTTTTCCTTAAAGATACTGTTTGTCTCTGCCTTTTTGATCCTTGAACATTTCTTGATTCAGCCCCACAGGCACACTGAGGCTGACAGCCCTCCCCTTCTCCTATTCCAGAGTAACTGGGCTCCTCAAAGACTCTCCCAAAATGTGAGTTTGGAAAATTTCAAGTCTGTTTTTTTTGGTAATTTTCAATATTGTCTCTGTTGTGTAAAAATACAGCAAAACTTCCAGAGTCCTACTTCTTTCTTCAGTGTCACTTTTAAATTCCCTTTTATTCTTTCCTCCATCTAATCTCCTTCAATTACTACTCTAATCTGCTGCTATGCGTGACTTGAAGGAGATGCCATTATTTTTTGAGAAAGGAGAAGAGAAAGATTCCAGCACTTTTGATTTCCAGAGAGAGTAAGAAACAGTATTTCTGCCCCCTAGGAACATGTAATCTAAAAAAGACCTTCAGTCATACCAGCATAAGCTATATTTACACTGGGCCAAAATTAGCAATTTATTGGAAAACAAAACAAAGCAAAACAAATCCATTTTGAAGGATAGGTATAGTCACAAAAATGAACACTCAGACATTGCAGAAAGATATAATGTATTTCTGTCATTAGGCAATGGTATGAGTGAGTCCTTTTCCACGGTGTGCTGAGGGAAAAAACAGTAACCTTCCTTCCAATAATTTGGGATAGAATTGCTAGAGGAGCTGGATTGCTTTCTAGAGAGTTCTGATGATGAAGTGGAAGGACATAGCCTGAATGAAAGCTCCAAGTTGAGTCTGAAATGATTCAAAGGAATGTCAAAGAAATGTCATAAGAAAATTTGCCTATAAGAAGAAGGAGCTGGACAGAAGATATTGGTTGATAAGTGGTTAACAATAAGGTCAAATGTAAGTTTAGAAAATCTTGGTCCTAGAGAGTAAGTAAAGAAACCTATCTTCTCCCTCTCAGTAGAGAGATGAGAGCTGTACATGTGGAATGAAGTACACAAGGTCGTATGTAATTGCTGTGATTATTAACTTTGTCCATTTTTTATTACTGTTCTTACAAAGGTTTAATAGAGTGGGAGTGCTAAGGAATAACAACTGGCATAAATACGAAAGTAACAATAACACTATTTTAAAATGGTGGATTCGGAGAAGTTTGATGAATGTCTTTGAAACTAAAGGTAAGAATCTTGGTTAAAATAAATTATAATATATGTACAAAGATTACTGAGTTTGGAGTTAGGAAGCATGGTTTTTAATTTCGGTTCACAGATGTCCTAACCATTCACAAGTCAGTTAACCTTTCTGAGCCTCAATTTTCTTATCTATAAAATAGGAAAAATAATAATCACTATTAACCTCATGGGTTTATTATGGGGAAAGTGCTTATTAAACCTTCATGTATTAATGCCAATTATTATTATTATTATTATACATTATTTTAAGTGTATAAATACTTGCTCACATTTGTTATTCTAAACATAGCAGCTTTGTAAAGTAAGGTAAGATAGTGTAAGTGATATTATCCCTGTCATAAAGATCTTTCCTCTACTACCCTCTCTTCAACAAATCAATCCTGTGCATGCCAGAGACCATATCCTGGAGTAACTCTGGCTAGCAGCCTCCCTCCGTTGCTCCTTGAAACTGATCATGCTTCAATTCTTCTACAAGAGAAGGATATAAACATTAATAAGGGCCTACTATGTGCTAGGCACTTTACAAGTATTATTTCATTTGATCCTCAAAACAACCCTAGGAAGTAGATGTTACTACAATTCCCATTTTATAGTTGAGGAAACTGAGGTAAACAGAGGTTAAATGATTTGCCCAGGGTTGCACAGTTAGTAAGTATATGAAGCCAAATTTGAACTCAGGTTTTCCTGACTCCAGACCCCATGCTTTATCCATTGCATTACTTGTGTAGAACACAATTTACAGATAATAATCAAACATACAGTACCGTTTCTATTAAATTCCATATAGCTAATTGATTCTCAATAGAATGCTTTTGTTGATATTTTTCTGAATTCTTGTATCCATAACTAATCTATGGTTGCAATCCAACCATGATTTGATAAATAGAGTTACATTCCAATCTACTGTTTTCCCAATATATTTATTGTCATTAAATCTAATTGAGATTTATTGATAAATTATTTCTCATCTGTGTACAATTTATATTCATTAAACTGAAACCTCTTTTAGTTTCAACAGGGCTGATTATAATAGAGCTAACTATCTTAACACTATTTGTATAGTTACAGGGATTGGAACATTGATTCTATAGTATTATCTATAAAATTCTGAAAACTATTCAGATCAATCTCATTTTAAAATTTCATTTAAATTATATAATTTTTTTTCTACCAACTGTCCATGAATAGTTAGTTCTTCATTAGGCCAAGCAATTGGTTCTAAAAATCAGCATCATTAAAAATGCTTTCACCATTTTTTTCTATCTGATAAAAGATATAAGTTCATGAGCTGAATGATATTTTCTAGTAACATATTGCTAGGAAGAACATTTAATTGACTATTTTTTATTAAGTGGAATATCTATAAACATATTTGACCTAAAGCTTCAACTTGAGATTCATGCTTTCTAGTACCAATCTTTAAATTTTCCCAAGCTCATATTGTACATTTGATTAATTTTTGTGCTTTCTGAATGTTAGTTGATCTTAACTAAAATGTAATTAAGAGTAATGAAAATTCTTCAAGAATATTAATCATTAAAGTAAAGTCTTGCAAGAAATTAATATTAGCTAATCTGTTAACCAAACCAGAATTACAAGAATAATGAGAAAAGTGCATATATGAGGTAGGACCTCAGCACTACACAGCAGTAGCAGTCAATAAATTATACACTGTACATCTTGGTCCCAGTACTCAAACAAATTTTGTAATTCAATTTCAAGTTCTTTAGCTACACTTCTCACTTGGTTTTATTTTTATTAGATTGGTGATAAATGTAATAAATTTTATCCAGAAATATTTCAAATGATTAACTTGTTTTATTTTGGATATGAAATTGTCAAGGAATAATTGTGACCCATTTTTTAAACAGTGCCAAATGAAGATTTTAGGCAAATTTTCTTTTATAGCAACTCCAGACTTTCTTTCCAGAACTATATTAACATCATTAGTGAAAAATGAAATTAAGTTCATTTTCATATATTCATTATTAAAGCCACAATCATTTAAAATAACACTATTTGTATAGTTACAGGGATTGGAACATTGATTCCATAGTATTATCTACAAAGTTCTATTCAAATAAATCTCATGTTAAAATTTCACTTAAACTTTATAATTTTTTTTTCACCAGCTGTCCATGAATAACAGTTAGTTCTTCATTAGGCCAAGTAGTTGGTTCTAAAAAATCAGCATGATTAAAAATGCTTTCACCATTTTTTTTTTGTCTGATAAAAGATTTAAGTTCATGTGCTGAATGATATTTTCTAGTAACATATTACTAGGAAGAACATTTAATTGATTATTTTTTTATCAAATGGAATATCTGTAAACATATTTGACCTAAAGCCTCAACTTGAAATTCATGCTTTCTAGTACCAATCTTCAAATTTTCCCAAGCTCAGATTCTTTTAAGGCAACAAACAGCATTACTGCTCAGAAAATCCCTGTACATTTAAATTGGTTTGGGCTAGCTCCATGAGAATGTAGATTTCTGGACGATGGAGATTGTCTTTATTTTTGTCTTTTTACCCCTAGCACCTAGCACAGTGCTTGGCACAAAGTAAGTGCTTAAGTGCTTTTTTCACTTATTTATCCACGAGGAAACTGAGGCCCAGAGAGGTAAAGCAATTTGACCCTGGTTTCATAGCTACTCAATGGCAGAATTGGGAGTCAAACCCAGGTCTTCTGACTACAAGATCATCAATTTTTTCCCTATTCCAAGGCTGAGTGACTTGACCAAGGTCACAAAGTTAGTTAGGATAGGAGCTAGGACTGAATTTACTTCTTTTGATCCCAAGGCTGGTGCTTTTTCCACTCTATAGAATGGAAGGTAAAATGTTCACACAATCCAAGTAATGGGCACAGTATTGAACTTTGGTAGCAAATTCCTGGAAAACCTTCACTTTACCAGTTTTATTCATGACAATCATAATTCCTATTATTTGATCCTTTTTAAGGAAAGTAGTTATTAAGTGCCAGAACTTTTCTAGTCATTTTTTTATGATTCTGACATTTACTAATGACAATCATAGCATTTAGATAGTGCTTAAAGGTTTAAAAGATGTTTTCTTCACATTTCACACTGTAGAATCGTACCAATGTTTTACCCTTATTTTAGAGACAAGAAAGCTAGGACTCAGAGAGGTCATCTGACCAACCCACATTTACACAGCAAATGCATCCTGTCAAACCAAACTGATTACAACTGACTGAAGCTGGAGTCACCGTTGTCTGCATTCTATTGAATATTTCCTTCATAAGTTTAGCACATATCATTTTTAAACTTCATGATTTACTACAATCTTACTTTCCCAATCTGTATAGTTAATTTCAACCCAGGTAATTTTCTTCATTAATTTACGTATCACAATTATACTGTGTTGCTTGATTAGTTTTTTTTTAAAATCCATTAATATGTTCCTAGTAATTACAAAAACTTTTGGGGGGCCCACAGTGGCTTATGTTCCTGTTGAAGCATAGGCGTGGGGTTCTGGGGAATCTCCCAGCCCTGTTAATAGCTTACAAAAGGCTTGCCTGCACAGTTAACCATCAGGATCTGTTTATGTTGCCTCCAAAGATCAACTTGAAACGTTTTTCCAAATTAATCATACTTACTGTCTTCTCTTTCTCTGTTTCCTTTTTTTTTTTTTTAATTTTAGGTAATTGGGATTAAGTGACTTGCCCAGGGTCACACAGCTAGT
The DNA here is from genome assembly GCF_900497805.2 of Vombatus ursinus. NCBI lineage: Eukaryota > Metazoa > Chordata > Mammalia > Diprotodontia > Vombatidae > Vombatus > Vombatus ursinus. The sequence goes on along the minus strand of NW_020954590.1, from coordinate 29,811,595 downwards.
GTCAAATGTTTGGTCTGAGGTCAGATTTGAACTCAGGTCCTCCTGACTTCAGGGCTGGTACTCTATCTACTGCGCCACCTAGCTGCCCCTCTGTTTACTTTTTACTTTTCAGAATCTAGAGAGAGTTAATACTTTATAGTAAGTCAAGAGAGTTGTACTTTTCAATTTTTACCAACTTTTAAACAAATTTTCTTTTAATTTTTAAGCGTTTGGGGTTTAGTGACTTGCCCAGGGTCACACAGCTAGTGTCAAGGTTGGATTTGAACTGAGGTCCCCCCGATTCCAGGGTCCATGCTCTATCCACTGCACCACTTAACTGCCCCTTTTACCATTTCTTATACAAACAGCCTTTACAATGATAGCATACATTTTAAACATAAGTTGCTGAAATTCTAAACTGATTGCATTTAAGGCCATTATGGAGAATCATTGATCAAAATGTACCTTAAAGGACAAAAAAACCACCTTATTTTGCCGTTTTAAACACATTACCCTGATGTCAGATATTGGGGTTGGCAATGTTAGGAAATAGAATCTGAGAGTTAGACAGTTTCTTAGATTTATATTGAACATAATCTACAGACTTCAGTTTTGGGATCCAATTAAACCTGAATTTACAAACTTTTAGGATTCAAGATAATTTTTCAATTAATGTTTTAACCTTAAGAGCAGGAAGAGAACTTACCCTCTAGCTGATGCTTCTCTGAGTTAAAAAAAAAAATTCTTTCCTCACTCAGCTTCCATTAGTTATTAGTATTTGTTGTGTTTCTACTGGATACCTTATCAATAGAAAGAGTAGCTACTCAGTCTTCTAAAACTGGTGGGAAAAGAGGATGAAGAGAATACCTGAAGAGAAATTGGGGCTGGGGCTGATCTTTCTCTAATTCCTGCCCCCTTCTCCTTTCTCCTGCCTTTCCTTTCTTCATAGAAACTGTGTAAAGCAACATATTTGAGGTACTACTATACCAACTAGGGTACTGGTTACAGAAAATGTTTTTAACAATTAGGTGTAGGTAATACTTGCTATTCTTAGTTTCCATTATATCTAAAAATTCTTTAACTGACCGAGGCTTAAATCTTTTGGTTTAATTTCTAACTTGGTCTCTAGAGTGCCCAAAATTCTTTCCCAAGGGGCCACATTGGCTTAGTGAGGGTGGGAAGCTATCAATTTATTTCAATCGAGATATGGGTGGTCTGCCATGTAAGAATTAAAGATACAGGACACATAATAAACCTCCCCAGTTTACAAGCTAATGGAAGGCAGGAATAGCGGGGCTATGTCTAAAGATCCTCTTCCTTCTTAGCTGTAAAATAATCTGAATCTATTATAAAAATGAGTAGGAGTCTCATACAATTTACAGCAAAATTTCTAAGTTCAAAACACATACTAATTCAAAAATAATTCCTAAATTGATTCCTACTTCACCTTAATTTGTAAAACTCCCACATACACAATTAGATTTTCTAATACTTCTTACAAGCTTACTTTTTTCTTATATCAGTAAGATTACCTTTCTCTTCTAGCTGTAAAACCTTGAACCTATTATTCTGGGGAAGAGGTGTTCTTATCTCCCTTAAAACAGTTCTAAAGACTGTTAATCCAATCCTTACATTCCCAAACCTGGCCACAGTTCAGTAAAATAAAAGGAAAATAAGGGTCTTTTTGAAAACTTAGAGCTTACCAGAGTGGTTAACCAGACACACAGATTTGCTGGCAAAGTTCTTCCTTTTAAGCTCTGTGCACACAACTGCAATCGTACAGATTCAAGGAACCTCACAAACATAAGCACAGAAAAGCACAGAAACAGACCAACAGCTTTGAGACATCTGTTTGTTCTGTGGACAAAGAAAACATTCACAAGTATGTGACAGTGGCTTCAGGAAAAGGATTCTACTCTCAGTTTGTATTACTAGCTGTCTCCAGTCAAACCCACATAGTGTCAAACCCCGATAAATTACAGTCTGTTCTAAGAGACAAATGAAATTAGGGTGTGTGTGTTCATGGTTTAATTTCTCTCAAGCGGGCTTGACATGCATTGCATGGGAGTTAGTCCAAAACTGGGCCCCCCCAAGGGCGACCAGTTAAGAATTGGCTCTATTTGGGATTTAGGGGTACAGGTTATATGCCCTAGGGAGTGCAGGTGTTCCCAAGGGATCCCAATCAACTCTGATTGGTCAAAGCACTGGGAGGTGGGTTATATTCAAATGAGATCTTGAGTAGGTGACTTCGGTCACTTAATCTAGGTCAACAGGGGCTGGTATCACCCGCAATTCGGATAGAGGAAATACCACCCCCCAATCTTTGGGCTGTCTAGGTAGAAGAAATCTTTCTCCACCTAAGTCTGAGTAGGATAAAATCAATTCAGGCCTGGGTTGGAGTTTGTTTGTTTGTTTGTTTGTTTGTTTTTTTAATTTATTTTTTTAAATTAAATTTTTTCTGGATTGGAGTTTGACCAGGATGAGAAGATCAATGCAATCTCATTATCAGTAATGTTCTTCTGAAGAACTTTGGACAGAAGGCTGGGGGCTTTGAATCTCCAAGACACAAATCAATCATTTTTCACAATAGATACAAACATTATACTTAACAACACTCCACAAAGACGGACAAAAGGCTGCTGCTTCCTTAAAAATAATTTGGTGTGTACACAAGAAAGTTCTTTTTTTAGGTCAAATTCTGTAAACCATATACTTTAGAAACATAGATTATTCAGATTCTTGAGTGCCTTGCTCACGTCTTTCACGTTTCCTGAGAGAGTCTATTTTCGTTTCAATTTTCTTTCTTTTGAGATTCCAATTGGCCTAATCTTTCCTGGGAGAGAAATGTTTTAAATTTATCCTCCTTTTAAATTTTGAGTTTTTTAATGTTTTCTTTGAGGGATGAAGGCCTAGATTCCGTTTCCCTCTTAATGGCTTCTAATAGCCTCTAAATAAAGGATTCCCATCCAGGGTTCTTGAATTTTTGGCCCTGCCTTATTGAGGGTTATCCTTAAATAGTTAATTTTATCCTTACCAGGGGACCCTCACCATGGCTAGCAGTTTTTGAGGATCAGATCCAAGAACTTGCAAGCACCCAAATCGTATTGCCCTTAAGGATCCAGATAAAATGGATCCTGGATTTCCCATGGGTCCTTACCAGTATTCTTGATTAAAGAGGCAACTCAGCCAAAAATGATGGGAGTCTAGATTCAACCAGTACTAGGCATTTGCTGGTTTAATGGGAGGGCCTTGGGGAATGGGCACAAGAGGCCTGTGTTGGTACCAGGGTGTCCAAAAGCTCACTCCCAGGACTATGGCATACATAATCTCTGGTGAATCTCACTGTTGCCACCATTAATGTTAGCACTGAAATAAATCAAACTCATAAGTGAAGGAAAAAGGCATCTTTAATTGAGATAAAGAGGTCTCGAGAGCCTGGGTCACCCATATGTTTGAGTACATGGTTGTCAACCAAGTGAACTTACAGAAAAGTTTTTATACTTTCAGGAAGAAAAAGAGGTTGAGATGGCATATGAGGAGCAAAGCTTGGTCATGAGGCCCTATCTGCCCTTGGCAATCCAAACAAGAAAACCCACTTTATTTTGTTTGTTATGCTCTTTGTGATCTAACTCACCATAAATCTTAATGAAAGAGGCAAGGATATTTGGTAGCTGTGGCTAGACCAAGACATTCTCAATTTATAGGATAAAGAGATTCCAGGCTGGGGCCCAGCATCCAACCTAATTGAGCCTCAAGAGCAGGAATGCAAAGATATTACTAAGATTGTTTAGAGGGAGGAGGGCTTCTCTCACTGTCAGGATTGCTTTTTGACAGAGAAGGCAGTATTAAATTTGATATTAATTTTTCTTGTCGCCAATGTGCCAATGTGTAGTCCATGGATAATAAGGGAAAATGCACAGTTGGACTGAAGCCTGAAACAGCCTACAACTTGATGCACTCTATTCTGTTTGGAGGTTTAGCATTTAATACATATCATGTGTGTGTTTTTGCATCATTTGGCTTATGTAGCAATGACATGCGGGAATTACTTTTAAAATTAGTCCATCTCTACACATCAAAGAGGTGTAAATTAATGAGGTATTCAGTACCAGTATTAATACTCATCTATCTTTGCTACAAATTCTGGTCAGGAATGGTGGCAGAGTCATCAGAGTTGAGAGGCCTCTATGACCCAGACATAGTGAAGTTGATGAATTGGATCAAGTCAAACACTTGAAGAAAGGCTGTATTTGCTGGAAGCATGAAATAATGAGCCAGAGTCAAACGGTACACAGGGAGGACCTTAACCAGTCACCCACACTATGAAGATAAGGGCCTGAGAGAGGGAACTTAGGAAATGGAAGAGGTTTATCAGATATATGCAAAGAGATCTCCCAAGGAAGTCAGCACAGTTCATGGTAAATGAATTTTACCTGTACCCATAATGCTATGAGGCTAATATGAACTCTAGAAGTTTAAACATGTTGATATTTTTAAAGGTATTTTACATAAACTCTTTTTCTTTCTTTCTTTCTTTCTTTTTTTTTTTGTCTAGCTTTTTCCACTGGTGTTTATCATCTTGACTGTAAACAGGTTTCTAATAGCTATCTGGAATTTTGCTGTTTGAATGATTTCTAATCATGGGAGAAAATACTGAGTCAGTTGAAGTTTGAAAATGTTTTTTTAAGCATACTTTAAATTTTATTGAATGAAAACAAGTGACTTTGTAACAAAATCAGTGAATAACACCTTTCCAATCATTACATGCTATTGGAATATTACATATGCTGATAATGGTGTGGTAATTAAAAACAAAGCTTACTGTTGTCTCTTTTTGTAAGCTTCATAGACTTTTTGAGTTTTCATCCTCCTAGTTTTCAAATGTTATGATGGTTTTGTGCATTTATTTGGTACTTTTTCACTAGTAAGTGCTTCAGCAAGCCTTTTGGTAAAACACTATATCTTTTATTAAAAGCAGATTTCTAAAGTAATAAGTGCAGAACAGTATTACAAATGAAGTATCTTGGGTTCTTAGAATGGCAAAAAAGTGTATGGGAAAATTGTTCTGTTTCATAATAGGATATTTGCCTGGAATTTGTTTTATTACTATCTGGCATTTTTTAAAAAGTTGTTTGTACTATTTTAATTTTTTTCCTTTCATTAGTATTATTTTGTGTCATTGCCAGGTTTTATTAACTTCACTAACCTGTGTTCTTTTTTGTATTTTTTTTTTTACAGCTTAGCATTTATCTATTTTTTAAATGTTGCCCTATGTTACTATTACGGTATTTTTAGGTAAACTGCATTTGCATGCCAAGTATGACTTATGTCAGATCCAACTCTAATGAGGTACGTTCTATCTTTATTTTTTCTTCTTTCTTCCATAAAAGGTATGATTATTGTTACAATTAATTTCTATGAAAATGTGAAAAGATGCTGTTAAAATCATTCTGTACATCTAATTAAATCAAGATGGCTAATGAGATTAACTTTCACCACTGCTTTCTGTACCAATGACAAATGATTTGAAAAGGCCATCCCCCTTGTAGCTGTTCTAAGGGACATTACTAAAGGATAGAGATGTCACATGTTCAAATAATTTCATATTTAGAAAATACTCATTAAGCAACATCCAGAATCTTTTTGCATTTCACATTGAGAGCAAAAGGATAGGGAGCTTTTATCAAAGCTTATTTAAATCAATGCTTGCCAGTGGCTGGGCTGTTAAATTATGCATTCAAGTTCCTGAATGATTTCTTTCCTGTACTCTTTAATAGGATTGGAGTCTACTGCAATTTAACATAATGTAATAATAAAACATTTTAATCAGTATCAAAACTTTGACTATGCCAGTGGTGATGCATGCCTGTTATAGATGACAGCATGGTCAATAAGTTCTTTATTGGGTGCTTTGCAATAATTGAAAATCAAGCACGTGTAAGATACTGTGTTAGATTGTGGGGTTCAAATTTAAATAAAAAAACCTAACCCTCTTATCTTATCATTGAGCAAAAAGCTAAAGAGCCCCATAAATATTCCTCTGTTCCTTTTTGAGAATTTGGTTGTAGATTTGCCACTCTGAGAAATTACATGTACATTACATGTGGTTTTTCCTTGTCATTTAAGTGGCATGTGACATTTTTTATTAAGTTTATATAACAATAACAGTGTTGCTAAATCATTCCATGTTGATCACCTTTAGTTTTAGCTTCATTATCAAAATGGTGCAATGTATTGGTGGCTGACAAAAAGTGCTTTCTATACCTACACTAAGGATAAATTGTATTTATCATCAGCCTGAAATTACCCTCATGTAAATTATCTATGTGGTAATAATTTGCTAAATTTACCAAATTTTTTTTTTTTAGTGAGGCAATTAGGGTTAAGTGACTTGCCCAGAGTCACAGAGCTGGTGAGTGTTATGTGTCTGAGGTCGAATTTGAACTCAGGTCCTCCTTTTTACTCCCAAGCTAGCCCTCCTATACCATACTACATACATTTTGAAGATACTGGAGTGGTTTGATATTTCTTTCTCCAGTTCACTCTACAGATGAGGAAATTGAGGCAAACTGGGTTAAGTGACTTGCCCAGAGTCACACAGCTAGTAAGTGAGGGTGGATTTGAACTCAGGAAGATGAGTCTTCCTGACTCTAGGCCTGGCACTCTATCCACTGCATCACCTAGCTGCCCCTACCACCAACATTACTTATTCCTTACGCATTGTTTCTTTTCTGGACTCACTCCCCAAAAGAATGTAAGCTCCATTGGGGCAGGGACTTTAGCTTTTGTCTTTTTATCTTCAATAAGCAGTGCCTGGCTTATAGTAAACCCTTAATAAATGAATATTGAATTGATTTGAATACATGTTTGGAATATAATCTATTTATCAGTTGAGAATTAGTAGGAAAGGATATTTGATTAGATCAGAAGGTTTCGGATAATTACTCACATCCCGCTGACACCATACACTCAGTTTTAATAATGGTTTATGAGACTAATAATATATGATATACAGGATGAGGCAGATAGGTGCTGAAGAATGTTAGACTTGGAGTCAGGAAGACCTTAGTTTGAATCTGGTTTCAGACACGGTCAATCTTCAACTGTCACAGGGTAACATTCCTAGAAAACATGCATGAAAGTAAAAAACGGGAATGTCGATATATTGAACCTGAGAAGTAGGGAGTTAGGTTTCCATGACTACTCAAAACTGTAATCTTTCACTAGAGATTGCTGAAAATACACTTTTCTGCATGCAATTCTTCATAAAAAAATTATTCTGATCATATACAGTTTTCCTAACACAGTAACCATGAAATAACCCAAGTTCAGGGGAGAAGAGAGGCAACATGAGACAGGAGGAGAAAGGGCAGAGGCTGCGATGTCAGAAGAACCCAGAGGTAAAAAAGGGAAAAGGGCAGCTTCCTTCTCTACTCTCCCTTTCGGCTCCATGGTTGACCTGTTCCCCAGTGAAAAACACATGCCTCAGGGTGAGGCCCGGACCCTGTCAGACATTCCATGGAACTCCAGGCTAGGCTGGCACTGCCTGGCTTGGCTCTTCTCTGGCCTGACACTAGGGTACCAGGAGACATGGGCAGCACAAGAGGTAGGGCCCTTGAGCACCTGTGACCACTCACCCACAAACTTAGCTGCTTTTCCATTTTTTCACTTCCTTCATTGGGTATTTGAGAGGTTACTTTAGCATTTTCTGGAGTGGATGCACAAATATTTTTCTCCTTTTTGTGGAGATAAGGAATCTTTGATTCATTTACACCAAACTCATATTGACTGTGGATGCTGACATTCTGGCATGGAGTTTATCTAACAACTTTATTTTCTCACTAAGCTTCATCACTGATTTTGCACCCTTGGGCTTAGAGTCCAAAAGACTTGCTTTAGGAATGTAATTGCAACACAGAACTTGAGTTTTGAAGGTAAACAATGAAAATTTGCAGCAAATGCATGTGAACAAGTCTAGTCAAGCACCTCATAGGATACTAGCGGCCTGACAAACTTGCGTGCATCGAACCTCTCATTTTTTTCTCTGCTGCGCTCTACTGCTGCCAATGTGCTTTGCCAAAGGGAAAGTGAAAATGAGGTTACTAATACGATCATAGGAATGCTTGAAGTCGCTAAAGTGAAACACAGGAATGTTGAGGATTGATTGTACTTAGCTATGTGACAATTTCTCTCAGAGTCAATTTTTTCTATAGTTCATTTGTTTCAGTTGTGTCCAGCTCTTCATGACTCCATTTGTGGTTTTCTTGGCAAAGATATTGGAGTGGTTTGCCATTTCCTTCTCCTGGCACACAATAAAGGCTTAATAAATGCTTGTTACCTTCTTTCTTTAAGACGATCAAGCTTCCTTGACTCTAAGACAGGGGTGGGGAGCCTGGGCCTTGAGGCCACATGTGGCCTCTAGGTCCTCAAGTGCAGCCCTGTGACTGGCCAAGTTTTATAGAACAAATCTCCTTAATAAAAGGATTAAATAAAAGGATTTGTTTGGAAAAGATTTTGCAAATCATAAAGAAGTGTATAAATGTTGATATTATTATCCTACTTTAACAAATCATAAAAAAAATTCAGAAAAATATGGGAAACTGTTTTTGAATTTACAAGAAAAAAATTAACACAGATTTCCTTTAAGTGGGGAACCATGCTATCGTGTTTAATGTGTGTTATATATACATTAATGTATACTTGTTGTACAAAAATGCAATCCATGTACCCTCATTCGAGTTGGCATCTCCTAGGGGTCACTTCTGTTTCTGACTCTCCCTATCCCTTGGGTGGTTGTGCAGAAATTGTTTTACCCCTCTGGGTCTCCATTCTAGCTCTTCTGATATGTAAAATGTTTTAGTTAAGGTCCTTTTCAACTGTGGGATCAGGGTGTAGTTTTCACATGAAGTGAGACACAGGGACACTTTATTAAGCACAAAGTACTTCACAGTCTCTCTCCGAAGGTGGAGCTATGTGCAGAGAAAAGGATCACTGCCATTTTATTCTGACTTAATTAAGGAATGCCATCTTTTTTTTTTTTTTCCTGGAATATCTTTATCATCAGACAATTTTCATGACTTTTAATTTGTTTTCCACATTCTCTTTTCACTTCATGTGGTACTATTTTTGTGTGCAGTACATACCTCAGGTCTTTCGGTTTTGCCTTCCTCATGTGGAGACTGCCAAATTTTTAAATTGTTCCTTGTCCCATACCAAGTGATACTGCATGACCTCAAAAACACACCCCTCCTTGTACCCTTCCACTGACAGATAGGTTGCACTTTTTGCTTCTTAATTTACTAGATTGCTCATCTGTTATCAAAGTGGTGTGTATTAATTTGACAGTCTTTGTTTCTTTCAAAGGCAAGAACAGTTCCTTTGTATTCTATGTTATTATACCTGTCTATTCACAATTTTTCCCAATTTTTTCCCCCAGAGCTAGATTTCAAACTGATAGAACTGCATTTTGGGATCTGCCTTCTCCTTATGCTTAGATAAAAAAAGATTTTTTTTTTGATAGTTGCCCAAAATGACAAACACTGGTTGCCATGATTTTGTCTAATACCAGGGGTGAAAATCAGAAGAGTGAAAGATTCCCAGTGACTTCATTTTTCTTCCCAAGGCAAGGGAGGGAGAAATTATAAGATTTATTATTATTATTATTTAAAGATTGACTCTAAATAGTCTTTATTTTATAGAATTTGTATAAAGTGAGTTGGCTTTATTGACAGGTAAAAGTGGTCCTGCCACCAAAATGATTTCTTCTATTCAAGTGTTGAAAATTCCTTGTTTGAGAATTTAAGACTTTTCCACTTTAAAGAGATTAAAATGCAAATAATCCTTAAAGGAGTAGCACTTTAAGGCTTTATTAGTTAGTACTTTAAAAATTATTTGTTTAATTCTCTTAAGAACTCTGAAAGTGGTGGTGCCACTTAAGTTTTTCTTAAACTGCGTATGTAGCAGGATTTGGAATCATAGGACCTTGGTTTAAATACTAATTCTGCTACTTACTACCCCTGTGCTATTGCGTGGCCTTAAGCAATTGTTTAATCTCTCTGGGCCTCGGGTTCCATCCACAAAATGAGGGCATTGAACTTTATGACCTCTGAGGTCACTAACAATTGTAAGTCTACAATCCTATGAATCCCCAAATTTTGGGGTTGAAAAGGACTTCAAAAGTCATCTAATTCTGTCTGTGGATGAAGCAGCCATCCTTTTTTCCTGAGAACAGAGAACTCACAGACCCCCAAGGCAGCCCAATTCCAATTCTGAATACTTTTTGTTAGAATGTTTTCCTTATTATGAAATTGAAATCTTCCTGTGTGCAGTTTCAATCTATTGTTTTCTGTTCTGTAGTCTGGGGCCAAACAGAACATGTCTAATCCCTTTCAAATGCTTTGGTTGGCGCAGTAGATTGGATAGGATACTAGGCCTGGAATCAGGGAGACCTGAATTCAAATTTGGTCTCAGATACTTACTAGCAGTATGACCCTGGATAAGTCATTTAACTGCTATTTGCCCCATGTTCCTCAACTGAAAAAATGATAACAATAGCAACTACTTTCAAGGGTTGTTGTGAGGATCAAATTTCTGACCTACTCCAACATCTTCCCAGAATGCCCAGTAAATGAGATAGTATCTGTAAAACACAGTGATTGGCACATGTTGTTGGTGTTGAGTTGTTTCAGTCTTGTCTGACTCTTGGTGACCCTGCTTAGGGTTTTCTTGGCAAAGATACTGGAGTGGTTTGCCATTTCCTTCTCCTGGCACATAGTAAAGGCTTAATAAATGCTTGTTACCTTCTTTCTTTAAGACGATCAAGCTTCCTTGATTCTACACTAGGCATCCTCCATTCTTTCCGCCCACCCTTGTCTGGCGTGTCACGGTTTTAAGTCCTTTCAACAGCTAGCTTACCTTTCTCTGGCCTTGTTCCAGCTTATCAACATCTTACAAAGTGGGGCCCAGAACTGGGTGCAACATTTCACACATAGTTTGCCAGGGTAGGAGACAACAGGGCCAAGACCTTCCTTGTTCGAAACATTTTGCTGTTCTTAGTAGTCTAGGTGAGAAGAACGTACCACTCCCCCCCATTTCTCAGATGAGGGGCCTGACATTAACACAGCCTAATATCAAGTTAGAGTTTTTGACTGCTGTGCCATCCTGCTTATGAATATCAAGCTTGTGGTTGATTATAAACTTGAACTTCTTTATGTATAAACTCTTGTCTAGCCATATTTACCTCATCTTCTACTTATGCATTTGCTTTTTTGAACACACATGTTCAATTTCATTTTTATCCTTATTCAATTATAGTTTAGATTTGGACTATTATTCCATCTTGTCAAGATCCCATTGGATCCCATTTCTATCAGGGAGTGCTATATCTCTCAGATTGTGTAATCAAGCAATTAATAAGCAGTAAGTTCCAACCACGTGCCAATCATTTGGACTAAGCACTGGGAAGACAAAGACCAAAATGAAGGTCCCTGCCCTCAAGGAACTTATAATCTATCCAGGAAAACAGCGTGTAATATGTAAGTCAACATAAGTTTTGTAGAAAGCGAAGCACTAGAAACTCAGGGGATCAGAAAAAGCCTAATGAGCTTAGCTTTGAGGTAGATATGAAGGGAATGTGCATTCCTGGCATGGGATGAGGGTAGCCGATACAAAAGTACTGAGATGGGAGATAGAATGTTGTATGTGTTTGGCCTGGACAGAGTGTATGAAGTGGAATGATATTTAATAAGTCTAGAAAGATAAGCTTTAGTCAGATTGCGAAGGGCTTTAAATGCCAAGTAGAGGAGTTTATCCCTGAAGCTACTGGGACTCCCAAGAACTTGGTTTTTTTTTGTTTTTTGTTTTTTGATTTTTGGTTTTTGCTAGGCAATTGGGTTAAGTGACTTGCCCAGGGTCACCCAGCCAGTGAGAGTTATGTGTGGCCGGATTTGAACTCAGATCCTCCTGACTCCAGGGCCAGTACTCTATCCACTGTGCCACCTAGCTACCCCCCAAGAACTTGTTGAGTAGAGGAGTAACATGGTCAGTGCTTTGGCCATGACTTTGGCAGATTTGTAAAGGAGGTGCTGGATTGGGAGAGACTTGAAACATGGAGCACCATAAAAAGACTGTTTCGATAGTCCAGGAAAGAGGTAATGAGGGTTTGAATTTGGGTGGTGGCTATGAGGGTGGAGAGGAAAAGGAAATAAAAGATGTTATGGAGGTAGAACTGACAAGACCTGGACCCCAACTGAATATACAGAGTGAAGCAAAGTGAGGAGTTGAAGGATGACCACGGTGTTGAGAATATGAGTGACTAGAAGGTTGGTGATGCTTTCAATAGAAATAGTGAAATTAGGAAGAGAGAATATACTGGAGGAGAGATAATGAGTTCTGTTTTGTCTATGTTAAGTATGAGATACTTACCAGACGTCTGGCTGGAAACATCTAAGAGGCATCTAGTGATGCAAGACTGGAGCTCAGGAGATACTAGAGCTGCTTATATAGATCTAGAAGTCACTTGTATAGAGATGAAAATTATAAACCCATGGGAGCTGATGTGACCACAGAAGGTGTAGAGAGAAGAATAGAGGGCCCAGAACAAAGCTGAGGGGTACACCCACACGTGGAGATAGGATGTGAATGATCATCTAATGGGCATCTAATGCCCAAATTGGGTACCAAGGTAATAGCAAATTCCTTTGTAGAAATAACATGCAGGATAGACGTTAGAGAAGGGAACAGGGGCTCCAAGAGTAGAGAAGAGAAAAAGGCTCTAACATAGGAGCTAGGAAGCGGTCAAGGTCAAATCTGGCCTAATATACAATTTTGCCTAGGGCCAACCCTGATCAAACAATTTGTGAATTTGAGTCTAAATATATGAGAGGCAATATGGTATTGAGTGTGATTTAGTATAGAAAGGTACCTTAAAGATATTCTCCTGAATTTTTTTGCCCTTTAATTTCAGGAAATTGCCCATCCTAAACAAATAAATGTAGCATTCTTTAGGTCCTTCCAGGCTGGTTTCCCAAATTAATATTCTGAGTCACCATTTCAACTCTGAACTCTCCCTGAAAAGACCAATGAGTTTTAATATCTATTATAGGAAGTCAAATGGTAATTGTAAAAAAAAAAAGACAATTTACTATGAAAACATAGAAACGGGATAATTTTTTAAAGATTAAGCTTCTCAATAGTCATGGCCCAAACCAAACCACTTTCTGACCTCTTCTGACAGAAAACTGACTAGTCTGCCTTGTTTCAGTTGCAAGGCTCCATGCTGTTGCTATTAGCACTCTGACCTCTCTAGGGGAGCAGGACTTTGTGGGTTAATAGTTTGCTCTTCAGATGACCTTAAATTATTTTCTGTCTTGACATCTGTACCATCACTGGGGCTCACCACAAGAACACCGAGATTAGAAATCTACTACCATTACCCAATGATGGAGGGGAGTGGTATCCAGAGACAGGAAGGATGCAATAATAGCATCAAATTCCATGAAAGGCAACAGCAAGATCAATGAAGCTTTCCAGAATTGCATTAGTCCCCAGTGTCAGACCTTGGCAGAAGATAAAGAAGTCTCAGGGTCCACAAAAACCCAGAGCAGGATGGAATGTGCTATGTTATTGTCTTCCTCCTCTTCTGTCTTCATTCTTCCCAGTATAACATTTCTTTTAAAAACTTCTACCTCAGAGCCATCCATCCCTCCACTGTTTTATCCATATGTGATTTCCTGGGACTAGGTAGGCTGTCTCTGACCTAGAGGCCCTATGGTGTAGTGGAAAGTGTCCTAGATTGGGAGTCGGAAGACCTAGGTTTGAATGCTGGCTTTTCTATTTAGTATTTATGTGATCTTGGGTTAAGACACATATAGAGATAACTATAGTACATGTATATTAATATATCATAACTACTTTATAAAGTATCAAGCTGAATGCTATATGTGGTATTTTATCACTAGAGGAGTTCAGGAAAAGCTTCATGGAAGAAGTGAGATATTTTATAGGATTGTGCATTTAGAGCTACAAGGAACATCAGAGGTTATCAAGTTCAACTCTGTCATTTTATCCATTAAGGAACTGAGGCTCAGAGAATCAATCAGTCAATAAATATTTATCAAGTGCCAATTAGTGCCAGACACTGTGCAAAGTGATGGGATATGAAGAAAGGCAAAATACAGTCTGTGATCTCAAAAAGTTTATGATCGATTGGTGGAGACAACAAGCAAGCATATATGTACAAGCAAACTATTTACAGGAGAAATAGGAAATAATGAAGAAGGCAATAAAATTAAGAGAAAAACTTCCTGTAGAAGGTGAGATTTTAGTTGGCACTTGAAGGAAGTCAGAAAAGCCAGGAAATAGAGATGATAAGAGAGAACGTTCCAGGCATGGAATGCCCAGAGTGGAGACATACAGTGCTATATTTTTAATAACTGAGAATAGGGGAAGAATTCATAACATCATGGGGAAAAGGAGAATATAAAAGACAATATGAAATTGTTTATTATATAAAATATAAAAGTTTTTATTCCCACAGAAATCAATGAGCTAGACTAAGGAGAAAAAAATGGATTGGGGAAAATGTCTTTTCATCAGACATTTTATATTCAAAATCCATAGACAATTGACATAAACCTATAAATTAAGAACAATTTCCAATTATTGTGCATATAACTGTTTTAAACTTTTTTTTTGGCTTGCCATTTTAAGTAGTAGTTTTAAAACACGTGGGAGCTTTCCTTTGTCCATTATATAAATTCAACACTGGTATTTCTGGGTGAAAGAGTAAGAATAGTTTAGTAACTTTTCCCACATAATTCCAAATGCTTATCAAAAACAGATGGGCCAATTGACAATTCAACCAACAGTATGTTAATAAGCCTGTTTCCCCACAGACCCTCTGTTGTTGACTTTTCCCAACTTTTTCCATCTTTGTCAATTTGATGAGTATGACATAACACTTCAGAGTCTTATTAATATTTTCATTTCTCTAGTAATTTGGAAGACGTTTTCAAATCATTGATACTTTGCCATTTTTCCTTTGAAAAGTGATTATTCATTGGAAATTGAGGGGACAATCATTATGTGGGAAATGGCTGAACAGTTGTGGTAAAAGAAATGTGCTATAAGAAATGATGAGCAGGCGGATTTCACAAAAATCTGGAAAGACTCATGAGAACTGATGCAAAATGAAGTGAGCAGAATCAGGAGAACATTGTATACAATAAAAGCAATATTGCATGATGATCAACTGTGAATGACTTAGCTATTCTCAGCAATACAATGATCTAAGACAATTCCAAAGGACTCATGATGAAAAATGCTATCCATGTCCAGAGAAAGAATTGATGGAGTCTGAATACAGATCGAAGCATACTATTTTTCATTTTTTCTCCCCTTGGGTCTATTTCTTCTTTCACAACATGATTAATATGGGAATATGTTTTGCATGATTGCACATGTATAACATATCAAATTACTTGTTATCTCAGGAAGGAGGGAGATGAGAGAGGGAAGAATTTGGAACTCAAGATTTAAAAAATGAATGTTAAAAATTGTCTTTATGTGAACTTGGGAAAAAATAAAATATTTAAAATTTAAAAAAAGAAAATTGATTATTCATCTCTTTTAACTACTTGTTTATTGGGAAATGGCTCTTAATCTTACAGATTTGTCTGTTCCTTAGAGATTTTGAATGTCAGATGTTTGGTGAAAAGGTATTTTCTCCAATCTATCTTTTTTGTTCTTATTCTGGCTACATTGATTTATGGCCATATTAAAATACATGAATAGAATGGAATATAATTTCACAGTAAAGAATAATTATGAATATGAAGAATGCAGAGAAATATGGAAACACTTGTATGAATGAGTATGGAACAAATAATACAGAAACAAAGGAATAATATAAACAATGCAATGATGCAATGGTGTAAATGGCAATAGTAAAATGCAGTAAAACCACTTAGATATGTTGGACAATATTGCTTCCAAATTTCTACAGTTAAATTACATTTTAATCCTTTTTGTTTGGAAACAGTAAAATACAAAAATGGAAAATGATTTATGCCATGAATCAAAATTACTATATTAGCTGAATTTGCTTAATTATTATTTGAAGGAAATGTTCGGTTGGGGGAATATTGCTTATTGGGAAATGATGGATGTGTCCAAACAAAATCTGTCAATAAAAATAATAGTTTAAAAAGTATTCAGTCAAAGACAGATTATTGAGATATTCCATTAGAGGCCTTTCTCTAATTGAACGCTGATCAGTTAGCCATCGCTTCTTGGGTCCAGTTATTGAATGAGTTTTTAACCCACCTAACTGTAACAGTAGCACGGAATAGTGTACAAAATGATTACCTTGGAGTCAAGAGATGTGAATTTCAAGCCTTCCTCAAGTTCTGACTAGCTATGTGACCACAGGCAAACCAATTCACCTGTTGGGCCTCAATTCCCTCATCTGCAACATGGAGACAATAGTACTTCATGACCCCTGCCTTACCTAACCCTTAAGTCTGTTGTGAAGAAAGTACTTAGCAAAAAGCAAAAAGCATTTTATTTTGATCTGTTCTCATCTATTCTACAGTTTTCGATCTCATCCTAAAGGTTAGCGTGAGAAAATTTATCAAATGCCTTGTTGAAATGAAGATGTGTTGTGTTTATGGCCTTATCTACCATGTCTTATATCTTGAAGGAGCTTAATAAATATTTGTTGATTGATGGTTGATTCTCTTATTTACTAGTCTAGCATAAACATTAATAAAGATAATAAGTTTCTATAGCTCTAAATTTTACAAATCACATTCTTGTCTATTCTATGTAGCATCAAAGTTTAATCTTAGCACTGGAAAATTCCAGGGCCATTGGGGCACTTCCCCAAAGCATAAAGTATTTGATTTCTTTAGGCATGATACCAGGCAAAATTTTGTCCACATTAGTCACCTCTCAAATAGACCATTGTGTTGTCTGCTAATTGGTATCCTTGCTTTGAGTCTCTCCCCTTCCCAATCTATCCTCTATATACCTGCCAGAATTATCTCCTTAAGGCATAGGTCTAACCATGTTATTCCTCTACTGAAGGATCTCCAGTGGTTCCCCATTACCTATAGAAAAAATATTCAGTCATTCAACAAGTATTTATTAAGTGCTGACTATATATGAGATCCTCTGCTCCACCGTGGCAAAAGAAAGGCAAAAAGATGGTCTCTATTTTCTAAAGATCACATTCTAATGGGGGAGACGACACAAATATATTTGGATATACAAAATATATACAGTACAAATGAAAGGTATAGAAAATAGAAGAAAAATGAGTTAATTAGTAATCCTCTCCATTATTCGTTATCATCATTCCATCTGCCTTAAACAATAGTCCTATCCCTAGTTTAATTTTTATTTTGCTTCCAAAGTAAATTTAAAAAGTCACTTTGTACTGTCTTTGGTATTTATTGCCAGCTCACCTCCTCCTAAGCTATAGTATTCTTGACACTATTCTTTTTTTTAAAAGTTATATAACGATTTAATTTCTCTCTCACTTTTCCTTCTCTTTGAACAATAAAAAAATTAAAAGCAAAAGAAAACCCTTGTAGCACAGATATATGGTCCAGTAAAACAAATTCCCATGTTGGACATTTCCAAAAGCGTATCTCATACTACATCCTGGGTTCATGTCTTCTCTGTTTGGATGTGAAGAGTATGTTTCATCTTCAGTCCTCTGGAATAGAGCTTATAATTTCATTGATCAGATTTCTAAAGCCTTTCAAAGTTGTTTTTCTTTATAATATTGTTACTGTATAGATTATTGTCCTAGTTCTGCCCATTTCACCTGCATCATCATAGAACCTTTTCCAGTTTCCTCCAAAATTATCTATTTAGTTATTTCTTATGGTGTAATAACATTCCATTACATGAATATGTCATAATTTGTTTAGCTGTTTTCCAAAAGGCATCCACCTCCTTAGTTTCATTTTTTTCCACTACTACAAAAAAGAGCAGTTTATAAATATTTTTGTGCTTAAAGAATTATTTTCCTCTTTATACCATTTTTTCAATCTTTTGATTTTGTTTTAATGTCTATTGTTGTCTCATTGAGTCTTTTTGTGTTTGACCCATTCTGATTTTCAGGGCATTAATTTCTTGGGTAAGAATTCCCACTGTCTCCTCGCCATTTTTTCCTCCCTGGCTATATTCCCTTTGGTATTTCTTTTTTTTTATTTTTTATTTTATTTTATTTTATTTTGGCTAGGCAGTGGGGTTAAGTGACTTGCCCAGGGTCACACAGCTAGTAAGTGTTATGTGTCCGAGGGCGGATTTGAACTCAGGTCCTCCTGACTCCAGGGCCGGTGCTCTATCCACTGCACCACCTAGCTGCCCCCCTTTTGTATTTCTTCCAGATACTTTTGCAACCCTTGTGGTCAGGACATTCTTTTTTTACCCATGAACTTTTTTTGGGGACTTTTTATAAAGTCTTTTCTTTGGTTTATACCCCATAGGCATCTCTGAATCTGAAATACTTCCTCCTAGAATTTGGTATTTTGATTGGTTTGCTCGTACAAACAGGCTCCGTATCTGGCTTGGGGTGCTATGATTGGGTCAAACTTTGCTCCTCTTGGATGCTGTGGGCAGGTTGAGCTTGGTCCTGAGTATGATGGTGAGGACTAGGCCTCATCTTCTTTAGGAATTGTTTATCCCTGTCTCCTTTTGCGGCTCAGGCCCAGGCTGGCTGGGCTCTAGTTTGGGCCGGGGCTACCTGGTTTAGTGCCTTTCTTCTGCTGTGGCCAGTGCTCCAAGTTGCCCTGCTGCTCAGTCCTTTTTCTCCCCCTGCTGTGAAGATTCACAAGCTGTCCTACCCTGTGCTCTTACTAGCAGGTTCTGAGGCTGCCTCCTGTTTGGTATGTGTCTGGGGCCTTTCTCTTCCTTTCTCCTGTTGTGGAGAACCCCATTGCTGAGCTCTTCTTGGAGCTCCTCTCCCTCTGCTGCAGCTTTGGAAGTGCCTTTCACCTACCTTTGCTTGCCTACTTCAGCATTTCTGAGAGATTCTGGTCATTTTTCTATGCCAGGGCAGGGTGGAGGAGTCTACATATAATTTTCCTGTGCTGGTTCTGGGCTCTTCTATATCCAAATACACCTCTGTCTCTCCAAAATCTCTCTCCCTGACACTACTCTTATATTCATCTGTTGTATTGCCCTTATCTTCTGTACGTGTCTTTTAAAATCTAAGTTGAACAAAGAATTGCTTTTGTGTAAAAGTGTTGAATATGAGTCATGGAATCTGAGCTCAAATTCTGGATCTCCCTCTTACTGCTTGCCCCTGGGAAAGACACTTAACCTCTGTGTGACCTAGCTCCTTATCTATAAAATGAGATGATTCAACTAAATGAGCACTGAGGTCCCTTCCAGCTCTTCATCTATGAGTTGGTCACCAACTCATGTTTGTGCTTATGTCATCAGAATTTTGGGTTTTAAGGAAAATATTTAATAGATATTTCCTAGAAACCCCTCCTACAGCAAAATTTCTAATAGGGTGATTATGATTAGGACTGCATATTATTTTCAACTGCTATAGTTCACTCATTATCAATAGAAAAGCAGAATTTATACTTTAATCTTTATAGTATGATACATACCAATATTACTCATTGTGTTTGACTCAAGTTTTGTAGTTTGCTGTACTTATGCTATTGTAATCATTGGGTATATTGTCCTTATGGTTCTGCTTTCTTCACCCTATATCACTTCAGAGAAAAATAAGACTTGTAGGAATTCATCATATTCATCATATCAGTAATATTCTATTAAATTTGTGTAGCAGTTTTTTCAGCTGTTCTCTGTTCTCTCTGTATATACATACATATGTATATATACACATATAAATATACATACATATGTATTATATATACACATATAAATCTATACACATAGACATATATATTCTGTTTCTAGTGTTTTGTTATCACAAAAATACTATTGCTCTAAACGTTTTTGTGCATTAAAAAAATGTTTCAATAATCTCCTTGGGAGCATGGGCCCAAAATTGAGCTCTCTGGATTAAAAGGTAGGAACACTTTAATAACTTTTCTTACATAATTCCAAATCATTTCCCAGAACAGTTAAACCAATTCACAGCTTCACTAGCAGTTAATTAATGTGCTTGTCTTTCAAAAGCCTCTCTAACAGTTTTTCTCAGTTTTGCTCATTTGGGGATCTGAAGTGATAGCTCAGGGTTGTTCTGATTTAAATTAACTGGATTATTAGTGATTTTAAACAATTTTTAAGATGGTTGTTGAAAGTTTGTATTTTTTCTTTTGAAGACTATGCCTATCCTTTAGATATCTATCAGAGAATATCTCTTAATCTTATATATTTGTGTTGATCACTTATTTTTTTGTATTAATTATATTATTATTGTTAAGTATTACATAATATATAATATGATGAATAATATATGATATATAATACTCTCATATTATTATTCATTTCTCTTTCACCATCAAATCCTATTATGTTATCTCTCTTTTTTAAGAGAACAGCAACTAGGTAGCAGCAACTTGAAACAATTTAGTACCTATCTCTTTTTGTCTCACAAAATCCTTCCACCTTCCCCTAGTCCTCCTCTTCCATAACCCGAACGACCATATCTTGACTTGTCCCCACGCCCTGTTTTGCTCCTCATCAGCCCCAGCTGATTGTGACTAGTTTTACTTTCCCTGATACACACTTCCTCCCATGCCCTCACCTGCCCCAGTCTCTGATCACTTTATTCTTCCATTCAAGAGCCCTTCTCTTGTTTTCTCACCTGTTTTAATGACCATCACTTGAAATACTCTAATTTAAAGAGATGCCAAGTCTGTTCTTCTCCTTCTCTAGGCTATTTATTTTTTATAATCCAAGTCCATTGCTAATCTTTCTTTGTTCCTTCAGGGACCCATATGTAACCTGACTTTTACCTAGCCTTGTGGTCATATTACAGAAGGATTTTGTTGCTGCTATTCAGTCATTTAAGTTGTGCCTGACTCTTCATGACCCCATTTGGGGTTTTCTTGGCAAAGATACTGGAGTGGTTTGCCATTTTCTTCTCCAGCTCATTTTACAGATGAGGAACTGAAGCAATTAGGTTTAAGTGACTTGCCTGGGGTCACACAGCTAGGAAGTGTCTGAGGCCAGATTTGAACTCATGAAGATGAATCTTCCTGATTCCAAGCCTATTTCCTGTGCCACTTAGCCACCCACTACAGAATGATATCCTTGGGATATTGCTGCATATGTGGATAGAAACATGACTCCTGATTGGCCTAGAGAATACTGAGCCTGATACTGTCTTTCTTTCCCTCCAGTCCAGCAAGGGATTTACTCTATTTTGTTCTAGGTACTTGTCAAAGACAAATGTGGACAGAGGGCCTCCTGGGAGATGATCAAGAGAGAGACTTTGAATGGCAGACTGGAGCCCTTCAAGCCACAGACGTATGTGGGAACTGGCCCAATCATGAATCTTAACTTCCAGATTTTGCAATTGTAGAGACTACTGAGTTTTAAAGAAAAGGAATTGAGCCTTCTAGGTAATTCAGCTGCAAATAGAATAAGTTAGCCAGAGGAACTGGGAGCCTAGTACTTTGATCCTGTTAGGGAGACAACAGCTCCCTGGCCTAAGGTACTATCAGAAGTACTAAGAAGTACTAAGCTACTTTCAGAAAAAACAAAAACCCAGAACCTATTCCAGCAGATATTTAAGTTCTGGGCATTCCAAAAGTGTATCACAGGACCCCAGGCCAGGGCATCAACTGAACTTAAAGCTGGAGACAGTGGTGACTACAGTCAAGCTGTGAAATAGTGTCTAGCTGAGACTCAGAGACCAAGGTTGTTGACAGCAGGAAGAGGGTACCAGCCGCCCTATAACCCTGCACCATTTAAGGTATGAGATAACTTGGTCTTAGATGACTTGACCACATGTGTTGGCTATGTAGGTGCTCTCTCTCTCAGTGTATTCTATGTATGTGTCCATTCTTTGCAAGGAGGTGTATTTGTGGTAGGGTGTTCCTCCAAGTTGGTAAGATGTTTGTTTACATTGTTCTTCATATGTCGTTGTGGTAAATGCCTTGACTTAAATGTGTCAAATGGCAGACCACTATAGTTTCAGGAGTGTAGACCCATAGAGTGTCTTGAACCAAGTATAGTCAACCCCTAGAATGAGCCAACCTGCAACTGGGAATTAAGGGGGTAGTTTAGAGAGGGCACTAAATGAAGTATCATTTCTGATATTTGTGTTAAGAATGGATTTTGAAAGGCTTCTGGTTCTTCCATCTTTCCCTATTCCAATTTAATTCCAATGCAGCCTCTGAAGCTGAGATGCAACAAAGTATGGATCAATCAATTCTTTGACACTTGTGTTAATTTTGGCCTTAACAATTAACAACAAGAAAACACAGGTGCTCCACCAGCCATCACCACACTATCCATATGTGGAACCACCAATTACAGCAAATGGAGAAGTTTTGAATACTGTGAATAAGTTCACTTACCCTGGCCTTATACTATCCAGGGATTCACATATTGATAATGAGATGGACACATGCATTGCCAGAGTTAGCTCAGTGTTTGGGAGACTCTGAATGAAAGTATGGGAGAAAAGTATGACTGATTACCAAACTGAAGGTCTACAGAACTATTGTGCTGACCTCATTGTCGTATGCCTGTGAAACCCAGACAGTATACCAGTGCCATGCCAGGAAACTGAATCGCTCCCATTTGAATTGTCTTAGGAAGATTCTGATGATCACCGGGCAGGATAAAGTGCCAGACACTGAGGTCCTTTCTCTAACTAAACTGCCAAGCATCCAAACTTTACTGCAGAGAGTGGAACTTCAATGAGCTGGCCATGTTGTTCAAATGCCGAACATACACTTGCCCAAAAGATTATTTTACAGAGAACTCACATAAGGCAAACACTCACATGGTGGTCAAAAGAAACAATACAAGGATACTCTCAAGGTCTTTCCGAAGAACTTTGGAATTGATTGTGTGACATGGAAGACAATGACATAGGACCACTCACCATGGCATGCCCTCATCAAAGAAGGTGCTGTGCTTTATAAGCAAAGCAGAGTTGAAGTAGCTCAAAAGAAATGCTAGATGTGCACATTTAGAGAATCCACCCCTGATGTTCACATGGACTATTTGTGCCAGACCCGAGGTAGAACATTCCAAGCTCATATTGGTCTAATTAGTCATAGTCAGATACACTATAATCTGACTCTAACATAGTATGTCACTTTGGTCTTCTTCGAGAACAAAGGACAGCAGCCAACCAACCGACCAACCATTCCAATTTAAGCAGCTGATTCAATTTCTGCTTTATGTCATCTACTCTGGGCTTAAGAATGAAGTTGTTGCTATTGTTGTTTTTAATACTTGTTCTGACACAGTTGATATATTGGGTATTTGAGGGGGTTATTGTTGTTACTAATAACAACAAACACTGAAAACATTAAGCACCTATTAGGGGCAGCTAGGTGGCACAATGAGTGGATAGGGCACCAGGACTGGAGTCAGGAAGACCTGAGTTCAAATTCATCTTCAGACATGTACTAGCTGTGTGATCTTGGGGGAAACAACTTAACCCTGTTTGCCTCAGCTTCCTCATCTTTAAAATGAGCTGGAGAAGGAAATGGCAAACCACTCCAGTATCTTTAACAAGAAAATCCCAAATGGGCTCATGACTGAAACAATTGAACAACAAAAATAAGCCAGAAGGAGACAAGCCATGTCCTCCAGGATCTTGCATTCTATGAGAGTGATAGAAAAGATCAGAAGGAGTGGTAGCCAGGGAAAGAAACTTGTATCTAGCCATTTATAGAGATTGTGGCAATATAATCTATGCTGCAAATCAGTAAACTGTGATCTTCCAATGACACTGATACTATTGATTTGATTATTGTTCCCTGAACAAGAGCTAGAAAGCAATGGGAGTGAGGAATATTTTTGCTGGGGCCCTCCTTTAATCTAGGCTAATTTTTAAAATTTAATCTATCTAATTTAAATAAACCCATAAACTGAGTGGTTAGTTCCCTGCAGAGGAGGGGTCTGGAAGGTCTGGGCAGATTGACTCACAGTTCCTTGTAGAGAGACATTCTATAACAGGACAGATGGCAAAATGTCCATGCTAGTTATGTTGAGTTGTCTGGTGGGTGGCTGGATAGTAGTGGCATTGACAAAGCAGGCCTGACTTAGGTGTTCCTGGCATTATAATTATGGCTATAATCCAGATTTTTCCCCAAGTAGAAAACAAGATAGTAGAACTGTCATGTATTTTTCTCTTAACTAAAAGGATTAATGTTAATTAATTAATTAATTAATTGATTAAAGCAACTTCTGTTTCTTTAAATTTGTAAGTCTAGAAATGTTTAGGTACTCTCCATGCCAGCATGTTCTATCAGAGACTAGAAGCCTGTCATTCAATCCCTTGTACAGAAACGGTTCAGGAAAGCAGCATGATGGAGCAGAGAGAGTGTTCAACTTGAAGGATTCAGGAGGGAGTCCTGGCTCTGTCAATTATTAGCTCTGTGTCCTAAAGTCACTTTGCCTTGGGGGGACTTGTTTTCCTTCTCTATAAACCTAGATCATCCAATGAGAAGATGTCTGAGGTCCCTTCTAGCACTGATATTCCGTGAGCCCATGAAAGGAGGCACCATTAGTGGGATGTGGGCTTAGGTATGAGTCTGCTGTGGAATATTTGTTTTAACTTTGGCATCAGAAATATTCAGGCCTGTGGCAACTAGTTGGCTCAGTGGAGAGAGCTCTGGGCCTGGAGTCAGGAAGGCTTGAGCTCAAATCTAGCCTCAGACACTTATTAGTTGTCTAACCCTGGATAAATCACTTAACTTTACTGTGTCACATTTTTTTTAAATTTAATTAATTTATTTTGATTTATCAACAATCACTTCCATATGCTTTTGAGTTTAAAATTTTTCTCCCCCTTCTTCCCTACCACCTTCCCCAAGTTGGTGCACAATCTGATATAGGCTATATATATATATATATATATATACACATATATATATGTATATATATACATTCCTATTAAACATATTTTCACATTAGTAATGTTGTAAGTAAGAATTAGAACCAATAGGAGGAACCACCAGAAAGAGGAAACAAAACACAACAGAAGAAAATAATAGCAAATAGTATGCTTCGTTCTGCATTCAAACTCCATAGATCTTTCTTTGGATGTGGATAACATTTTCCATCATGAGGCCTTTGGAGATGTCTTAGATCCTTGTATTGCTGGAAAGGGTTAAGTTTATCAATATTAATCATCACACAATGTGGCTGTTATTGTGTACAACGTTTTCTTGGTTCTGCTCACTTCACTCAGCATCAGACCATACAAGTCTTTCCAGGTTTTTCTGAAGTCAGCCTGTTCATCATTTCTTATAGCACAATAGTATTCCATTACATTCATATACCACAACTTGTTCAGCCATTCCCCAATTGATGGGCATCCTCTCAATTTCCAATTCTTTGCCTCCCCAAAAAGAGCTGCTACAAATATTTTTGTACATGTGGGTCCTTTTCCCATTTGTTTGATCTCTTTTGGGATATAGCCCTAGAAGTGCTATTGCTGGGTCAAAGGGTATGCACATTTTTATAGCCCTTGAGCATAGTTCCAAATTACTCTCCAAAATGGTTGGATCATTTCACAACTCCACCAACAATGCATTAGTGTTCCAGTTTTCCCACATCTTCTCCAACATTTATCATTTTCTTGTTTTGTCATCTTGGCCAATCTGATTGGTGTGATGTGGTACCTCGGAGTTGTTTTGATTTGCATTTCTCTAATCAATAGTGATTTAGAGCATTTTTTTCATATGACTATAGATGCTTTTAATTTCTTCATCTGAGAACTGCCTGTTCATATCCTTTGTGTGTCACATTTTCTACAACGGTAAAGTGGGGATAATAACAGCACCTGCCTTCCAGGATTGTTGTATCAAATAAGATATTTGTAAAATGCTTAGCATAGTGCCTGGCACCTAGTAAGTGTTTAATAAATGCTTGTTCTTTTTTTCCTAGGAACCCAATGATAAAAAAGAAACTATTCAATTTCCCCAGGCATGATAACAGACTGTTAAGCCACTCTAGCCCAGCTTACTTAGACCAAATGATGGAGGGGACAAAGTAGGCTATTGGCCTAACCCAGGTGCCCAGTGCTCTAAGACTGCTGGAAATCCCTCAGGATGGTGTGTTCCCCAGGCCCTGCCCTTAGCATCCTATACACCAGACCCTAGAGCAAAACTTGACCAAACCTGTTTCTTCTTGCCTTAACACCCTGCCGTGGTTTCTTCTGCTAATCTGATCAACTAATATGTGCTAACATGTCCTACTTCCCAGGTAACTTAGCCTTTTTACTGAGGTGTTCTGAAGATAATAATTCCTTATTTTCAAGAAGGCAAGTCTTTCAGTAACCTTCAAACTCTGTGCTTAGGTTATTCTATCTTTTCATTGGAATAGCCTGTATTTGAGTGGGCTGTACCCTCTAGTAGGCACCATGGAGTGTCAGTGATAAAATATTTCTACTGTACCATCTATCTCACTTCTGCAGGTAAGCAAACCGGGGTGAAAAAACAAACAACAACTTTGTCTTGCCCTCCACGGCAGGTCATAGCCCAGAAAGATTAGGGCTGTTTCTTTGCTTCTCTCCTGTTCACTCCACCCCTACCCCTTGTCACCACCCCAACTTCGACCCTATACAGCTACCTTTTCCCTACTGTAGACTTTCACAATCATAGATCTGGTTAGACAGGGCTCAGACACCTGTTTGCTGACGGTCTAAAAAGAAATCTATCAACAATAGGAGAGCCAGCTTTGAACTCTGCACTCTATTATTAACCCCTTTGAAAACTTCTCTCACATCTGGAAAATGTGACCTATTGATTGCTATCTGATTTCTTCAGTAAATGTTTCACAGCAGAGGATGAGCCATAGGCATTGTTGCCAGTTAATTAATTAAGCTTCAAGGATTTGAAGATGCTAGCCAGGGCCTGGTCTTTCTCAGATCTGTACTGGTTCATGGAGTTCTAGTATCTTAGATTTAGAGCCAAAAGGGATTTTATAGGTCAAGTCCAACCCTTTCATTTTCCAGTAATGGGAACTGAGACCCAGAGCAGTTAAATTCTTTCCCAGGGTCCCACAGGTAATAAGTGAGGTCTTGGATTCAAACTCAAACCCTCTGATTCTGGGTCAGCATTCTTTCTGCAGTACCCTGTTTTTGATCCATTTATAGGATATAAAACATTGCAGGATGAAAACTCTGTATTTGTTTAAACACAAAGGATTGGCCATGGCTTCTAATCCTAAATAATTTAACATAGTTTCAGATCATTAACATAAACACACCAAGTCACAGGATCCCAGCATACTAAATTGCAGGATCCCAGCAAGCTAAGACTTTCCCCATAATTCCCCAACACTAGGGCTCCTTCCTCATTGCTGACGAATTCCAGAGTTCTGTAGGTTGCAGAGTGAATTGGTATATTTAAATAAAAATGGTTATTTGATATGATTCTATTCTCACATCACAAAACTATAGTGAAGGGATTAATCTCTTTCCTAACTCAGGTGACAAAAGGCTCACTGAGTTGTTGAGGGAAAGAGAAACCAAGCCCCTACCAGCATAGGAAACAAAGGCTAGATTAGCCAGAGGTGAGTAGAAAACTAATTTGATCCTTTGAGTCTTTGTCTTTAAAAGCCCATGGAAACTGACCCATCTGGCAGTCAGAGGTGCTGACTGATCATAATAGTGAGATTTGTAAGAGCAAATCTTATTTGAGATTGCCTATGGCAAGAGCAGCAACTGCATGGTGTCAGCAGTGTCCCACAGAAATAACTTTATTGTTCAATACAAGAAATCAGTGTCAGTAAACTTGGACAAATAAGATGTCCACATTGAGGTCAGTTTCAATCCAAACTTTCATTATAGCCAGTGGCTGATCTGTTGTCCGGTTATTTCAGTGGTGCCCTCCTCTTTGTGACCTGATTTGAGGTTTTCTTGGCAAAGGTACTAGAGTGGTTTGCCATTTCCTTCTCCAGTTCATTTTACAGATGAGGATACTGAAGCGAACAAGGTTAAGTGACTTGCCCAGGGCCACAGGGCTAGTAAGTGTCTGAGGCTGGATTTGAACTCAGGAAGATGAGCTTTCCTGACTCCAGGCCTGGCATTCTAACCACTATGCCACCTGGATGCCCTAGTAGCTTATTGACCAGGATCCTGAAATTCACTAATGGGTGATGTAGTTTTTAAGGTGGGGGAGGAGGGGAGAAGAATATAGAAAAATAAATGAGTAGCTGATTTATTAATTTATTTTCTATACTCTTCTTCCCTCCTCCCCTGCCTTAAAACTGCATCATCCATTAGTGAATTTCAGGCTTAAGACAGCCACTTCTAATAAAGAAATGGAGTTTTCCAAATCACCTATTTTTGTTTGCTTTCTGAATTGATTTACTCTTGTGGTTGGTAACAGGGAATATTCCTCAATCTTCCTTGTTCATTATCATCAGTACTTGGGCCCACTCATTCTTGAATTCTTGCTTAGGAGAGCAAGATACATACCAGGAGGAGGCAGTGTGGATAAGCAAAAGGAATCCTGGACTTTGTGTCAGGAGAGACCTGGGGTTGAATATTAGCCCTTAACATTTGTCATGCGGACTTGGGTAAGTCACTTAAAACTTTCTGAACCTCAGTTTCCACAAGTGCAAAATGAGAACAATAATATCTATAGTATTAACCTCACAGGCTTGTGGTGAGGCTCAAATGAGCTCAAACAAAATGCTTTCTGATCTCTCCCTTCAAGTTCCCTCTCTCCCATAACCACGTTGTATTCATTTAAAATAAGTATTATGTAGGTACTTACATGTGTAGAAGTTATCTGCTCTACTTGATTGCAAGCTCCTTGAGGACAAGACACTTTTGTCTTTGTGATCACATAAAATCAAAGTTAATCAAAAGAGAGATTATTTGTAAGGCACTTAGCCTGGCACCTAGTAAGTATTTACTAAGTGCCTTTTGCCTTCCCTTCCCTCTTTGTTTCTCCAAACGTGTTGCATAATGCCCAGCACATAAGAGCTTAATAAGTACTTGTTGACTGTTAGTTAAATCACTGCATAAACATCAGACGTTATTATTGTAAAAAGTCTCTTACCACAAAGGCAGTGAGCAATATTAGGTGGCTGCAAGAATAAACATTGATATAAAATAGCCTAGTGCTGGGAATGCCACGGATTTCTAGAGTGCTCCACATTGATAAAATACTAAGATTTCTTTAAGAGATTTCAAATGGCATTTATATTCAGCATTTCTAGCAGCCAAAAAGTTGAGTGGAGGCAAGGGAAATATCACTCATTACAACTGTATTTCTGTATCAGGAAGAGGAAAAGACAGCCTGGGGGACCAGTGGGCAGGGAAACCTCACTGATGAAGATTATTTGAATAAGCATTTAGGTGATTGCTTTCTCCTCGCCCCATCTCCTTACCTTGCACGCAAAATGAGATGCTGCATTTAATGGCCCTTTGACACTAGAGAAGCCTCTCTTTGAGTCCTGTTCTCTATTCACAGCTTTGAAACCCACTCCCCTCTCATATGAGGATAACTCAACTATATTCTGATTTCTTCAGTGAGTTCCTAATGGAAAATCATTTTCGTATTTAGGTGACCAGCTGCCTCTTCACTATTGCAAATAAGCCAGGAGTAAGGTCCAAGGTAGGAGCACAGCACAACATACTTGAGGTATCAGTGGATTCATCATTTCATCAGTGTGGGATTTCTCTTCTCAAGTACAGAACACACTCCTTCCATACCATTTCAACCTATGATATTCTCTTTCCCCTTTCTGTTAATCCCCCAGGGAGGAGCTAAACAACTCTCTGATTCTTTTAATATTTCATGGTGCGGCATTGGAGCTCATCCTTCGCTCTCATGACTTGACCAACTTCCTACTTTTCCAGGCATTAATGTTCTTAATGATGTTTTTCTTATATACTGTTTTTGTGGCACGGATGGAGAGGGGGAGGAAGGGAATAACATTTATTTATTAAGCCCCTACTATGTACCAGACACTGTACTAAGTACTTTATGTCTGATCCTCACAACAACCTTGTGAGTTAGGTGCTATTGTTATGTCCAGTTTTCAGTTAAAGAAACTGAGGCAGATAGAAGTTAAGTGACTTGCCCAGGGTGGCATAACTAGTAAGTGTCTTAGGCTGAATTTAAACCCACTGGCTCCAGGCTCAGCACTCTATCCACTGTATGGATAGCTATAAAACTGGCAGTGACTGCTTGTAAAAGTCATTGTTGGCAACAGTAGTAATGTGACATCTGTAAAACACTTTAGGGTTTGCAAACTGCTTTCCATAATGGTATTGTTTCATTCTTTAGATTTGTTCTTATAGTACCTAGCATAATGCCTGGCTAGGATCAAATGAGATAACATGTAAAATGCTTTGCAAACCTTAAAGCACTATATAAATTCTATTTATTGGTAGACAACAATCCTGTGAGGTAAGTGCTGTAGATGTTATTATTCCCATTTTATAAATGAGGAAACTGAGGCTCAGAAAGACTAAATGATTTGCCCTGTGTTCTACAACTAGTAAATGTCTTAGGATGGATTTGAACCCAATTTTCTTTTTTTTCCCCACTTAATAGTATTTTATTTTTTCTAATTACATGTAAAGATAGTTTCCAACATTCACTTTTATAAGATTTTGAGTTCCAAATTTTTTTCTCCCTCACACCTCCCTAAGATAGCATGCAATCTGGTATGTCATACATGTACAGTCATATTAAACATATTTCCATATTAGTCATGTTGTGAGAGAAGAATCAAACCAAAGGGGAAAAACCATGAGAAAGAAAAAAAAAGTGAAAATAGTATGCTTTGATCTGCATTCAGACTCCATAGTTCTTTCTCTGGATGTGGATAACCTTTTCTATCATGAATCTTTTGGGGGTGTCTTAGATCCTTGTATTGCTGAGGAGAGCCAAGTCTATCAAAGGTGATCATCGCACAATGTTGCTGTTACTGTGTACAACTGAACCCAATTTTCTTGACACCAAGCATAGTCCTTTATTCCTTTTGTCATGCTACCTTTTGGTAATATGTTGGAATCTACTTAAACACATACCTTTCCATTGCCCTTTGGGTCTTCTGCGATTTCAATTCCCCTGAGATTATGTTCCATGATTCACAGCCATATGGTATTATAGGGAGAATACTGATATTAAAAAGATGGGCTTTTGTAGTAGTGAGCAACTTGACATCATTGAAAGTGTTAATCAATTTCCCAAATGCTATCCAGCCCCTTCTTGTCTGTGTTCCCTTGTTAAATTCTGGGCCTAGCTCATTATCCATCAACAGTGACTATCCCAGATATTTATGTTTATAGATTGATTCAATGGGCTATCCACCAAACTGCATGTTGTAATCTGGGCAATATATATTTTTTCACTTGTTTTCCTTTTCTGAGGTCTAGCCTGATCTCTTGTCATCCAAGAACACTGGAGAACTGGAATTCCATTTGGACTCAACACAGGGTACTCTATAACAATGACTAATATGTTGAGTGAACAAGTCTTCTTGCTCAAACTGATCAGGAGATCATTGAACAGTCAGGCAATAAACATTTATTAAGCACCTATTATGTGCTAAGTACTGGAGAAGCAGAGCAAGGCAAAAGTCAGTCCTTGCCCTCAAGGTGTTTACAAACTAAGGGAGGAGACAACATGCAAACAAATATGTACAAACTAGCTGTGAAAAGATAAAAATTAATATTACATTTGATTTTGACTGTATTGATTTTAAAATGTAATTGATTTTATGCTGCATAGATTTTTATAATTGTTAATATCTGCCTGAACTCACCTCACTCAGAAATGTAGTCTTTCCTAGTCCAAATTAGTTTAAAGGCATGGTTAGAACTTAACAGATCTTCCAGGGACTAATTGCATGAGTGATAACAACATTCCATTAATGGGAAGAAAGGTGTTGCTTTGTGAGAGCTCACTGGCTCATTGGAGGAGATCTGAATCCTTATGTGGAGAGCCTTCTGGGCTAATTGCTCTCTAGAGCCATCTACAACTTGTGAAAGGGGAAATCTTTCTCAAGGTTGCCTGTGTCACCCTCTACTGGCCTCTTTGGTTTGAGAGTGAGGGAGAAAGACCTGCTTTTAATCTTTTTTGCTGTGACAGGAGCATTTGCTTTGCTGAGAGTTGATTGGACAGAATAGAATCCCTTCTAATTTGAAGAGTGTGAAGAGGAATGATTAAAGATTGTTTTCTAAAGAGACCTACGATATCAAGTCCTGTTGTCCAGAGTCATGAGTCACCCTGGGTACATGGTTTCCATACTCATCTGCTTCTCTTCCAGATTTCTCTTCCATATGCACTGTATGCATTGGTGGAAGAGGGAGACCATAGTTTATGGGTGGATTGTTATATTTTTAATTATTTCTGCTGTTACTTTTTATTGAGCAAATGTTATTATTTTGCTTTGCTTTATGTTGATTAAAGGTTATTGTTTTTCCTGCTTTTGCTTTCTGAAGAGTGAACTGATTTTTTCTGCTTATGCCTTTGTCTAATAAATGTTTTATGTTTAAGAGTTAATGGTGTCATGGTGACTGATTTTATATAATTGGTAAGCACATTGGTAAGGGCCCAGGAACTATAGCAGTGAGTAGTAGGAGTGTAACTCACCCACACCAAGGTTATCTCTAGCACCTTCAGACAGAGTATGAGTAGTAGTTTAGAGACCATGGCTGGCCTTAACTCTGGGAAAAAAGTCATAAATCTGCTGGCATGAGGGCAGGCTGGAGGTGAGGGAGGCAGCCCAGAGGAAAGGAAGGAGATTTCAGGTGCCATATCAGTAGGCCAGTGCCATGACCAGGCTACACATTAGAAAAGTTAAATAACAACACAAGGCGGCAATGCTAAGTGCCAAATGAACATCCCAGACAAGAAGTGTCAGGGGAGGTCATTGAAAGGCTGTGGCTATTTTGGAAGGCTTCATAGAGCAGCTGGG
This sequence comes from Vombatus ursinus, assembly GCF_900497805.2. Lineage (NCBI taxonomy): Eukaryota > Metazoa > Chordata > Mammalia > Diprotodontia > Vombatidae > Vombatus > Vombatus ursinus. Next base: position 29,778,544 of record NW_020954590.1, on the reverse strand, counting down.
ACTTGGTCTGGGTACCAAAGGAAGGGTAAAACTTCAATGAGCGAACATGGAGCGGGAGGGTATCTCAGACCCAGGGAATACCATTAGCAAAGGCAGAAAAGCAAGGATGCATCGTCAGGAATGACAGATACATTGAATGAATCACCGAGTCATAGGTTTTCATATATCAGAAAACTCACTGGGCCAACCTCTTCCCTTTAGGCCGGTAAATTATTCTTATTATCCCCATTTTATAGATAAGGCAATTGAGGTTAAAAGAGAGGTTAAATGAGGTGACAACTGAGGTCCAGAGATCCTGACAAAGTTAAATGAGGTAATGTACATCAGTTGAAAGGTAACTGTATGACTGGCCTTCAAGTGGACCAAACATTTTGTTCCTTAGGTCTGATTGCCTTCATTGTCTGAAATGTGCTGTCTCTGTATCTGCCTCTCAGAATGCTCTTCCTTCAGCTCAGGTGCTACCTTTTCTGGGAAGGCTTTTCCAATCCTCTTCACCACTTCCTTCCCCACCCCATGTATAAAAGGGCTATCCCTTAATTTTCAAGAGCACTTCCGTCTGGTGTTATGCTTTGTTTCTATTACTCCCTACCTTATATGTATCTGTATAAATAACATGTTGCCACCCCTTCCTCATTGTTGTTCAGTCCCAACTCATTTTGTAGATGAGGAAACTGAGGCAGAGATGAGTGACTTGCCCAGAGTCACATAGCTAGTGAGTGTGTGAAGCCAGATCTGACCTCTTGAAGATGGGTCTTCCTGACTTTAGACACAGCACTCTATTTTCACTGTGCCACCTAGCTGCCTCATTCCAGAGCCCCGTAAAGTATGTTATTTGAAACAAGAACTCTGTCTTTAAAAACAAAACAAAATAAAACAAAACACAACCAAACAAAACTTCACATCCTCAGTGGCTGTCATGATATCTTCTTGGACAGAGTAGGTGTTTTAATAGATGTTTATTGGGTTGAAGTGAACTGAGACAATGAACTTCGCTACATCTTTTCCTCTGCCAGCTCTAGCTCCACCTTGTAAAGTCCCTCAAAGCCCAGATCCAAGGGAAATAGAGTCCCCATGGTAGGAAGAACTTTTATTCCTCCAACTTTATGTAGTACTTGGTACCTCACATGCTCTCATTATAGTCTAGTCCAGGGTACTTTTTTTCCCCCAGGTGCTAGGGGAAAGACCATATCTATAATTTCACAGTTGTAGGGAATTTCCAATGAGGAAGCCCTATCCACTATTGCATATTAGCACCTGCTCTCCAACTTTCATATAGTCAGACTGTGTCAGTGGCAGGACTTGAATCCAGGTTTTCCTGATGCAGAGAGCTAGTTTTATTCATGACCTCCTGCTGTCTATAATTATTGTATTTTATAGTCTTACTTATTGGTGTATGTGACCTGTCCCTTACTGCTAGATTATAAACTCCATTAAGGGAGTAAATATTCTTCTTCTCCCCAGCACAGTGCTTTACACATAGAAGACAACTGATAAATAGTTTGTTAAATGATTATGACTTGTCTTCAGAAACTCTGAATGGTATCTTCATAGAAATGTAATTGGTTTTTCCCCCTATTTCAAGTCAAGTCAACAAGCTTTGGATTGAGCCTAATAGAAAGAAATCCATTATAGGTAAATATGGTTCTTATACTTAGGTTCAAAATAAAATTTAAAAATGTGGGATGGGGGATAATGGTTAGATAACAGTTTATCAGAAAGAAGAAGTTTTTATGTGCTTGCATGTTCAATACAAGTAAACAGAGGAAAGTAGCAGACAAAAAAGCTAATAAGATAATAGACTGTCTTGAAAAGCACAGCTTCCACAAATTCGGAGGTGGTGATCCAAATGTACTCTTGCCTTAGTCAGACCACATCAGGTATATTGTGCTCAGTTCTGAGCATCAGTTTAGGAAGAATACTCATAATCTAGAGAATGTCAAGAGGAAGGCAACTGGAATAGTGAAGAGTCTTGAGTTAATGTAATATGAGGCTTGGTTGAAAGAAGGCAATGAAGCTGAAAAAGAAAAGAAAAAAGAAAAAAAAGAGAAAAGAGAGGACTCAGGAGAAACCCAATAGCTGTCAGCAAGTATTTGAAGGACTGTTGTGTACAAGGGGCAGCTAGGTGGCATGGTGGGCACAGTGCCGGGCCTGGAGTCAGAAAGGCCTTTGTTCAAATGTGGCCTCAGACACTTAATAGCTGTGTGACTATGAGCAAGTCATTTAACCCTGTTTGCCTCAGTTTCCTCAATTGTAAAATGAGCTGGAGAAGGAAATTGCAAACCCCACCAGTATTCTTGCCAGGGAAACTCCAAATAGGGTCACAAAATGTCAGACATGACTGAAAAATGACTGAACGATAACAGCATGTGCAAGAGGGATCAAATGTGTTCTGTTCTACCTCAGGAGGTATAATCAGGAGTAATGGGTACAAGTTTACTCAGTCTCACTCCAGAGCCCAAGTATTTCTTATTGGGACACTACTAATTCACCTACCCTCTCCACTCTTTGGGATCCTATTGACCCTCTCCTGGCTTCCTTCTCTCTCCTTCGAATATAGGTTGGCTTCTCTGGAGATGGGGCTTTACCCTTTTCCGGGACAAGTGCACCAGCAGTTAGACTGCCCTCTGTGCCCTGACCAACTATTTCCTTTGCAACTGCATTATACTCTGTCCTTCCTGAAGGAATTTCTAGTTATGGCTCTAACTCACATTCCTAATAGCAGATGTTCCAAATATGCTCCTGTAAACCCTATGTCCTTCCCTGAAGACTTAGCCTGATTTCACAACTATAGAAATCAAAACAAGATAATCAGGTTTTTTCCTCGTTCAATTTGTGTGCTTTCACATGGTCCCTACTGCACCAAGCTCATTCAGAAAACCAGCAAATGTTCCTTCTTACTTGTTCATTAGGGTAGTTATATCACTGAGGTGGCTTAATATGTAGGATCATCTCTAATAATTTATGGGCTCTGCACCAAGAGGAAATAGTCAGCAAGGATCAAGCACTAATTGAAACTAATAACAGAGATCTCATTTGTTCATTCGTTCATCAGTTCACTCATTTGTTTTGTTATTCATTCATTCGTTCTTTTATTTATTCAGGTATGTGTGTGTTCATTCATTCTATAGAGCAGGAGTTCTTAACCTTTTGAAAAACAGACATTTGCTATCTATTTAGACTATATATAACTCTTTCCAAGAATAATACTTTCAAATGCATAAAATAAAATACATAGGATTACCATGGAAACCAATTATATTAAAAACAGTTATCAAAATACTGAAAACAAAGCAAAAGAAGTTAATAGACCCCACATGTTAAGAATCCCTGTAATGAAGATTTTCTCTAGTTCATTCTTTCCTCATAGTGAATAGATTCTTTTTTTGACTGAAGCAACAGTGTGGAAAAGGTAGCTGACCTCATGTGATCAAGCAGTTTAATCCTAGAGTTTATTCACCTTAAATTTTGGCCCACTATCTAATTAGGCCCATTCCAAGCTCTGCAAGCCCCACCCACCTTGGGAGGTAAGGAAACAGGAGAAATTACCATCCTAGTCTCTAGATGGTTGTTAGGGAACTCCATAGACTCTATGATACAGCTGCATTGGCCTATTTGTTGATCATCAGCACATGATACCTCAGCTTCTGACTCAAATCCCACTCTCTACAAGAGGCCTTCCTTGCACCCCTTTCTAAGCTTACCTTCTGTTTTCACTGAATATGTCTTGCACCTGACACTGATCTCTCTAAAGCTGCCAATGATCTTTTAATTGCTTTTTTCAGTCTTGACCTTTCCTGCTAGGTTCTTGACCTTTCTGCTGCATTTGACACTATTGACCATCCTCTCCTCCTGGATACTTTCTCCTCTCTAGTTTTAATGATACTGCTCTCTTCTAAATTTCCGACTACTTATCTGACCATTCTTTCTCAGTCTTCTTCATAGACTCATTAACCACAACATGTCCGTATTCCTAAAGGCTCTATCCTGGACCCTTTTCTATTCTATAGATTCTACTCTACATATTCTCTCTGCTGTTGACCTTATCCACTTTCATGTGTTTAATTATAATCTCTATGCAGATAACTTGTAGATGAACATATACAGCCCTAGCATTACCCTTGAACATCACCAACTGTCAACTAGTCATTTTCAACAGGCTGCCTTAGCAACACCTCAAACTCAAAAAATCCGAGACAGAACTCATTATCTAACACCACAAACCCATTCCTCTTTTAAACTTCTCTATTTCTGTCAAAGTCACCATCACTCTTCCAGTTTCCCAGGTTCATAATCTCATTTTTCTGGGCTCCTCATTCTCCCCCATTTCATATATTCAATCAGTTGCCAAATCTTGCCATTTTATCCTCTAAAATATGCCTCACAGGCCACAACTTCCTTCTACTTACACATCTACCCTCTTAGTTTAGCCCAGGGGTGGGAAACCTTGTCCCTTGAGGCCACAGGTTTCCCACCCCTTGTTTAACCCCTCATAACTTCTTGTCCAGACTCTTACAATGGCCTCCTAATTATATTTCAGCCTTAAGTCTCCTTTTAATCCAACCTCCACCTAGGTGCTAAATTATTTTCCTTAATTATAGATTTGATCATTTCACTCCCCTACTCAAGAAACTCCCATGGTTCTCTATTACTTCTAGGATAAAATAACTGGATTTTAAAACCTTTCACAACTTGGGCTCCCAGGCTATTTTCCATCCTTATATATTGCTTCTCTTCCTATACTATCCAATTCAGCCAAATTGTCCTTCTCTGTGTTCCTTAGACATCTTGCCCTTGTCCTGCTGTCCTCCATGCCTGGAATGCTTTCTTACCTCATCTCTGCCGCATCCTTCTCTTTCTTCAAGATACAACTTAAGCACCAGTTGTATACAAAACCTGTCTTGATCCCCTCAATGGCTAGTGCCCTCCCTCTTCAACTACTTAGTAGTTTTTAAATTTGTTCTGTGTTTTTTCTCCATATATTTATACAAATACATTCTGTCACCTTGGATAGAATGTAAGTTCCTTGAATGCAGGGATTGTTTCATGCGTTATTTGTATCTCCAGTGTTTAGTACGGTATCTGGCACATAATTAATGCTTAATTAAAACATGTAGTACTGGTTGTTCAATTGATTGATCTTGTGCTCCAGGGAACACAAATATATCTTAAGAAAACTTTAACGGAAATATATTGTAGAAGGCTCTGTCTTAGATACACATTTTTCTGTATTTAGTCAACTTTCATTTATATGATAAACCAAGCTGGCAGTCATCAGGGAGTAAAAATGATAACTTTAACATATGCTTCATATATCCAGAGGAGGGATTAAAAAATAATTCAAATGAAAGCAATTGATTCAAAGAAGATTCTTAGATCTCATGTCAGGAGGTTTACCACCTAATGTCTAGCAATGACAGTGTCTGGCCTAATGAAGAGTGCTGTGTTCTTTAGTTATTCCCAAAGCCTTCTCTAAATTATACCAGATCACTGGATGACCTGGCCTTTTTGATGTCACATGCTTGTTTTCTAAGTCTTTCTGACATAATTCAGTCCAATTGCAAGTTAGTCATAACTCCTTAATTACATGAGGAAACCTGGTTTATACACTTAGTCTTTTGCCTCTATGAGCAATAGCAAGATAATTAATTAGGTGTATACTTGTTAATATAGGTTATATTAGGTTAGTGGTCTACATCGATAGGCATAGCAGTGGGCTGATTGTGTCCCTGAGGGAAAGGGGGAAGGAAAGGACCAATGATAACCCTCAACCGAGAGTGTGATGACACACATAAACTACTCTCTAAGTATTTTTGTTGTTCGGTCATTTCAGTTGTGTCCGACTCTTTGTGAACCCTTTTTGGAGATTTTCTTGGCAAAGATACTGGAGTGGTTTGCCATTTCCTTCTCCAGATCATTTTGCAGATAAGGCAACTGAGGCAAACAGGGTTAAGTGACTTGCCCAGGGTCACATGGCTAAGAAGTATCTGAGGCCACATTTGAACTCATGAAGATGAGTCTTCTTGACGTCAGGCTCAGCACTGTGCCACCTAGCTGCTCCTCTACGTATACCAATGGTATTCTATTAAAAGTTTTACTATAGAGTAAGAAAGAGTTGGTTGCTGAAGGCCCAACCTATGAGTTAGTAAGCCCTGGGTTCAAGTCGGGTCTCTAATACATACATACTAGAGTCACGATCTTGCGCCCCTGGGCAACTCTCTAAGTTTAATTACAGATGAGTTGCTGATGTGCATCAGCAGAGGGAGTTCCCTACAACAGATGAAATTAACAGGTCTAGATAAATAAATAAAAATTAAGAGAGGATGGAATAAAGCAGCACACTAGAGAGAAAAGCAAAGAATCTTATGTTGGAAGGAACTTTCAAGCTCGTATGGTCCTATCTCCTACCCTAGGGAGCACTGCACTCTACAACATTGCTAAGAGTGTTCATGTGAATGCTTAGGATTACCTTAAGCAGCAGACACTGGAATTCTTGAGAGTATAATCTGAGGTCCTGCAAAAAGAGAAGTCTTTTGAATATTGTACTCTATCCTACTACAAATAACTGATGAAGATAGAAGCGCAATAGGAAAGTATTATATCTAGAGAGAGACAAAAGAGGCAAAGGAAGGGATGGTCTCCTTTTATTTTAGACTTGATTTGTCATATCCTTCAATTAGCATAGCCTTTGCTCTCAAGGAGCTTTGATTTAAAAAGGAAAAAAAGAAACCCAATAAAAAACTTCTGAAGGCCTGCTCCCACCAGTGCCACATAAACTATAGAAGGGCCCTGAGGAAGCAGGGAGAATTGAAAGCTTTGCTGGTAGTTTGCAGGGTGACTGGTTTGAATTAGAGAAAACCTTTTATGATAAGATAGGTCTTGGGTTGAAAATTTGAAAATTTGAGGGAGGAGGGTGTAATGGAGGCAGTAGCAGATGGGAAGAAATGTTGTTGTTGATGTAATGGGGCACATCTGGGTCTTTAATAAAGTTCTTCAGGGATACTCTGGGGGCCCAGGACAGCTAAGCCAAGAGGTTGTTCAGTCAGTCAGCCATTCAATGAGCATTTATTGAGTGCTTGTGTTGTGCCAGGTGCTGTGCTAAGTTGGGAATACAAATACAAGCAAAAAAAGAAAGACAGTCTTTGCCCTCAAGGAGTTTACATTCTAATGAGGAAGAATACACATAAAAGGAAGTTAAAAAGAAGAGAAAGAAGGTACTTAGCATCGAGTCCCGAGATAAATCAAAGCCATGAGTTGAGGAATAAAGGGTCTTTAATTGAGGTAACAGGGTAGCAAACCTGCCACTCTGGGGGATGTCCAGTGGATTTTCCAACCAAAAAGACCTGTGAACAAGTTTTTATAGTTTTAGGAAGAGAGGAGAGAGAAGGTAGGAGGAGGAGGTAACTTGAGGTAGCAAGGCCTGGTCATGAGAGCCCAGTGGCCCCCAGCAATCCAAGCTAGGAGAGTCACTCTGTTCTGGCTCTTTTGCCTTTCATGCCATGAATCCCAATGGAAAGACACAAGGACATGAGAAGCCACGATCCAGCTTGAGCCGGGTTCTCCCACAAGACAAGATTTCAGGATGGGACTGAAGGTCTGACCTTCAGCTCAACCTAAGCAAAGCTATCTTGCTGGGAATGCTACTGACATTCTTACATTGCTAAGATTATTCAGGGAGTGGCAGCTAACATTACATTTGGCGTTAACAATTTCTATACTTATATTAATGATTTTTTTTCTGTCAGAAGTATAACGGAAAAGTCAGGATGAGTGCAGGTCTGTGGGAAATAAAGAGCTGGCTGGCCTCGGTGCCCTCCTTAAATGGAGGTTCTGGGAGGAGCCATACAACTAGAGAGAAGGCTGAAGAGATTTCTGGGTCATGGTGGAGAAGTCTGGAAGATTGAAGCCTGGTGGGAGAGGAGGGGAACTAATTTATGTTAGAATTCCAGGAAACTTGTGTCAAAATAAGAGAATGGGTCTGGAAATGTTATCTTGTAAGACAATAAGAGCTATGGAAAGAAGTTGCCAGAATCATGGAAGTGAATGGAGATGGAATATTTTCAGAATTAGGAGAGATGGAAAGATGAGAACATGGAGGGGGTATAGTTATAGTTATAATTAAGCCCAGGAATCCTGATGGAATCCTTATGATGCTTGATCTAAGCCAAGAAGCTTTAGCAGATTATAGCCTGCCCTAAAAGACTTTTACAGAACTTGCTGTGACAAAAACTCTGAACCTTAAGCTTTTATTTTTTTATTTTGATTTCCAGACACCACTCAGTGTACCAGAGACTGGCATAGCCAGGTAGCTGATCAACCTGCCTAGCAGCAGATTGACCCATGCACTTAAGATATCATATCCCACAAAGTACAAGGTCAGACAAGCTACCCATCCAGGAAAGATTCTGTGTCCCTTGAAGAGCCAATTAAACTTAACAATGGAATAACTCATCTATCATTGATGCCACTAATGTCAGCAAATTTTATGGAGACCCTCCACAGAAAGGAAGAGCATTGAGTCCTTGGAATTCTGGGATTATGAATTGCTGGGGCCTTGCGTTTCCCCATATATGTGTCTTACTGCCATTGTATTTCAAATTTGTGCCCAGTCTCCTCTCCACAGATTTCGTGTGCATTTATGGGAGAAGTAAACCAGTGGGAGCTCATGTGTTAGGAAGCTAATCAAATGCATAAGGGTATTCCTAGAACCCTTGGAGTACTTATAACCATACAATTTAGGACTGTTAAAGGAAGACCCCAGGCCCCAAAAGAGAGACCCTAAATGAAACAGAGTCCAATCACAGATAACAAAATGTTTATTGTTTGAGAAGAAGAACTTGGCAAGAGAAGAAGCTTGCAAGGGGGCAGAAAGAGAGGAATTCTTAGTTGCTCAACGGGGAGTGGAAAAAGGGTAAGTTTCCAGAGGCTTTCAGATTGGGAGCCGGGGTTAAAGAAGAAGACGTCTGTAGACACAATAAGCCAGGCAGCAGGATGTTTAGAAAGTCCCAATCAAAATCTTGAGTCTGTAGCTTCTGCTCAAGGTTGCCCTTGAGCTGATCAAAGCTGGCTCCACAGGCATCTCCAAATTTGGCTAGAGTCCACTCTCAAAGGATCACTGGTATGTCAAACATCTTTGGGCTTCAGAAGTCCTTCTTATTGGCCGGTTGTTGTTTTACTTCAATGTTCTACTCCTCTGTAAAGAAAGGAAGTTTCAACATATCTATAGTCATTACAAAGTTCATGTTGACAAGACCTAATCTACTAATGCCATTGAGGGTTGTATGAATGACCCCATCGGAGGTGATGCTGACTGAAATAAAAAATAATTTAGAGAAGTTAAAAATATGACTTGGAAGATGAAAATTAAATATGGAACAAAGTACACAAACTGACATTTTAAAAAGGAAGTAGTTTAACGAATATAAGAACATATTATCTGGAGTCAGAGGGGACTTTATATAGATCATGTATTCCTAAAGTCTCATTTTATAGATGATCTAACAAAAGCCCAGAGAGGCAATGTAATATGCTGAAAGTCTCGTGGGTAGTAAGTCTAAGAGCTTGGATTTGAACCAATGTGTTTTGACTTTAGTACTCTTTCAACATTCCACACTGCCTCTTGAAGATATGTGATATTGGGTGAAGAATTTGGATTAGAGGGGGCAGCTGAGTGGTGCAGTAAATAGAGTACCTGAGTTCAAATCTGGCCTCAGACCAAACACTTGATGCTAACTGTGTGACCCTGGGCAAGTCACTTAACCCCAATTACCTAAAAAAGGAAAAAAAAATAATTTAGATTAAATTATCTGTAATGTCCATTCCACCTCCAAATCCCATTATGCCCTGATCCTTGAGGTCCCTTCAGGTTCTAACATTCTAAGCTTCTCAAGGGTTGGGGGATTTGGCTGTCCTCCTCCACCCCCCCCCCAAACCCAAGCCCCTCAGATAAATGATGTAATTATAGAAAGTAAAGGGCAGATGACCAAGGTAGAGAGGCATTTATATGCTAATGAAGTGTATAGATATTTCTATACATTGTCATCCCTTTATAAAGCATAAAATGTTCTCTGATTGAATTTCAAGGGAAGTTGGCCATTGTTGGGAAAGATTGGCCACGTACTAGATGGCCTTATAAACCTAAGACAGTTCAAGAGTTTGAGATGTTCAAGTCAGAAAGCAGCTTTGCAGAATATGACCCCTGTGCCTCTACCAGAGGACATAAAGCAGGAAGGGGATTTTTCTTCCTCCTCTATTCCCCAGCATGGCATCTTGCACCTACTTGTCCAGTAAGAGATATCACATCTTATATTAAACAGTTTGAGAGAGTTCAAAGCATAGTTGAGTCAAAGGGTGTCTTGGAGTCAGCTAGAACCAGCTTAGCAGACTGTTAAATTTTCAGTATCAGCATTTATACTTTAGAAACAGGCAGATGCTATAAATGGGCTTGGTATGTTGTCCTCTTGATTGTCTAGACTTAAGTAAATGATGGAGTAAATGTTAATAATGCAGGTTAAACCTAAAAGTGTGTTGTGGGTACAGTTTTTTTGTTTTTGGTGTTTTTTTGCAGGGGAGAAGCAGTTATTAAATGCTTACCAGCATACCCCTGGACACATCTAATAGGAAGCAGAGATACAGATTCTCTATGTAGATACAGTCACAGAAAAGGAGCTTCAAAGAGTATGACCTTTGGCAGCTGAGAAGAGAGCTATGCATTCAAGAAAGAATTGGTTCTGGCAACTGGTCATACAGCTATAGAGAGGGGCAGATTCAAGGAGCTCAGCTGAGCAATTCACCCAGCAGAGATGCCACCCCCAGTGGGGAGCAGCATGAGGACCTCACAAAGAGGGAAAGGACATTGGGACCCTCTAGTACCAGAGGCTTGAATTGCCTTGGCCACATACATTCTCAATATTTGTGTCTCACTCTCAGTGTACAGACTTTGTGACTCTTCTTCCTACAGATGCTGTGTGTATTTGTGGGAAAATACACCCCAGTCTTATAGGGGGAATTTTTTGTAGTTGGTATTATTACTATGCTGTTTTGGTAAATGCCTTTGCTTTGAGCTAATTGTGTCTTTATTAAATGTAGGCTCACAGGTAGGGGGCTTATGGAGCACCTCGCCTTTGAACCTGGGCAAGCTGTCAGCTCTTTGGGGACCTATGACTGCAGTTTGGGAAGGAACCCCAAATGGGATGCTACATTTCCTTATAATTTCTCTCTGTTCTTGTGATGGTACAGTGCTGGGAAAGACCTAGGAGGACAGAAGTAGCCTTAAATTAGCTAATGCTAACACTTAATCTTCTATTTGGAGGAAAAGAAACATTCTTGGTAAAAATCTTATGAACAGCAGAGAAGCCTGAATAGTACATATGAAATTATTTATAATGTACCTATAGGTGCTTTCTCCTATTCTATTTAGATGCCTTTCAGTTTTCCCTTTTCATTCTTATGTCTTTTACCTGGCCAGTATCTAATTATTCAAATTAATAATTCACTCATAAAGGGCCACAGAGTACTAGTCTCATGTTGCTAATATCTTTGCAGCTATGATGATAGCTTTATTGAACTCTGGTTTATTTATTATGATTCATTCATGGTGTGCAGCATTTTTTAACAAAGAAAATTGCTTAACATAATAGAAATTTGCACACCACCTCAACGTGGGCAACATCTATAAACACATGAGTAGCAATCACAAATAAGGGAAATGAGAGTCTCTTCCTGAGCTAATTTTGTACTATTTTATCGCTTGTAGGACTGAGTAAATCAGAATTAGTCAGAAAGGTGGTAGAAGAAGTCAAGGGGGAGGAGACTGGGAGACAAATAACTCCTAATGAGAAAGAAGCAAACTCTAATGTGTCAGGAGTTGATCTGTGGGAAAGTAGGAACTACATTTGCATAATTTGGCAAGATGACTAGGGGAAAGGGCAAGAAATGGAAAAACTATAAACAAGTGATTGGGAAGTCAGGGAAAAACTAAAGAACTGCCCCAGAAGGACTAGGGTAAAGAGAATGTCAACTTTGTACTGATTAGAAATGTTTTAGGACCTGGCCTTCCCGAGGGATATAGTAGGTCACTGCTTTCTTGATTTGGCTAAGTTTGGAAGGAGAAAAAAATGCATCATATAAATCTGGGATACAATGAAGTAAAGGGAACAGGAAAAAATCTTTTGTCCTCAGAAGACATTCCTAGGTGAGGACTTCATTCTTCAGTTTAATGGTTGTCCTCTGAATTAGAATGACAAAGAAATAGGATGTCTCCAAAGAATACTAAGGATATTCTTAGAGTAGTATCTGAAGGACATAACCTAAACAACTCTTGAATATGCAGAATATGGAGATCTTCTGTCTGGGTACCCTTTGTCCTAAGGAAAGCTAAAATGCTGTCTGCTTTATTAGACCATCTTCATGAATTGCACAACCAAAAATATTCTTTGCCTGGTGACCAAGGCCTGGGTGATGCTACTCCAAACTTAAAGAGTCTGGTCCTTACCAGCCAGACACACTTTCTTTCTCCAGTCTGGTCCCATTTTGGAAACCCTTTTAGCTTGGTAATACTTGCCAAAACTTCTATTTTGCAGATATAGCTTTCCAGAATCCAAAGTCATGTCTAGATCTTAATTTGTCTATGCCATCAGGGTAAGACTCTTTAATGGAAACTTCAGGCCAATTTTTAGGATCAATACTTAAAAATAATACAGGCTGCAATGTACACACAAGCTCATAAGCTTCTTCCTGCCCCTAATTTCTGCCTCTGGGACAAAATATGCTAGCTTTTATAATGTACAAAAATATAATAGAAGATAAAGGGGATATCTTCAGAAATTTATTTCATGTTAAAAAAAACGACTTTCTTTGATTCTGTGATGGATTTGCAATCTGATTCATGAGGGTGTTCCTCATACCAATGCAAATCACAATCCACACCTGCCTATTAATCCTATGTGACTCTTCCAGGCCTTCCTCAGGTTCTCTTGACATTGTGAAAGTATCAACAGAGAACACAATCTGTTCATCAGTTATTATTCACTTTTGCTATGCATCTCCCATTATGGTGCTCAAACATAACAAATGGTTAATCTACTCATGGGCCACCCAGAGTTGATTAATATTTCCATTGCAAAGTACTGTGATTATTTTACTAGACTGACAGAAACTTTTGTTTATGTTCTTTACCACGCATGTGCATCAAACCTCACTGCTGATACTCCTTTATTTAATTAATTCATACCCTTATTAAACCTTCCCCCTTCATGTGCAATGTACTATGCTAGACCACATAACTACAAAGCTTAATAATATTTTCCTCTGTTCTGAAGGAGCAGGAGTCAATGCAAATTATTTTTGGTATATTACCATCTATACTCACAGAAAGCATGGCATAGTGGATGGATCTGTTGGACTTTGAGTCTGAAAGAATATGGCTCAGATCCCACCTCAAACATTTACTAGCTCTATGGTTATGGGAAAGATGCAACTTCTCTGAGGCTCAGTTTGTAATTTGTAAAATGGAGATAAATATCATACCAGGTACCTAAAAATAGGTAACATTTGTATAGGTAGTAGAAACTAGAGCTCTGTATTTGGGAGTCAGGAAAACCTGAATGCTAATCCTGCCTTGAATATTTATTAGCTGTGTAAGACAGGGTAAGTCCCTCAACCTCTGCTTTTTTTTTTCTTTTTCAGTTACCTTATCTGAAAGATGGGAATATTATTAGCACCTACTTCCAGGATTCTTTTGAAGATGAAATGAGATTACATATATAATATATGTTTACATATATATGTAAGTAAAATACATGTGTGTATATGTGTGTTTGTGTATATATATATGCGTGTGTATGTATGTATGTATATATCTATATTTAAAATTTGATCCTAAAAACAACCCTGGAAGGTAGGTGCTATTATCATCCATATATATGTATTTATATGTGTATGTATGTATATAAACTATATATACATATATGTGTACATATCTATATATAGAAAGAGATCTATCTATCTATCTATGAATCTATGGAGATATCTCTATCCTCCATCTATGGAGATACACATATAAAGAGATCTCTCTCTCTATGTATATATATATATATATAAATACATATATAGATAGCTATATCTCTTTATATATATATATATATATATATATATAGTACTTTGCAAACCTTAAAGCATTGTATTAATGATAGCTATTACTTCTAATATAAATTTTCAAAGTGTTTTCCATGTATCATTTCATTTGATCCTTACAACAACCCTGGGAGGTAGGTCCATGGACACATAGCTAAGCAGTATCTAAGGTGAGATTTGAGCTCCCGTCTTGACTCCAGGTCCAACACTCTATCCAATGCACTCCCTCCCTCCCTCCTAGGGTTGTTATGTCTCAAATAAAACCTAAGCCAATGCGTTGCCAACTCTAAAGTGCAGTAGAAGAGTATGCTTTTATTGTGTGTAACATTGTGTTATCAGAATGTGGTTTCACCCTGTGCTTGTCAGTGTAAGCATTCTAATTTGGGTAAAACATTCCCATTTCTTCCTTGAGTATTCTCTGGAGGCTCATAGGGATGTTCTGCCAGGGTTTCCCCTGAGTTTATTTCTCAACCTCAGTAGGAACGCCTGATGTTATACAAAAAGTGCTCTTGGGTAGAGCATTCCCATGGCTGCAGATGGCCATGTTTGATTTGATTCAGCAATATGTTTTATTAGCAGATAAGAACATTCCTGAAAATCAGTTATCACCCACAGTAAGATACTGTCTTATTATTAAACACTTATCAGAACAAAAGACTTGCCATCTGGAATGGTTAAGATTTGCCTCTAAGGAAATATGAAACAAGACTCCTGTTCTCCAGGAGCCACAAGACAAGATATAAAATCATTCAATGATAAGGCAAGGTAACATCTGACTAGGGACCAAGATGAATGATCCAGGTATTGAGTTACAACAGTTTGGCAGGAGGGGAGATCTGTTGGAACAATATAAGGGCTTGGCTATATGAGCCCTCTGGAAGTAAGTGAAGCTTGATTTGAGCCCTGAATGATGAGATGGAAAGGTAGAAAGAAGAGGCAGGGCAGGAAATATTCCAGACAGTGGAGACTAGCCTGAGTGAGGGCCTTTTATTGAAACTATGATCATATGCTGGGCAGGAAGAAGACATTTGACTAGAGTTGGGGGTTTGTGTTGAGAGTAATAAAAGTAAGGTTGGATAGATTGAGTGGGACCAGATTACAAAGAGCTTTTGGAGTCAGGAAGATATAAGGACTTAGAATTTGGTGTCCTACGGGTCCCCAAATGCCTGTTTTTGAGCCAAAGAGTGACATGAAGATTGGTGTTCTTAAGTTGAGCCTGAAAGTGGCAGATGAGGTCATTTGGATGGAGGAAAGACTAGTCAAGGAATTTAGCTAGGAGGTTGTTCTTACATGCTATGATTCAGGTGCAAGATGGCAATGATTTGGACTAGGGGAGTGGTTCTGTTGGAATGGAGATAAAGGAAGAAAGAAAAACATCAGCAATATCTCTGATTTAAAGTTCAGTCACAGGCAACCTAGCGTGGTAGAAACAGAAAAAGTGGGGGCAGCTAGGTGGTGCAGTGGATAGAGCATGCACAATGGATAGAGCACCCATCCTGGAGTCAGGAGGACTTGAGTTCAAATGCGGCCTCTGACACAAAATACTCAATAGCTGTGTGATCCTGGGCAAGTCACTTAACCCCATAGACCAAAAAAAAAAAAAAAGAAAGAAAAAAAAGAAATAGAAAAAGCATTCAATTTAGAGCTCGAGTACAGGGGCTTAAAATCCTAATTCTGCAAGGATTTTCTAAGCTTGTCTTAGAAATTTATCTTTTAAAGAGTCAGATTTGAAGGTAGAAGATAAATTTTTGACAGGGTTCTGTGACTTCTCATACCTATGTAACTTTGGATAAGTCATTTCACTTGTCTGGGCCTTGGTTTCTTTTGCCTTCATCTGTAAAATGTGAACTAAATGATCTCTGAGGTCCTTTCCAGGTCTAAATATGTGATCCTAATGAAACAATCAATTCAGCAAACATTTATTAAATGTCTGTGATATTTAAAACACAGAAAATCTTCACATGGAGGCATTGGGGGAAAAGACTATTAGAAATCCCAGAAGTCATTCAGAAAAGGCTAAGTAGGATGGTAAGGAGACTATATGTCATACTATTAATAATTAGTAACTATTAATAACTAGTAATAATTAGTTGTTTAGCCTAGAAAAGAGTAGGTGGTGTGACATGATATTTGTTAAGTATTTGAAAGAATAAGAAAGAAAGCATAGAGTTGTCTTGCTTATTCCCATGACGGCAGAACTAGGAGCCATATATGGAAGTTATGAGGAGCTTGAGGAAAGAAAACATCTTTTGAACTACTAGAGCTATACAGCAGTAGCCTGGTTTGTCCTAGCTCTGCCTCCTTAGGAGTCTTCTGGTAGAAGCTGGATGATGGGGAGGCAGTAGGGGCAATTCCCCTGTGTATGGACAAGTTGGACTAAGTGCTTCCTAACCCTGCTTCTATGGAAACTGCTTGTGCACATGCATTTATTGTCTGCTGCTGTTGAGTTGTTTTTCAGTTGTGTCCGACTCTTTGTGACCCTATTTGGGGTTTTCTTGGCAAAGATACTAGAGTGATTTACCATTTCCTTCTCCAGATTATTTTTATAAATGAGAAACTGAGGCAAACAGGGTTAACTGACTTGCCCAGGGTCATGCAGCTAGTAAGTGTCTGAGGCTGGATTTGGGCTCTGGAAGAGGAGTCTTTCTGACTCCAGGCCGGGTGTTCTATCCACTGTGACACCTACCTATTGCTTATAATTCCCAGCTAAAGATCATAACAGCAACTTAAACACCACCCAGTTGAAGATAAGAAACATCTTTCCTGTAGTTAGGTCCAGTTGCTGGAATTACACTATGCCATGCTTTGTTTTGCACATCACATAAGAAGGTGGAAGAGAAGACACATTGAGAGACTGTTCCAGCCTTGAACAAATTCTACTTCCTCCACCAATTCTTCCCCAGAGAAGAGGAATAGGTATTCCTTTCCCCATCCTTTGCTCTACTCAAGCATTTCTGTCATAGGGCCACAGACTCTGAGCTTCTTATGTGATCTTATTTATTTAATTAATTATTCATTTCTAAGCCTGGTTCTTATTGACTTCATCTGAATGTTTGGGCTCTTTTTCATGGTTTCAGTTAAAGAAATTTAATTCAATAAACATAAGTTAAACGCCAGTGATCCCTCAGGATTATCATGACTGCAGGGATGTACATTCCGTTCAGAGACCAAAGATTTGCATCAAAGAAGGGAGTGAACACCCAAATAGCAAATATGGTCCCCTACTACTTGTTCTATATACTCTGTTACTCCCTCCCTACAGTACAATTCACTGGGTGGAACTGTCCAGGAGAAGAGCAGCAAAAAGAATGGAGGATTATCTTTTCTTTGAAGTCAGGAGATAGACAGATATTTCAAGTTGGAAGGAACCCTAGAGGTCATCAAATCCAGCTATCTCATTTAAGAGAAGAGGAAACTGAGGGTCCAGAGGAGGAATGGCTCTTGCCTAAGATGATGTAAGTAGAAGAAAGCGAAGTCCACATTCAAACCTCATTCCTCTTACCTTAAATCCTGCATTCTTTCCGTTACACCATGTGGACAATTGCTGCCTCCCCTGCTTCTTATTTTGTATCTTCCCAAATACCAGTTACAAGTAGGAGTCTCTTTTTAGCCTCAGAGCACACGCATACTCTTCTTGAATTATCCCCTAAATGTCCCTTTTTTGGATTCTTCCTGCAGAGCTCTGCTACCACTCCTAACCTCCTTGAAGCAGAGAGAGCTTTTTCAAAGCTTCCACTTTCTTTTTCCTATTTAGCAAAACATAACTAGAAGAATTAGATCTAAAACTTCTCTTTCTTATATTCCTTCCTGCCTCCACAAAGCACTCCTATATAGTTTAACCTGCTTTGTAAACAATACTTTTCCAGAGAAGTTTCCCTAATGCTTCCAGAAATGACTTGTGTGGTTTTAATCCAAAGAGCCTTGTTTGGAAGTAAGGAGACTGCAGTTTTTGTCCAGGTTCTGTCATCATTTGTCTGGGCCTTAGTATCCTCATCTTTAAAATGGCCAAATTAGCAAGGCAGTTAGGTGGCACAGGGAATAAAGCACTGGCCCTGCAGTCAGGAGGACCTGAGTTCAAATTACACCACAGATACTTACTAGCTGTGTGACCCTGGGCAAGTGATTTAACCCCAATTACCTAAAAAAATATTCAGGTTGGACTAGGTAATCTTGAAGGTCCCTTCCAATTTGAACCTTCTATTATGGATGAAAATAGTATACATATCCATCCTTGGTTCTGGAGCTCTTTGGGGGTTTTGGAAGGGGGAGCTCAGCTTTTCATCACGTACAGAGCAGTACTGTTTGAGGACCATTCTTTTGTTAATCCATAGGAACTAGTTCATTACCAAATGTTAGCTAAGAATCTCCTATAGGGAA
Organism: Vombatus ursinus; assembly: GCF_900497805.2. Classification (NCBI taxonomy): domain Eukaryota; kingdom Metazoa; phylum Chordata; class Mammalia; order Diprotodontia; family Vombatidae; genus Vombatus; species Vombatus ursinus. The sequence continues at coordinate 29,760,037 of NW_020954590.1, read as the reverse complement.
GATGAAAAATTTCATAGTATAATTAGGTTGATTGCCAGCTTTGGAGTTGGTTAAAAACTGTGTTCAAGTCCTTTCTCTGACACTTATTAGCTCTATGCCAATGGAGCACATGTTCGGTGCCTTAGGCTGCTTTCTAAAACCATAGATTGCCAGGGTGCATCGGCTGAGTGAGTCTTCCACATGAGGAATCCCTCCCACTGATGAATTCACAAAGATCTACAAGATTTTGTGTTAAATTTTTGGAATCCAAAGATGAACAACCTCATGATGTCTTACTCTCAAGTAACTTTTAATCAGGAGGAAGAGAGGGAAGGGGGGAGAGAGGGAGGGAGAGAAAGAAAAGAGGAAGATAGGGAGGAAAAGAGGGAGGGAAGAAGAAATTTATTAAGCTTTTACGATGTTCCAGGCACAGTACTAAGCCCTGGCCACCTTCCTTCCCTCTCCCTTTCTTCATAAGCTTTAGGAACCTTCTATGGGAAGAAAGGTTCCTGGTTTGAGATCTAGAATACAAGCAAAAAGAAAGTGCTCCTGTCCTCAAAGACCTTACATTCTAATAGGGGAAGATAATTCAGAAAAGGAAGCTGAAGTGGGGAGGGGGAAAGGGGAAGGAAGCAAGGTTTCCAGTTAGAGGTCCAGAATGTCAGAAAAGATCAGGGGGAAAAAGAAGACAGGCTGACTTGGGTCTTTCCACAAAATGGTTGGTGAGAATCAGAATGGGCCTTGTGGAATATTCCTGGGTGAACAGGACATAGGAGTAATAGGTTGTTGCAAGGGCTAGGAGCACACAACACTTACAGATGCTGTAAGATGAGCCAGAAGGAGAGAAGACATGGTTTTTGAAGTCCAGCAAGTCAGAGTCAGTCCCAAGAGGAGAATGAAGGGCCATAGTTCTGGAAGGCTTGTCTTCAGGCTCCAGAGTGTATTGTCTCCCCACTATGAGGGTACTTGAAGGCAGGGACTGTCTCGATTTTATATTTGTATCACCATTACTTTGCTCAGAGTTTGGCACATAGTAGATGTTCAGTAGATGCTTTTTCACTCATTCACTCGTTCAAATAATACTGTGAATATGTATATAATTCTCACAAAATGTCATTTATTTTCTGTTTCCCTTGTGCCTAGAATATCAAATGTAAGAAGACCCCTACTCTAATTCCTCTCACTAATTTATGATTAGAACATTAAAGAAGTTTACAAATGCTAACATTTCCATTTTGATTTAAGGCTTAAATCGTAATATATACTCCAGCAGTAATGCTGAAAATTGAATGTGACTGAAAATTGAATATGAATTTAAATGGCAATGAACAGTTCTGGGAGTATATTTTTTTGGTTGTTGTTGACCTATTACATACATTCTCTGGAAACACTCTTCTCCTCAGTGATTTCTCTCTAAATAGCCTTATTTTCCTCATGAGATATGGCAGCAGAATTTCAGTCTCATTATCCAGCAATTGGGCATACTTCCTTTTTTCCATTTTAAAACTGTCAGAAAAGTACCTTCATTTCCTCCACAAGAAGTAAACATAGGCAAAGGTCAGAATGAAACAATCATCTGGAGCTACAAGAAGTAGAGCAAAGTACAATGCCAAATTGGGTAAATGAGAATGAGTCATTTGTCTAAGCTAGGGTAGGGATACAGGCATGTCAATACTATGCAGACATTGCAGCCAGGTCCCCAAATCATTATGTACTCATCAATCATCAGTCACTCATTTATTGGGATTCATACTCAACAAACACTAATTTTATGTTTGTAAATGTTCAAGGCAATGTGTTAGATGCTGAAGTAGACACAAAATAAATAAGAGATAGATCTTAGCCCCAAGTTGTTTGCAGTCTAGTGTGAGATATAAATAAGAGCACCAAGCCTCATGTGTCTAGGCTAACTCCTTCCTGAATTCTGTACTCTTTTCATTGAAGTCCAATTTCTTAGGTGAATTCAGTTCAGGGCAGTGTTCTCCTGTCAGAAGGAAAAGTTTTCTTTTTGTAATATCAAAGGCTGAACAGAAAAGACATTGAAGTCACTTAAGTGGGAAGACAATCTGTCAAATGCATGTAAACACTTTAAAATAAGTACATTAAAATAGTTATCATGTAAACTTGAATTTTTGATTGGAAAAGATTACATACTTAAAAAAAGACATTCCTTGGAACTGCATGTCTCAAGGCTCTGGAAGGCCTGTGAGGCAGCAGCATTGGTAGCCTTAGAGTGACGATCACAACTAGCAGGTGAACCATCTGCATCGGGAATGGAGAAACACACCTGGGGAAGATTTGGAGGATTTGGAGAAGCAACTCCCTGAAGGAGGAGGCAGTTTCAGGGAGTGTGAGACCTCATGGTAGAGAGAAGTGCTGGTTATGGATTTTAAAAAAGGAGCAGATCCTAGGATCCCAGAATAGTGTGGAGCAAGCTATTTAGCCCAGACGTAGCTGCGAGCTTTGTGAGAGCTCACCAGAGAAATACAGGACTCCCAGAGCCGGTACCAACGGCACCAAGAGTTATCCTCTGACACACTTGATGCCTACACATGCGCCTTACTACCAGCGTGGTGTAAGTGTGAGTCCATTTTCCCCACGGGCACAGTGTATATTAATATACAAGACCTTGGACTGTTGGGGAAGACAGTTTTTGTTATGCCTTTTGAGTGAAAGACGTTGATAGGAGCTAATTGAGTCTACTAGCTGATTGTTGATGAAAACATGCTTGTGGGGATCTGGCACTAGGGCCAGAGCCCCACAGAGACACTCAGAGATTCTGAGGCAGCGGTCACCTTCTAGGCACCTAACCTCCAAGCTGGTGAGTGCAAGTTAGTAGAGAAATCTGGGGGTAGAGGAGAAGATAGGGGTAACATGAATATATGCAAAATAAAAACAAGGTAATTTTGAGAGGCAAGGCACTGACAAATGGGGGTGGGGAGCAGGAATGGTTTTATGAAGAAGACGGTACTAGACCTGCTTTAGTCTTCCTCACCAGAAACTCTACACCCATAAAAGTGCAGGTCCAGTCAAAGGGGAAAAAAAAAACATTTACTGAAATACTTAGTTTATACTTTTCTTACTTTAATTTTAATGTAATTTATTATAAACTCATTAAATAGAAAATAAAATTCAAATAAACAAAATAAAAAAATTAAACTACCTATAAAACCATAAGTTTCAAACTATTTGTAGTTAGTTAACAAAAATGAACATGGCGAGAGACCCTAATAAAATAAGCAAACACTGTATTTGCTTCTGTCCCTTCCAATCTTTTTTTCGGTGTTTATTATTATATTTTGTTGCTGTTAGTTATTTTTATAGTTGTCAGTTTTGATTCTTCTTTCTTTACTCTGCATCGTTTCATTGAAATCTCTTCATATTTCTATTTCATCTTCACATTTATTATTTATTAGAACATGTAGCTTTCTACAAGATTGCACATATACTTAGAAACTTAATGAGTTTTTTCGGGTGGTAATGGTTGCCAAATATATGTGATTCCTTTATATAGGTGTCGCTTTAAATTTCTTCCTCAAAACCTATTACAGCCCAACATACTCATTTTATTCTTAACAACCATAAACTGACACATTTTACTATAGGTTTAAAAGGCTCCTATTATATGAATTCAGTAAGTATCACTGGACTTTATAGAGAATCTTGACCAAGCTGTTTCTTTACTCATAAACTTGCAATGAATAAATAGTCCTTTAGACATAAAGAAAATGCTATTTACCTAACAAAATGTTGCTTGACTAATTTTTTGCCCTATTAGCAGTGAACTTGCTCTAAGCCAGTGTCATAACTAAGGCAGGGCAAAGGGGGCTTTGCTTCGGGGTACCAAAATTTAACACACGACTAAAGAAAACAACTTTTCTTACAACTCAATGCCTTTTTTCTTCATTACTAGTGTCACCTGCACATCATGAATTATAAAGCTGATTTGATGCTCCTTGTTCTGGGAGCATGTAATATGTTACAGACTCTGGGTGCCAACATTGCTAGTTTTTCTCTGCTCTGATCTCTTTTGCTTGATTCTTTCTTCTTGTCTACTGAACACATTTACAGAATGGCCGCGGTCTCTTGTTTAAGTTGACCATGAAATACTGTAAAACCAATTGGTGACAAAGTGATTGAACCAGGAATCTCAGTCCTGGTGGTACTACTGTTCTGAGCTAACTCGCCATGGGCTCGTCCCCAAACAGGAGACAATGTGGTACAGTGGCTGGAGACAAAAACCTATGTTTGTATACGGTTTTGTTACTTTCTCCCTCTGTGATTTTCAGCAAGCCATTAACCAACCTGGGACTCAGTTTCCTCCATTCTAAAATGAGGAGGAGGGACTAGATAGCCACTGAGATTCCTTCTGGTTCTAACTTTAATATCCTAAAAATTCCCTTCCTTGTAAAATGTAGGTTTTTAATAATAATAACTGAAATTTATAAGACACTTCAAGGTCTACAAAATGCTTCAAGCACATCATATAATTTTAGCCACACAAAAGCCCTATGGCAAAGGTACTAAGATATGATTATTCCCATTTTACTGGTGAGGACACTGAGGCTTAGAGAAGTTTAGTTACTTATTCACGATCACAAAGCTACTAGTAAGTGTCAGAGGTAGGATTTTAACCCAAGTCTTCTGGACCCCATTTCAATGACCATATACTAAAGGATGGTCTTCTAGTAGGGGAAATTATGACTTGGGAAGTTCAGAGTCTGATGAGTAGTTTATCACATACATTTAATTATCTCTACGAACAAGAATATGTTAGGGACTTGGGCACACTTTTGAGGGGTCTGTAAAAATTGCCAAGTCATTTAAGACTTTTTTATTCCTCATTTAAAAAGCAACTAAATTGGGAAGGTTGAAATATTACTTATTATTTTAATAAAAATCCTAGATGCAGGGACACCTAGGTGGCACAGTGGATTGAGCACTGGATCTGGAGTTAGGAAGACCCAAGTTCAAATCATGCCCCAGATTCTAGCTGTGTAACCCTGGACAAGTTGCTTAACTTCTATTTGCCTCACTTTTCTCAACTATAAAATGGTCACATTAATGGCACTTACCTCCCAAGGTTGTTGTGAGGATAAAATAACATAATATTTGAAAAGCACTTAGCACAGTGACTGGCACATAGTAGGTGCTATATAAATGCTGAGTTAGTGGATGTAGTGCAGTGGGTAGAGTGCTAGGCCTGGAGTCAGGAAGATTCATCTTTGTTCAAATTTGGCTTCAGACACTTAGAAGTTATGTGACCCTGGGCAAGTCGCTTAACCTTGCTTGCATCAGTTTCCTCATCTGTAAAATGATCTGGAAAAGGAAATAGCAAACCACTCCAGTATCTTTGCCAAGAAAACCCCAAATGCGGTCACAAAGAATTGAGAGACTGAAAAAATGTGAGCTGTTATTATTATTATTATTATTATTATATGCACAACAGTGGGAAAATATGCCATTCTTCCTCCACCATAAATAATACTTAGAATGAAAGCATTTTAAAAGCAATTTAATTTATATTTACTTAGTTGTCTCTGTAATAATCTGTAAAATGGGCACAACAATAGCACCTACCTCCCAAGGTTGTTGTGAAGACAAAATAACATCTAGTCCCAAAGAACTTTCCCAGCTGCTTTAGGACAAACTTCTGGATTCATTCCCATTGTTCTTCAAATTGAACAGAAATACACTGATAATTACAGTTTTAAAAAAATTACTCCAAAGAATTGTGATAAAGTTCACATCAAGATGTGGGTCCTATTGTACACTCAGATAAATGTACATTCATGGAAATATTGCAAGGAAATTCCATTAGTGGGGCCTGATTCTTCATCAACAAAGACTTTAAAATATTTTGTCTTCTGCATGTTTTGTAACGATTTGAAAGCCCCCCCCCCCCTTTTCTGGTTGCAGAGCCAATGACCACGTGCCAGAAAGGGAAACAAAGTTGAAGAATTTGTAACACACACACACACACACACACACACACACACACACACACACACTTAGGAGGGAAAAAAAAGGAAAAGCTGGGTCATAAAGGAAATGCCCAGACGTTGTTTCCAATTGGTTATTTACAAGTATCAGATGTTCTAGACATCTTTAAAAGGAAGTTATCTGGGCTCAAGAGTGTTACATTACTTTCCTGAAAACCACTGTTTCCTTTCCCTGCTTGAGGTCGAAATCTCAGAAGTCCCACAAAATGTGTGAGGCGTTTGTAGGAACCTGGAAGCTTATTTCCAGCGAAAACTTTGATGAATATATGAAAGAAGTGGGTAAGGATAAACCTTGCATCTTCCTGGATAAGGAATGACTTTTTCTCTCTAGGGTAAAGGGGTTTATGACTGTGTTGTTCACACTGGAAGTTTGGTCAGCTAATTAAATACTCATTCCTCTTCAGAGAATATGTTTGTATTGATTGTCTTTTGCTTCTGTATTCTAAATGTTTGTTTTTAAGGTTTTCAGTTAGAAAAGTAAACTTTGTGTGTGAAAGGGTCTAATAGTTTGTTTGTTTGCTTTAAAAGAGCTAACAAATTATTTTCCTGATTTATTATCTCCTATCCATTTGGTTCATTGGACTCATTGCCTATGGCCTTTCTACCCACGGAAACAAAGGAATATATTTGTAGTATGTATGATGTTGTATAGCAGTTTGTATTTGAAATGTAAATGCCGAATTTTCCATCTTAATTTATGCCATGTTCTACTCTTGCTTTCTTTTCCAGGGTGAAGACATAGCTAAAATGATGGGACTTTTCCCTTGCAGCTAAAGATTATTTAGAGAACTGTAGGTCACCAAGGTTGCATGTTGATTGTTTTGCTATCAAGTTTATTCTGACTGTGGCTGCTTTATGGGAGACAATGTCTCACTCATCACATTTGCCTTCTTGGAAGGATTTAGAAATGTTCTTTGACACTAGCCTGAAGTCAAGAGGAACCGAGTTTAAATTCGGTCTCAGACACTTACTAGCTGTGTGACTCCAGGCAAGTCACTTAACCCTGATTGCCTCCCCTACCCACCCCCCCATTTTTTAAAAGAAAGAAATGTTTTTTGACTTGAATTATAGGAGATTTATGGATGCTAAAGCCAGGCTTCCCATTTAAAGTCAGAGTCTAGCCAACCCAAACCCATCTGGAATTACACCATGAAAATTTAAAGAATTTAACTAAAGAAGGTTTCAGATACTATTACTGTATTTAGTTCATTAATTAAATAAAAATGGGATTTTTTTTCTTAAAAGAGAGAGGATGTGTATTGTTAATATAGATAGTGAGAGTATATCCCATCCCCCATAATTTTGGGTAAGAAATAGGGTCGTTAGCACCCCAGCAGCCCTTGTGGATTATGAGGGATCACAAAAGGTAGTTCCTTCTCTCTGAAGCATGTGCTTAGTGATGACTTTCTTGGAAGTGGTGTATTGGAGTAGGGAGAGGGACTATGCAATGTTTTACTTTGGAATCAAATTTAAATAGACATCACTTTGCATACTGCCTGGCACATAGTAAGCAATGAATAAATGTTTATTGATTGATTGAGTGTCATTTATTTGAAAGTTGAAAATTCTATGTCTTTTCAAAAGCCCCAAACTTCTGAAAAGGTAAAGCACCTTTTCTGGTTTTCTGAAACAACTAGATTCTGGCTTATGAAAAGAGGTAGAAGAGTAATCTGATCTTATATTGATTCTTATCCAATACCATAACCTCACAAGCTAACTTTCCTTTTCAGGTAGATTGTGTGAGGACCTGGGGTCTTCATTAACTTCCTAATTCCAAGTCTAGTGTAGTACCCACTGCATTACCTACCTGCCCTTAAATCTTGTTGTTCATTCATTTTTGACTCTTTATGACCCCATTTAGGGTTTTCTTGGCAAAGATACTGCAGTGGTTGGCCATTTCCTTCTCCAGCTCATTTTACAGATGAGGAAACTGAGGCAAACAGGGTTAAATGACTTGCCGAGGGTCACATAGTTTGTAAGTGTCTGAGATCAGATTTGAACTCAGGTCTTCCTTTATTCCAGTTCCACCTAGCTGTCCTCCAATTCTAATCAATTGATCAGAATTAATTAATCCATTTTGGGGGACTGGACTTGTTATTTCACTGGCATAAGAAATACCAATGAAGAAACTTCCTCTCCAATGCAGATTGGCACCTGCTTTACAATTTATAATCTCAGAGATTTGCACTCTTAGATGTCGAGTCCTTTGCCCAGGGCCACACATAATCAGAAGCAAAGTGTAAACCCAGGTAGGTCATCTTGACTCCTGTCTTTCCACTAGGCTAGGTTACCTCTCTAATCCTTAAGCAGTGATAATGAATAGACTGGAAGCAGATCCTGAGAAACAGCTTTAGATGAGGAGAGAATATAACTCACCCAAGGTCATTCAAAGAGGCAAATCAAAAGTCAAACCTCAGATTTCCTTATCCTATAGAATAGGATCTTCTTACCATACTGTTGCATTCATTATGCTTCAGTAATGTTTCTATATTTTGCCTGAGCCACCATTTGCCTACCTTTTCATTAGGTAGCTTGTTTCAGCTGAATTAGGCACAAAACGAGGGCTGGTCCCACTAGTGTTGACCTCTTTGCCATCATTTCACTTATTGCCATCTCTGATGCTTTTTGTGATCTCCAAGGAAGTAAAGCAAATAAAGTTTAGAGTCCTAGATTGTTAAAAAAATTCAACATATGCATAAAAACATAACACTTTAGTGCCAGGAGAGACAAAAGATTATCTAGGCCAACCTTTTCATTTTGTAGATGAGAAAGCTGAAACTCAGAGAGTTTGAATATGTTCAAGGTCACATATTTAGCAGACCTAGAATCTCCTGGCTAGATTCCCACGTCTGTGTTTTCTCTTTTTATGAGACTACCATACTTGTTTCCTGATCATTTCATACACTTTGTGCTTGTGTAAAGTGCTTTGCAAAGTGTTATGAAAATGGTAGCTATTATCATTAGCAGAGGGCATCTATAGGCAGTAAAATCACTGCAGTCTAGTTGGCTAATGAGAAATTCTTGAGAAACTTGACACATAGCACATGCTTAACATTGTTGAAATAACTTGAATTGAAGCCATTTATAACCCCAGAAGGGGCATTTCTTAGAAAAATGCATTCCCTCCGCTCTTTTTAATAGCCTACCACCTCCAACACAGACATCCTTGGCTAGAATTAGGAATCTCAAAATAATTATTTAAAGATTTTATAGTTATGCTGTCAAACTTTTTATGTTAATTCAATTTCCCCCATAGGCATAATAAAATACTATCTACTATGGTGAGTCAGTGTGGCAGACTGGATGAAGGACTGGCCTCAGAGTTTGGAAGACCTGGGTTCAAATCCTGTCTCTGATAAAGGCTGGGTGTATACTGATACTGGCTGGGTGACCTCAGGCAAATCATATAACCTCTCAGTGCTCTAGGCCAGAGGTATCAAACATGTTCCTGAGTGCAGCTGAACCAAATTACAATATAATTGGGAAATACTTAACAAAATAAATAAAAATACATTAGAATATAAATAATGTTAATATGTGGTTTTCTAAGCCCTCTTTCCTACTTGAATTTGACAACACTGCTCTAGACAACTCTGTTAGATAGATATAAGTTGAATTAGAAGTGTCACAGTGAACTAGCAGAGGGCATTTCTAAACCTCCCCCCCCATGCCCAATTCCTTATGCCAGCACAATTACAGACTGTCATCTCTGTCCCTATAGCTGATGTGCTCTCTTCTCCCCAAGGATCTCATAATACCTTCTAAATTAACTTGAAACCTCCATAGTAAGTGGTCCTCTGTTGATGTTTGGTGGGGTTCTGAATCAATGTGATTTCATTGGGGTGGGAACTCCTGGTGTAGAAACTCCTTTCACTAACGTACAGATATAAATTGACTGTCAATTGTGCTGTAAGTTGTAGTTTTAGAAGGGTGCCTGAGCACACTGAAAGGATAAGTAACCTATGGTCACATAGCCATTATGCGGGACTTGAAAATAGGTCTTGCTATCTCCAAAGTTGGCCCCTCTATCCACTAAGCCAGGATACCTCACTGTAATAATAAGGAGGAGATATCATGTCTTTGGGAAAATTAAGCCAAGACACAAAATCTGACAGAATAACTTGGGAAAGAACATGTAAATGTGAGGCTTGAATAATAATATGATAACCAACAGAAAAGGTTAATCAAGAAAGAGTGATCAACTTGTAATCATGCTTCCTTTACAGTGAATAGGGGTTCTTTTTTTTTCTTTTTTTTCTTTTTTTTAGACAAAGCGTGTCTCAGGGATTCTTAATCTAGGGTTCATGAATTGTTTTTTTAAAAAATTGATAGCTTCATTTCAATAAAATAGGTTACCTTTGTAACCTGGTATGTATTTTGTTTTATGCATTAAAAATTATTGTGAGAAGGAGTATGTAGGCTTTACCAGAGGGCAAATGGGGGCCACGGCACAAAACAAGGTAAGAGCTCTTGGTCAATAGCACGCTATTAGTGGGAAGTCAGACTTGAACTCTAAATTCAGTCATGCTTCTCTCACTAAGGCTCGCTCATGCTGTAACCAGGTGTTAATTAATCAACCAATAAGCATTTATTAAGTGCCTGTTATGTGCTAGGCTCTGGATATTGTGCTGGTGGTTCTGATGTGTTCCCATAATGTCTGGAGATAGCTGACTAAGTTTGGTGTCTAATGATGCTGACAGAGCTTTTTGTTCTGTTTTGTTTTTTACCTTATTATCTATCACTTACAATATTGACACTCATGCTTGTTTATAACGTGTTCCTGTAAAGAGATATACTAGTGTCTTTATTCCCCTTGCTGCAGCCAAGATCTGAGATGGAGGATCTTAGATCATATACTATTGTCTACTGGGCCTCCAGCTTTCAAAACAAATACGTGACATGCTTTTTCAAGCATTACAACTCATTCACTAAATGGTCCCAGTATATATATATATATATATATATATTATATATATATATATACACATATATATTATATATGTTTGCAAAAGATAAGGGAGGCGTTTTAGGAACTCCCTATCATTTTTGTCTCTTCTTAAAAATCAAAGAAATAAAAAAATAATTTTTTAAAAGTCCTTAGCAGAAAACTAACTTGGAGTGGTACTAAAGTTGTCTATTCTTAGTACAATTGAATATAAAACTCAAAACATTCTCTTCTCTGCATTTTAGGCGTGGGTTTTGCCACCAGAAAAGTGGCAGGCATGGCTAAACCCAGTATGATCATCAGTGTGCAAGGAGATGTGATCACCATTAAATCAGAAAGTACTTTTAAAAATACTGAGATTTCCTTCAAATTGGGCCAGGAATTTGATGAAGTCACTGCAGATGACAGAAAAGTCAAGGTGAGGAATATATATTCCCTTTATATTAAGGGACATTTCTTTAAAAAAATTTATTGGTATCCTTTGTTTCACATCAACTTCATTTCTCAAAATATCCTCCCTTTCCCTTACCCTGAGTGCTATCCTTTATGACAAAGAAAAAAAAAACACTTTAGGAAAACTAATCAACATATCAACCAAGTGTTAAGATCTATTTTTCCATACCCATAATCCCCCATGTCTGCAATGAAATGAAGGCAATTACATTCTCAGATCTGTTCTATAGCCTCAAGTTTAGACATTATTTAGCTTTTCTTTTTTGTTTTTTCTATTTACATTATTGTAGTTACTGTATATATTGTTTTCCTGATTCTGCTTGTTTCACTTTGTACCACTTCATGTGTTCCCTTGTTTCTCTATATCTTCACATTCATTATTTCCTTCAGCACAGTAGTATTCTATTACATTTATGTACCACAATTTATTTAACCACTCCCCAAGAGATGGACATCTGTTTTGTTTCCAGTTCTTTACCACAACAACTACTACAAAAACACCTCTGTGATAAATATTTTGGCACATACAGAACCTTCCTTTCTGTGTTTCACCTCCCTGGGGTGAGCAGTAGAGCCTCCAGGTCAAAGAATATAGACATTTTGGTCACTCTGTGCATTAATTTAAATTTTCTTTCCTTAACGACAAATTTGCTGTTTTATCATCAGGGCATTACTGTACCTGCCTTTCCACAATCTCTCCAAAATCAACTATTTCCATTTTTGTCATCTCCTCCTGTCCCAATTTGCTGGGCATGAAGTGAAGCCTCTGAGTTGTTTTGACTTGTATTTATTTCTCTTATTATTAATGATTTGGAACAATATGTTATATGGTTGTTAATAGTTTATAATTCTTCTTTTGAGAACCATTTATATCCTTTGACCACTTTTCCATTCATTAATATCTTCTTGTCATATATGTTTGTGTTGGTTTGCTGTATATCTTGGATATCAGATTTTTTTCAGAGACAGTTGATACAAAGACTTTTTCCCAGTGAAGTGCTTCCCCTGTTATCTCAGTTGCATTGCTTTTGTTTGTGCAAAACCTTTTCAGTTTCATGTAATTGAAATGATTTATTTTATCTTTTTTTATTACCTTGAATTCTTTTTTGGTTAAGAATTTTCCCTTAGGAGACATTTCTACATAGTCCCTGAGAAGTCTCACATAATAATAGGGGGAAAATGACTAACCCACTGAAAATGAAAAGTATGTCAGAATAAACATGGCAGGTAATTCTTCTGTCTCTCCTGGGAACACAAAGAGTCTCATCATATTTTTTTTATGCTTACAGAGTCTCATAACCTTAAATGATGGTGCACTGGTTCAGGTGCAGAAATGGAATGGAAAATCAACCACAATAACAAGAAAACTAGTGGATGGTAAAATTGTGGTGGTGAGTTATTTCTAATCACTAACTACAGCAAAGTTCTTGTGGTGCTATGGAAGCAGAATCATGTGGAGAGTGAAAGAGCCTAGCTCTGATGCTTGCTTCTGCCAGTTCCTACCTAAATGACCTTTCACGAATCACTTCAGGTGGGGCTAGATGAACTCTGAAGTCCCTTCTAGCTCTAAATCTATGATCCAGATAACCTCAGATTCCATTTACTATGTATAGAACACCTAATTGCCAGGTTTGTCCCCGGGCACTTTGGAGAAAGCAAAAGGGGACTCTTGGGCCCACAATCAATCATACTCTGAACTCAAGTGTATATGCTAAGGGAGCATATAATTGGATCTGATGTTAGCAAAGAAGAAATATGCATAGGTTGCTCCCACTGTCTTGCTAAATTGAAAGAGGAGAAAAGAACTTCCCATTCCTTCACCTTCCTTGTTTCACCTTAATGTTTGACCCTCACCTCTTCTTACTCCCTAGGAATGCACCATGAAAGATGTCATTTCTACTAGACTCTATGAAAAAGTATGAACTGCCTTCTCAATGAACCAAAGCCTGCCAAACTCCACCACGTTTTGTTGGATGTGTGTGTGTTGTTTAAATGAATATGGTTCTCCCTGACTACATTGGGAGAAATTCTATTTGCAAAGCATTTATTTACTCCTTTCTGTTTTATTGATTCAATAAACATCTTTAACATTAAAATACATGCATGGATACTTTGTTCTTATACTATGAATAGCATAAGAATTATGACCTTTCTTGATATTTTTAAAATAAAATTTCTCATGGAAAATCTGTAGTTGATTAGAGTACTTGTATGGGGAGGATAATTATATAATTATTTTAAAATAACTAATTTGTGATTTCTTCACTGACCAATAATCCAAAAAAATTATTCTGTCATATACATATAGAGTAACATTTCTTTAATTTGGAATTTATGATAACTCAGATATAGTATATGTATTTCAGTATTGCTTTGTAACTGAACTGAATGTACTCTGTGTAAACGGAAGGGATATCTTCCTATTTAATGTAATTTCAGGGGTTCCAGCCTTTACTTGTGCCCTCCAGCTCCAAAGCTTTTTTCCCTCTCCTTTCCCCCTTTATTGGAGGTGAGGAAAGCCCTTCATTATATTTGAGAGCAGGAAAATACAATACAAAGTTCCCTAGGTAGACAGTAATGTATTAAGAATTCACACTGAAGTATAAATCATTTACATAAAAACCTTTCCTGAGAGATATCGACAGAGGGAAAAGATATGGAGGAAAGAGACATTGGACATCTGAAAGGAGCTGTGAGATTAGATGCCATGGACAAAGTAAAGTGAAGTCAGCAAGCATTTATTAAGAACTTATGCAAAAAGAACTGGGGGCACAAAGTTAGACAAAAGCACTTCCTGCCCTCAAGGAGCTTACTTTCCAATGGGGGATATAAAATGCCAACAACTATGCACTAACAAGATATATACAGGATAACTAAGAATAATCTCAGGGGGAAGGCACCAGCATTAAGGGGAATTAGGAAAGGCTTCTTGCAGAAGGTGGGATTTTAGCTGAGACTTAAAGGAAGACTAGGAAACCAGAAGGTAGAGACAAGGAATGAGAGAATTTCAGGCGTGAGGGACAACCAATGAAAATTCACAGTGAGTAGATGAATTGTCTCATACAAGCAAGATCAAAGACACAGGTGTCATTAGATCGTGAAGTATGTGGAGGGGAGAAAAATGTAACAGTGGTGAAATTGGAGGGGCCAGGCTATGAAGGACTTCCAAAGTCAAACAGAGAATTTGATATTTGATCCTGCTGGTAATAGGGAGTCATTGGAGTCCATTTAATATGGGATGACATGGCCAGACCTGTGTATAAGGAAAATCAATTTGACAGTTAAGCTGAGGATGGACTGGAGTGGGGAGAGACTTGAGGCAGAGAAATCAACCAGCAAGTTATTGCAATAATCCAGGTGTGAGGTGATAGGGTCTTATATCAGGGTGGTGGCTATGTGAATGGAGAAAAGGGGAGGTTTACAAGAGATGTTATTAAGGTAGAATTGACAAGATTTGACAACTAATAGGATATGGGAGGTAGTGAGAGAAAGTGAGGGGTCAAGAATGACACTGAGGTTGTGATCCTGAATGACTGGGAGGATGGTGGTGTGCTCAGCAGTAATAGGGAAGTTAGGAAGAGAAGTGATAATGAATTAAGTTTTGGACATGTTGAATTTAAAATATCTATGGCAATCCTGTACAAGGTATCTAATATGCATAAATGGAGACCAGAAGAGAAATTAGAATTGGAAATAAATCTGATAGTCATCTGCATAAAGATGATAACTGAATTCATGGGAGTTGGTGAGATCATCGGGTGAAATAATATAGAGGGAGAAGAGAAAAAGGACCAGGTCAGAGCCTTGGGGGGTCACCTACTGTTAGTAGGCATGACCTAAATGAAGATCCAGCAAAAAAGACTGAGGAGTGATTAGACAGGTGAGAAGAGAAATAGGAGGAAGCAGAGTTGCAAAAACCTAGAAAGGAAGAAATATCAAGGAAAAGAAGGTGATTAATGTCAAAGTTTGCAGAGAGGCCAAGAAAGATGAGCATTGAGAAAAAGCCATCAGATTTGGAAATTGTGAGATTATTGATATTGAGATATTGATAACTCTGAAGACTAGTTTTAATTGAATGATGAAGTCATTAAGAAGAGTGTGAGAAGCTATTGATTAGAGAAATGCAAATTAATAGGCCTGATAATTTTTCAGATTTCTAGAGAATACTGCTCACGAGCATCCACCAATGACTTTCTTGAATAGTTAGCTAGTAGACACAATTAATTCAAAGTAAAGGTGTTTACCCAGATAGCCTAATAATAACAAGAACAGATTAGTCCTTGTGTTTTGTCCTTTGTTTTTGAAGAGGACCAATGATATTGCAGGTGATATCTTGACCTGTGTGTGAATTGGATTAAAGTGAGGCAAAGATGGCATCCTTATAGAGCCCATAGATAACACAAAGCTAAGAGAGATAATGAATATACTGGATAACAGTCAGAATCTTTATTTATTTATTTATTTATTTATTTTTTAGGCAATTAGGGTTAAGTGATCTATCTGCCCAGGGTCACGCAACTAGTAAGTGTCAAGTGTTTGGTCTGAGGTCAGATTTGAACTCAGGTCGTCCTGACTTCAGGACCGGTGCTGTATCCACTGTGCCACCTAGCTGCCCCTAACAGTCAGAATCTTAAAAAACCTTGACAGAGTGGAATGTTGTACAAAATTTATTAAAATAAAATATAAAGGATAGAATGTTGCAGTTGGTTTAAAAAAGTAAACTGTCACACGTCCTAGGTGCAGGGGCATAGGTAGACAGCTGTTCATCTGAATAAAGCTCTGAGTAGGTTTCAAGTTCAAAATGTGTCAACGGTGTGACATGGCATCCAAAAAGCTAATGTGATGCTAGGCTGAACAGAGAGATCTGGGGTTCATAAAGAGAGAGCTGATAGTCCCTTTGTACTTTACTCTTGTCAGATCACATAAGGAGCCTTGTGCTCAACTCTGGAAGCCCATTTTGCAAATACATTGACAAGATGGAGAACATTTGCAGAAAGCCAGTCAGAACGATGAAGGGTCCTAAGACCATGACATATGAAAATGTACGGAAGATATTACAGTGGTTAGTTTGAGATGGAGAATACTTGAAGTTATGGAGAGGTGATAGCTGTCTTCAGATATTTGAAGGGCTGTCAAATGGATGAGGGGCTATAGTCACTCTGTTTGGCCCTAGACAGCAGAATTAGAAGCAATGTCCAAACTTTGAAGAAAGGCAGATCTAAGTTTGACACAAGGACAAATTTATTAACAATCATTTCCTGTCAAATTAATCTTCCTTATACATAGGTCTGGCCGTGTCATCCCAAATTAAATCCATTCTAATGTCTCCCTATTACCAGCAAGATCAAATATCAAATTCTCTGTTTGACTTTGAAAGTCTTTCATAGCCTGGTCCCTCCAACCTTACCACTCTTAACATTTTTATCCCCTCCACATACTTCATGATCTAATGACACCTGTGTCTTTGATGTTCCTCGTAGGAGACAATTTATCTGTGAATTCATTGGTTGCTCCTCGTACCTGGGCTGCCTTAGAAGGCAGTGAGTTTCCCTTCACTGGAGTCCTTCAAAGACTGGATGATCACTTACATTTTGCCAACTTATGTTTTTTCCAGGTGTCAGTCGGACAATGGTGCCTCTGAAAGCACTCTTCTATTCTGAGATTGTGTGATTTAATGGAAAAGACTTATGGATTCAGAGCCTGTCAGGCTCTGTATTTTCTGTTGTGCTGGGTGATAGACTGTTCTTCTCTTCCCTTTAGCTTTTTTCTCCCTTCTCTATCATTCCTGTAAGAGGAAGAAAAAAAAGGTCAAGGTCTTCCACTGCATCCGGGGCCATCTCCAGTTGTCCTGATATATATCTTGCCACTGGACCCAAATAGCTCTGGAGGAGAAAGTGAGGCTGGTGACTTTGCACAGCCCTGCCTCACTTAAATCCAATTTACTTGTAAGTCATGGCAACACCTTCCTGATGTCAACAACCAACAACAAGAGGAAGCAGTTTTGCTCCCCTTCTCTGGTGAGCAAAGAAGTACCCCGAGTCAGTTCTCCTCTCTCTGGCTCCCTGAGAGGCTGAGTGAACTCACTGCAAGATTCACCCACCTTAGCCTAGAAGTGAAGGCATGACAAGAGATTCACAATCTCTCTCTCTTTTTTTTTTTTTTTGGTAGGAAGGCTGCTAGTTCTGTAGCTTATTTTGTTTTTTAATAATTAAATCACTAATTTATAGAAATCTTTTTTGATAGGTTTGGAGCTAGATCTTTTCTCTTGTTGAATATCTCCCCTCCTTCCCAGTAGAATTTGTTTTATTTATTGAATGGAGTTCAGTGGACTATACCATTCATGCCTTATATTCAGAAGGAATGAGAATGATGAGCTTGCTGTGAAATACCATTAACTACTTCTTCTAGATTTCTACAATCAGTTGGTACTAGAAGAGAAAGTCAATTGTACTCCTTAAATCACTTTCTGGAAGATTGTTACCAAATCAGGTAGAAAGGGGCAACACAGAATTTTAAAACTATTATATTCTTTAAAACTTTTTTAATGAACAAAATGTATTTTCTTTCCCTTTCACCTCCATCACTGGGTTGTTTTTGAAGAGGACCAATGACATTGCAGGTGACATCTTGACCTGTGTGTAATTGGATTAAAGTGGGATTCATATATTCAACTATTCAGAGTCAAGCAAATTAAATTCCACACTTAAAGCTGCATTTATTGATGAATTACTCAAGGTGGTTCTTCAGAATTCCTTATTGATATTAGTAGGAAAACTTTCTTCCTTTTAGATCACTCAAACTCTCATTCACTTAAGTTTTTTTCTAAAACCTTCAACAAATTCCTCTTCCTACTTTCAAATCTGTTACTGTTCGCTTTTCATTATTTCCAAATCTTCAAAGGTGGTTTTTCTATCCATGAAAGATGTTTATTCCCTAAACACCATGCTCTTCTTGAGACTCATAGCATAATCTGTCCGCAAATAGAGACTATTTCCTTTGCTTCTCACCCTCAATTAAACTTGATGAATAATGATGATGATGATGATAATAATAATACCCTACATAACACATTAAGAAACTGTAAGCATTTTATAGATATTATCTGGACTACACATCATCCCTGTAAGGTAGGGAAGGGGAGAAATAATTTGAAGATGAAGAAATAGAGGCAACGTGACTTGTCCAAACAAATAATAGCTGCTGGACATGAGGCACCCAAGGGTGTTCTCTTCTCTTGCCAGAAAACCTAGAGTTGTATATTTATTAGATATTCATCAGTTTCTTCCCCCAAATTTGACTCAGCACTCACATCTGAAAAGGCTGATTCCCATCGGAAGTTGCCTCTACTATGAACAAAGTAATACTTATCCCTTGTCCTCTGGGTAAAAGTCACAATGCTGGAAGCTATAATCACTGCCTTAAACCAAAATTTACATGTTATTTTCAATTTCTTAATTTGGTGGTAAGAAAAATTAGTCAAGTGATGGTAATGGGAGTCCCATTATTGGCTACGTCAAAGGAGTCACATGGTAATGATGTCTTTTAAAAGGTTGTCTTGGTGGCCTTGCAGTTCATGCCATTCCTTGGTCTTCTAATCTGAGCCTCTATTTCCATCAAACTATCCAAGATGTTTGAGCCTTTCTTGGGAACCTGGAAACTTGTCTCTAGTGAAAACTTCGATGACTACTTGAAGGAACTAGGTGAGATGTGCCATTGCGTGGAATGAGAGTTATCAGTTTCTTTCTTGTAGTGCTGGGGATGATGACTTTTCCCCTTTGTCTTTCTTCTGGGTTTCTAGGTTATACCATATTGATCTGAAAAAGTCACCTCTTACATATATGCAACTCTAAATGACATTGCTTTAAAGTGTGTGTGGCAGGGGCAGGAGTATTTTCTATTATGTTGAAAAATCATAATGGATTATAATAATCTATACTCAGATGTTATGTGAACATTCCTTAGTTAACAGTGGAGACAGCTTCCAAAAGCAATCAGCCTTTTCAGATGTGAATACTGAGTCAAATTTGGGAGAAAAACTGATGAACATCACTATTGGATATACAACTCTTGGTTATCTGGCAAGAGGAGAGAACACCCTGGGTTGCCCCATGTCCATCGGCTATTATTTGTTTGGGCAAATCACATTGTCTCTAATCTTCATCTTCAATGATTTCTTGCCTTCTCTACCTTATAGATTTGGTGTATAGCAAGGCCTGTATTCAGCTGGCTTTATAACATTTCTATGTGCAAAAATTTAGATATTAATAGCTAAAGCTTCTGCTCTTGATTCAGCCCCTCTTGAGAGGAGGAGCTAACAACTGGGGGATCAGAAAAGACTTCACAGAGGGTGGAACATCGAGAGGCTCCTTGAAGGAAAAGAATTCTGACAGATGGAGATGAGAAGGGAGTGCACTTTAGACGTGGGCAGGTGGTTTGCAGGTGCAGAGAGACAGGAAATAGGATGTTGACTTAAGGGAATGTCTGTTACTTGAGTCTGACTGGAATGTGGTATGCATGAAAGGGAGTAAGGTAAAATAGGGAAGGAGTTTGGACCTATGATTCAAATGGCAGAGGGAGATCTCAATGAAGAAATTCCCTCTATCAATGCAAGTTGGCATCTTCTCTTCAACTTAGAGTTTTAGAGTTACCTAAACCCATGAGAGGTTAAGTAACTTAAGAATCTTACAGCCAGTAGGTGTGAGAGGTAGACTTAAACCCTGATCTACCTGCCTCCAAGATCAGATCTCTATCCTTTATACCACCCTGCCTCTAATGAGCAATGGGCACAAGTCTATAAAAGGAGAATGATTGCTAACTTAGAGCTAGAAGCAACCTTAGGGGTCATCTAGTGTAACTATATTCTTGTACAGATTAGGAAACTGAAGCCCAGATAATTTAAATGATTTGACCAAGGTCACATGGAAGTATCAGGATTTGAATTCAGGGCGTTGGCCTCCAGATTCAACTTTCTTGCTATTCCATCAGAGGTTAAGGTGACATCATAGAGGACCTTACAAATCAAGCTAAAGAGTCTGTATTTTATTGTAAGCAATAAATAGAAGTTGATTGCTTTTGAATAAGAAAGAGTCTTACAAAGATTATCCTGTTAGCTGTGTGGAGGATGGATAAGGTGAATAAAGATAATGCAAGTAGGAAGACTAGTTAGGAGACCACAATTAGATCCAGTCTCATAAAGTGGTTGCATTATTTGAATTCACATTGCATATTTCCAATGGGCTGGAACTGATGACCAAATTTTATATAATTATAACTTTAAATACTGTGAATTCAAATACATTAACCACTTCAGGAGATTCATTATTTACTCTAATTGGACCCAGATGTATTACACTAGTCCAGGGATGAGGTAATGAGAATCCTAACTAAGCAGATGGTTGTCCAAATACAGAGAAAGCACAAATGTAAATCATG
This sequence comes from Vombatus ursinus, assembly GCF_900497805.2. Classification (NCBI taxonomy): domain Eukaryota; kingdom Metazoa; phylum Chordata; class Mammalia; order Diprotodontia; family Vombatidae; genus Vombatus; species Vombatus ursinus. Next base: position 29,739,226 of record NW_020954590.1, on the reverse strand, counting down.
TTGTAGAGGCTAATATAAATTGCTTAGGTAAGGAGTAATAAGGGAATAAATTACAGTGGTGGTAGAGCACATGAAGAGAAGTGGATGGACTTGAGAGAGATTTTGAAGGAAGAATTAATGAACTTGGCAACTGTTGGCATATGGGGAAAGAGGGAGAAGGAAGAGTCAAAAGTGACTCCAAGCTTATGAATCTAGGGGACTTGGAGGATGGTGGTGCCCTCAGCAAAGAGAAGTATATGCTTTTTGTAAAAAAAAAAAA
>NW_020954590.1:29699056-29738957 GCF_900497805.2 Vombatus ursinus | reverse complement strand
GATGATTAGGTTAAACTCTTTTGATGAGTTATAACTCTTTTCAAGAGGCTCTGTGATATATAGGCCTCCTTCTCTGTACTCACACAGTCACCACCTTCATCACCTCTCACCTGGCCTGCTGCAGTAGTCTCCTAATTTGTCTAGCTACCTAAATTCTCTCCTCAGTTTAACCCATTCTCCACACAACTGTCAAAAGGATTTCCCCTAAAGTACAAGCCTGACAATATCACTCTCCTACTCATAAAACTCTAACAAGTTCCTATTGCCTTCAGGATAAAATATTAATTCATTTATTTGAGTTTTTAAAGCTTTGCACAACCTAGTTTCAATATACCTTTCCCACCTTTTTATCCATTTCCTCTCTTCCTATACTCTAATATCAAGGCAGACTGGCTTTATCTCCGTTCCTCATACATGAAAAATTTCATGTCCCTTCTTTCTACTTTTGTATTAGTTGTCACTCATGCCTGTAATGCACTCCAAACTCAACTGGGCATTTTCTCTTCTACAGATACTTTGTGAATCAATCCCCCAATGTCCTCACAAGTGCTTTATCTTTAGCATGAATCTCCTCTATGACTACATGGTCTAAAACAAGTGCTCTTTTGTGCCATATGTACTATTGTCAACACTATTGGACTGTGATGGAAGAGTTCAAGTTTTGTTGCTGCCATAATGATAAAAAACTTGAAGGAAAAATCCTTGCAGATCTTTTCCATTTTTAAAAATTGTAGTCTGTCTTCTATTTCTATCCTTACATCTTCTCTCAGTACATTCATTTAAAGATCTGAGAAGATAAGTTGATTTCATTTTCTTCCTTCCATCCCTGCCTCACTCACCCTCAACATATACCTTTCACCTATCTTGAAATATAACATATGTATATCTATCTACACTATTATCCTTCCAACAAGAAGCATGGTAGGTAGGCAAGAAGAAATGTGCAGGGACAGGTAAGTTCTAGAGGAAAATTAATCTCTTGGTCATAATAGTGATCATTAATCCAATAAGCAATTTACTGAGCTTTTTCTACATGATAGCTTTCATGACATTAACCATTAGTGAAAATTAGTGATGTCTTTTGACACCTTGGCACTATTGATTTGATTGCTGCAGATAACAGAAATGGAAGATGATAATAACCTCAAGGAATCTCAGAGGAGCCAGTACTGGGGACAGAACAATAATTCATTACAATAATATGTGGTTTTTAGTCATTCTCTTTTTCTTTTCTATAATATCATTGGCCCTGCCTCTTTTGAATGGAACATCATACACAGCACAAGCATTATGATGGTATATAAGATCAATTTTTATAGAAATTATGTTTATGCTCTTGAACTATCTTTTCCAATATATTTTTGGCCATTGTTCTCTGTGCTTGCCATTACTTTAAAGTTAGAAAACTATTTAGATACAAGTTCATTTGGTTTAGAAGATTTCAAGAGTAATCATTAATAGGTCAAGATAGATTACCTGTAGGGTAACACAGGGATCTGTACTTGACCCTGTGTTATTTAATATTTTTATCAATGATTTGGAAAAGACACATGGAATGCTCATCAAATTTATTTATGACATTAAATGGAGAGATAACACAATGGATTGTAGAATCAAGATTCAAAAAAATCTTGACAGATGAGTATTTATTTGAATTTAAGATTAAATTCAGTGAGGATAAATGTAAAGTCTAATACTTGGGTACAAAAATTCAACTTTGAAATACAAGATGGCAGAGGCATAGTTAGCATTTATTCTGGGAAAAAGATCTGAGAGTTTTAATGGATTGCAAACTCAACATGAGTAAATAGTATGATGTGGCAGCTCCTATTTCTCCCTACCACAAATACAGTTTGATCTTAGGCTGTGTTGAGAGGCATAACTTCCAGGAATAAGGAAATGATAGCTCCTCTGTATTCTATAGCAGTCACACATCACCTGGAGTTTTGTGTTCAGTTCTGGGCACCATAGTTTAAGAAGGATAATGATAAACTGGAGAGTATCCAGAGGAGGATAGCCAGGACATTGAAGGGATTTGAATCATTTGAAGATTGGGTGAAGGAACTGGAGAGAGTTGTCCTGGAGAAGACTAAGAGGGAACACGAGAGTTATTTTCAAGTATTCGAAAGGCTGTCATGTGAATGCAAGATCAGATGTGATGTTTGATCCCAGAGGATGGAACCAGAAGTAATGGGCAGCAAAGAAGCAAATTTAGGCTTGATATCAGGGAAAAAATTTCCTAAAAACTAGAGCTGTTTGGAAGTAGAATGGGCCACTTTGATTGATGCTAAGTTCAGAGGTCTTTTTTTTTCATTAAATTAATTTTTTTTCTTAGCAAGTACTTCCACTACCCCCCAATCTCCCTGCATGCTGAGAAAAAAAAAACCTTTGTAACAAATTTGTGTGGTCAAGCAAAACAAATTCCCTTTGGCTATGTCCAAATATATGTGTCTCATTCTATGTATTTGTTCATCACCTCTCTGTTCGGAGGTGAAGCTCAGGCTTCATCAATGATCCTCTGGAATAATGGCTGGTCATTGCATTCATCTATTCTTAAGACTTTCAAAGTTACTTAGTTTTGCAATGTTGTTGTTATAGTCTAAATTGTTCTAGTTCTAGAAAGCAATTTGGAACTATACTCCAAAAGTTACTAAATTGTAACCACAACCAGTCTATGCTCCAAAGAGCTCAAAAAATGGAAAAGGACCTATAATTTTAAAAAAATCATGGAAGTTATTTTTGTAGAGACAAAGTACTGGAAACTAAGGACGTCTCCTTTCATTGTGGAATGGCTGAACAAAATGTGCTATAGGAATATAATGGAATATCATTGTGCTGTAAGAAATAATGAAGAGAATGGTTTGAGAGAAATCTGGAAAGATTTATATGAAATTCATTGGAGGTCTTCAAACAGAAACTAGAGGACCACTTTTAGATTATGGATGTGTATGATATGAGATGGGCTGAATGGCTGTGATTCTTTGATTTTGTCAAGTTATAGCTATGCTTATTCATCCTCTACAACAGGTGCTGGCATAAAAGCTGCACTTATATTCATAGAGGTCCCCTTGCCTATGTTCATCGTGAGCACACCAAGGTGATATAATCAAGGATCTCATGAAATAGTTTTTTTTCCCTTTAGGCAAATGGGAAAACTGGTTTCACAATACCTTTATTCAAAGGGAACCTGAGAGGCATTCTTCCATTTAGCTGCAACTATTTTATGTCTTCTGATTTCATTTAGAGTAGAAACATCATTATTGATGAGTTTTATCTCCTTTAATCATTGAACAGCTATCTCACACCCAGAATATGAGGAGTTTTGTAGGAGGTCTAAAAGCAGTGATAACATTCCTGACAGAAGTGAAAGAGGCTGTATACTAATAACCTACTCAGAAACTTTGTACCTATATATCATGAATGCTTTCTTTAAAAAGAGAGTCAGAAGGTACTGGATATGGTGATCAATGAATATGATCACACAAAAAAAATTTAGACTAACTATGTCTTGGAAAAAAGTGAAAGATTGGCTACCAGCATGGGGTTCATTTCAGAATCAGTTATTTGTGTGAAGTTAGACTACTGACTTGTTAGAGAAAAGGTCATGATTGTACCAAATTATAATAAAGGGTAATTATGAGGGGAAAAGTGTTGCATTCAACTATAATATCAACCCAACCTTTTAAAATAAATGATTAATTACAGAAAATAGGAACTGAATAAAAGTAATAACATTGACTCTGATTATTGACATTTTTGAGGTGTTTAACCAACATAAAACAAATGCTATCATAGAGGCCCAGAACCTAGAATTTGCTTCAGCCAATGAATAGCTGCTATTGTCAAGCAGAGACATAAGATCCAAAGGCAATACTAGTTTAGTGTAGAAGTCTACTTATAAAATATCATAGAAATAATGACAAAAAACTATAAGCAGTGTTGCTTCACAAAAGAGCAAAAAGCAGTAAGAAGGAAATGAGCTTGTAGAAATCTTGACATGAAATCTAACTGAGTCAATTATCCCAAAGCGTTTATTGAAGAAATTAAAGGGAGGATAGATAGGCAATAGAATAGCTAATCTAGTATCTAGCTATTACTTTTCATCATCAGTGAGATTAAAACCACCACATTTGGACTCTACAGTAGTCAGAAAATTATAGTGGGAAGGATGGCCAGACTGACTCTCGCTCTCTCTGTCTCTCTCTGTATATACATATGTGTGTATATATATATATACACGTACATATAATCCATGTGGGAGGTATCAGTTTTAAAGAAATTGGGAATCAATTTTGTTCCTAAATCAGAGAAAGGAAATTTCTAAAAGAATAAAAAATATCACATATGGTCTTAATTCCAAACAAAAGATGACTGAGATGACATTAGTAATGAACAATGCAATGGCTATCCTCTCATTTCTATGATATCTCTATGAGAATGACCTATCATGTAATAATGATATCCTTGGCATAGCAACTATATGAGAAAGGCCAGTTAGATGAAGGCTGCATGTTACCTCAATTATCACACTTAGTTTGATGGCAATATATTGAATTAACACATTAGTACATATAAATTAGACAGAAAAGGGTCCAGAACTGGATAGGAGAATGAGGCAGTTCACAATCAGAGAGCTGTGCAGACCTTAAAATTTTTTTTTTAAATTTAACAAGAAAACAATTTTCTCTCCCACATTCTCCTATGGCAGGGGTGGGGGAGAGGAGCTTATAGCAAATATGCATAGTCAAATAAAAAAAATTCCCACATTGGTTATATCCCAAAAAATATGTGTCCCATTCTGCACCCTAAGTCTATCACCTTTGTGACAGGAAGTGGGTAGCATGTTTCATCATGAGTTCATGAGGCCTTTGGAACCTTGGTTGGATATTGTGTTAATCAGAGCTCCTAAATCTTTCAAAGTTGTTTGCTTTTGCAATAGAGTTATCATTGTAGAAAATTTCCCCCTGGTTCTGTTCACTTCACTCTGCTTCAGTTCATTCAAATCTTTTCAGCTTTTTCTGAAGGTGACTCCTTCATTATTTCTTTTAACACAATAGTGTTCCATCACATTCATATGCCACAACTTGCTTGTCTGTTCCCCAACTGATGGACACCCCTCTAAGTTTCCTCTCTGCCATTGCAAAAAAATGCTGCTATAATTATTTATGTATACATTAGTCCTTTCCTTCTTTCTTTTATCTCTTTAGGGGTACAGGCCTACTGATATGTACCCTACTAGGGTAAGCAACAGTTAAATGACTTTTTGTGCATAATCCCTTTGTACATAATTCTGCTTTCCAGAATGGCTGGACAAATTCACAGTTCTACCAACAGTGCATTAGTGGAGCACTAGCAATGATGCCAAGCTAATTCCTGTTGCCAAGACACATTTTTAATGCCAATATTCTTTAGCTTTTACTATATAGCTGTGAATAATAAACACCACAATCTCAAATGAATCAAAATGCAAGCTACACACAAGGCGATGTGAAAATATGTGGTGGGTGTAAGTAGGCTCCAGTATATTCACTAATATTGATATACGTGCAAAATATGTCATAAAAATCACATTGTTCTGATGAATGTTTAACATTAGGCTTTAAATGCCAACATGTATGTACCACACACTTTTAAGTTTTATCTGCATTATTAACATTTTCACTAATATTTTTTAAGTCATAATCAACAAAACAATAAATCAAGCTCTGATTTGTAGCATTTGTCAATTTCCAAGGTGTAAATAAATACTTACACTGAAAATTCAACAATTGCCTTTTTCAATCTCCTTTCCTGACTCTTCAACTATATTATGCTCTTAATTGTGGATGTCCCCCAAGGATTGTCCTAGGACTGCTTATTTTTTCTCTCAGTTGGGGACTGCATCAGCTCACATGATTTCAATTATTATCTCTATGAAGATGATTCCCACGTCTTTATATCTAGCCCCAGTCCTCCATCACCAGTTACCTATTGGAAATTTTCAAAAGATGCCCTTACAGGCATCTGAAATTCAACAGGTCCAAAACAGCACCTACCCTTCTTCCAAACTTCTCTATGACAGCCAAGAACATGATCATCTTTTCAATTACCCAGGTTCACAACCTTGGCTATTATCCTCAACTACTCACTCTCTTTCCTCCCTCATATCTAAGCAGTTACCAAATCATGAAGTTTATTTCTGTATAGCATGTATTAGATATTTTCATTTCTCTCCTCTCACACAGCCACTGTTCTAATTCAAGTCTTTATCACCTCACACTGAGACTATTGTAACAGTCTCCTAATTGGTCCCTGGCCTCAAGCGCCACCACTTCCTCTCATTTCATTTTTTTCCTCTACCTAGTTGCCAAAGTCATTTTCCTGATGTGTAGATCTGACTGTCTGATGCCCCCTGCCCCAACCAATGCATTATAGTGGCTCCCTCTTACAGGAATGTATGGATGAGTGGCAGTCTGAACCCATGTCTGGGATGGAAGCATGAGTGAGGTCATGAATACATTTGAAATACCAATATTTGTGATTATGTGGTGCTTCTTCCTCTCTACCCCTCAAGGCCTCTATAAAGCTCACTTTGAGATTCCTGGCACTTGCCAAGATAATCTATAGATTATCAAACTATTAGAACTGTCAGATTCAGATCACTTGATCTTTTAAGGTAGGTGAATTCCCATGATGTCACATCTCAAAGGAGATTTTGGAATTTATTATGGTCCATTTGAAATTAGAGTCAACATTAAGGTTGGTTTCCATAGACCATTGTACCTTCATTATTTTCCTATGAATCACTGGGAAAATGCCTTCAGTTTCTCACTGAGTAGCCCAAGCCCACAAAGAGTGAACTCTAAAGAAAAAAAGATACTTTCAGACTAAAGAAAAAGGTAGTATCTTGAGATTATAGGTTTAGTCAGGAATCTTGACAGCTGAGTCAAGTGTTATGACCATGGCACAGTCACAATGTTTGGATCCTGCTTGATTGTAAAGATTTTTTTTCTTTTGTCTGGACTGTGATTTAATTGATTTAGGGAACTCCAAATTGAGGAAAGTCCCTCTATCAATTCAGATCAGTAACTGTTCTGCCATTTACATTCTTAGAAGGTTGTATTTCATGGAGTCACTGAGAGGTTAAGTGACATAGCCAGATATGTCTGAGTTAGGACTTGAATCCAAGTTATTCTCCCAGGACTTGCTCTCTCTATTATTCCATACTGAAATAAGAAGAGTGCTTTTTACTCCTTGGTACAGAAAGATAAATTTTTGAAATTCTCTTTATTTTCTTTTTCTTTCCATCTAACATCCATGAATGGTTAGAACAGCTTTAAATTTTAAACACTTTCAAGAAGCCAACACAATTCCAACAACACAATTTCAATTAAAAGGTCTTTTTTAATGGCTAAGATTCTTAATTGTAAATTTTAGTTAGTATTCTACATCTCAGAGAAATGTACTGCTTTCTGGGACAAATGTGATTTCTAGGTGTTTAGCCTAACTAGTTTATGTGTTACATTGGGGGAGCCTCTATGGGTCTATGGCCCAATCATTGCCAACCTCTGCAGAAGCCTTTACTGAGAGTCAGCAACTTTTTTTGAGTTACTATAAAGGATTAGCTGTTTATTTCAGTCTTTGGCTTATTGTTTCATTCATTCAACAATTACGGAATTGACTGCCTACTGCCATGTTTTCAAAGCACTATCCTGTGTCCTATGAGGTGATACAAAGAAGTATTCATAGAACCTTAGAGTTGGAAGAGGCCTCTGAGGTCAGCTAATCCCATCCATACCCTAATCATGAATCCTGTCCACAAAATTCCTGACAAGTAGTAAAATGAGGAGTCGAATGGGATGGCCCCTTCAGGTCTAAACCCTCTTATCCTAGTTATCGTTCACCTGGAGATCTCCAGAAACAAGGAGCTCACTTTCTCTCTCCCTCCTCTCCCCCCACTCAAGTAGTTGTGTAGGAGAGGAAGTTTTTGTTCTCAAGAGCATTATAATACAGTAGGAGAGATGGCATGTTACCAATAACCATAAACTAGATAATAGAACATTGGACTCTTTTCCAGAATGAAATCCCACAGCTTAACAGCTACATGGGAGGAAACTTTTGTTGAAATTGTGAGTCGAAATGGGAGAACAGTAAAAAAAATCCTTTTGTGGGTTGGGTTTGTTTTTTTTTAGTACCCTAATGTAGGTAAAAGTAACTACTTCACCAAAAGGAGATTGAGGTTGTGTAAAATATGAATGAATCCAACATGCTAATACCTAAAGTTTAGTGACAGAATGGTGTACCAGGAGAGAGAGCAGTGAGCATGAAGTCAGAAGAACTGGGCTTGAATCCCACAAGAGAAAGAGAGTCTGTTCCCCAGTTGCCTTCGTGGGAGGGAACTACTGCTTGGCCCATTTAGTTCCAGGCAACCCAGGAAATAGTGTGGGAACAGGTGCTTCCTAGCCCCTTCTTCCTCCTGTACTCAATAGCTGTGTGACTATGGGCAAGTCTCCAGGTTTCTGTTGGCTCATCTGTAAATGATCTCAAAAGTACTCTCCAGCCCTGGCCAACAGTGATTCTCAGTCCAAGGTGAGGCAGGAAATGTTACTAGTATTTGAGTGCTATGGACTGAGAAAGGAGGTCAAAGGCTTCTGAATGGTATAGTCAGGGAAGTGTTCATGAAACGCTTGGAATTCATTAAGAAGAATGTGATCATTTTGAAGATGAGAAAACTATAGCCCAGGAAGTTTATGGGATTGGTACTTAGGTCTCTTGACTTCCAAGTTCAGGGCTCTTTCCATTATAGCATACTATTTCTAAGCTTTGAACTTATTTTCAGCAAGTATACCTTATACAGTGGTGGGGAACCTGCATAGTCTCTTATCCTTGCACTTTTATTTTACCTGATGTTCACACTCTCTTGAAAACCTTAAAGTGTTATAAAAATACTAGTCATTATTATTACCATCCCCACTTATGGAAAACTTACTCATCCTCAAACCCTTGACCCACCCCCACCTCATATTCATGGCCAATAACCCAGATTCCTATTTGAAATTGAAGCCATCCAATGTGAGCCCCCACAATCCCCTTCATCCACCTCAAAATTTAGCAGCAGCTTCACCCATTTTCCCCTTCACTCCTTATTTAATAGTCTGTGGAGAATATAAATGAGGAAGCAAAGTACTGTAGGAAGCTGCAAGGTATGTGATCAAATGCACAAATGAGGGATACTTATTTCCCTGAGATGAAAATCTTTGTGGGAGCTAGACCCTGTCTTAGGCCTGTTTCTTTGTCCTATATGGGAACATAGCTGGTATACTATACTTACTGCCCCCATTGTCTGCCCACTCTGCCTGCCTAGAAAATGTGAGCTATGTCAACAACTCCCTTCTTCACTAATGAATAATCCTTATAGTACTTCCTAACCTTTCTCTACCACAGCATATTTTGGTGAGGGGTGGAGTATCATAATGTAAAGGGACTTGGCTTTCTCCTTCTTCTTCTTTTGTATCAAATTCTTGAATGTGGGGAGTCGGGATCTGGTGTCCCCAGGATGCCTCCAAAGAGATTTTCACTTATCCTCTCCCTCACAAATAATTGCATGCCCTGGTCTTGAACTGGACTTGTGGAATAGTACTGTTTTTCTAAACTATTAAGGGTTAGATAATAGAATTTAAATGTGTTCCCAACCAAGTTTCTCTTTTTTCTTTTCATTTCCTTTTCTTTTTAAGGACTTAGGTGGCTTTTTTTTTATTTAAAAAAAAGTGCAAACCCTTTTCTGGAGAAAAATGAGATTGTGGGTGGGATTCTCTGTTGTGCCAAATGAATGAATGAGCAATGTTATGAAATGGAGGCCTTTCATCGCCTGGCCCTGACACTGCCTTTCCCCATTGGATGCTGGTAGTAGTCACATGTCCAGAGCATCTTTGAAAAGATGCCATTGAAGCTGGGGCAGTTCACGCCATCCTGCCTCTCACTGAGAGCTGTGACTGACTTTCTTTTGCTAAGGTCACCATTTAGTGCCCAGCAGATCCAGCATCATGTGTAACAGATTTGTGGGCACCTGGAAACTGGTCTCCAGTGAAAACTTTGAGGATTACATGAAAGCTCTAGGTGAGGAATAATTTTGTAAAAAACTTCTGCTTGAGGAGCTCCTTCTTGAGAAAGTAAAATCACTCACTCCCTCATTCTCTGGGAGAAGTTAGAAATATGTGTGTATGTGGGGGGGTTAGGGTGGTGGCAATTGAAGTGGAAAGCATAAATCATAGTATAGTGGTTTCCTGATCTGGTTCTTTGTTTTTTTTTTAATTTCAAAATTCTTAAAATGAAGGGGAGATTTTTAGAGAAGTGTCATCAATTTATTCATCTTCTATTCTCATTTGTCACTTGGATTTCTAGGGGCCAACATATTCCAGAAGAGAAAGAATGGAAACAGAATATAGAATGGTCCCACATTGAAGAGTCTGGTGTTTATCTAGGCATAGTATGTTCACTCTCTGAGTTAGATTGATTTTGTTTGTCAATTCCCTCTTATTCAGTAATGAAACTGTTCGCATAGGAGAATTCTTCTTGATTACTACCAATCTCTAGCAGAGACTACTTTTCTTTGTCCCCTCCACTGAGTTTCACATCATTGTCTGAGCAAATTGAGGCTTCCTTTGGTTAGCTAATTCCAGAGTGGGAGAAGAAAGAGGTAAGAGGAAGTAAGAATGGAGATGAGGGTATAGGAGTAGAGAATTCTAGAGGAACAGTGAATCTGTCTTCATTCACTCTAATGTCTACCTTCCACTTAAGGGTGGATGTTAAAACAAAATCAATGGCAGACTATCTATCCTGTAAGCTTATGTATAGATTTCTCACTTGGGATAAAATAATAAGTAAAGATCAGGTTTTTTATCCATTGTGCAGTGGCTAACATATTTCATGTAGGAGGGTTTTTTGTTTGTTTGTTTGTTTACTTCTAACCTCAAACCCGATTACTTCATAGGATCATAAATTTACAGCTGAAAGGGACCTTAAAGATCATTTAGTCTATCTGCTTCATTTCAGTCATACTAGAGATGGAAACCAATTGGTCACTGTTCATTTCATTATAACTTTACAAATACTGAGAGAAAATTTTTGCTTTACCTGCTTTATCATAAAAGTCTTGAGGGCACCTAAAGTATTGGTCTGGGGAAAAATGATGATACAGGTAGAGATTATGAGCACTGATGGCAAGGTCATGAATAGCAGCCGTAGAAGTCTCATAGTGCTTAAAAATGTTATCATGTAGAGGTCAGCTATTAACTCCAGCTGGTATAGTGTAGCTAAGATTTGAAAATGGCCTTGTTGGCACAGCATAGGCCACCTCTAAACCACTTACTCATCACCTTTTCTGTGGCTGTGCATCTTCAATTTTATAATAGAAATCAATGAGAAAACAAGATTTACTTAACTAAAAGTCTTACAGTCAACTTTTCTAAGACACAGCTCTACTATGTCCCCACTGACTATCCCTGTAACTTTCTAAAGGACCAAAGTGCCCCCTTTCTGGCCCTGACTCCATTATGTGCTGTCTACAGGGTCTGCCTTTGCTTTTATCTTTTTTAATCACCAGGGCTTAGCGAGATGTTTGGCATGAAGGAAGTATGCAATTAATGCTTTTTTTTCCCCTTTCTTTTCCTTCCTTCCTTCCTTCTTTTCTTCCTTCCTTCCAGAAAGCAAGGGATACTTGAAGAGGTATAAGAAATAGTCAGGAAAAAAGGTTCTAACTCTGGTTCTCTGACCTTCCTGACTGTATCTTCTCTCATTCTTATTCCTCTTCTTATCCTTTAACTGTATGATTCTTCCCAAATTCAGGCCTTAGTCTTCTATTCTCTCATTATAGTCTCTCTTTTGAAAAAACTCATCAATTCTAATAACTTCTATGATTTAGTTGTGTGATCTGGTCTGGTTATTGAGTGACTCTGAGTCTCAATTTCATCATCAATGAAATGAGAGGGTTAGAGAAGTTGATGTCTCAAAGCTCTTCCAGTTCGGGGTCCTTAACTTATACTAAGCCTTCTCTTCCTCCAGCCAAATAATTCTTGCCACTGCCTCTTTTGAACTTCATTCTGATTGTTCCCACCTTTGCTGTTAATCAAGATCACTTTGCAATCTTAGAATTTTATGACTTAGTAATGAGTAATAAGTTTCATATAGTGTTCCAAACAGTGTTACAGTAAAAATCTATACCAGGTGTGCTGTAGGTATGAAAATTTTTTAGTTTCTTGATTGTCCTTTCATATAACCCTAGATATCATGAGACATATTAATGATTATCAGTAATAATAACAATAAGTTATATGTATATAGTTCTTTAAGGTTTGCAAAGAACTTATATACATTATCTCATTTGATCTCTGTAATAATCATGTGAAGTTGGTGATATATGTATTATTATCCTCATTTTAAACACAAAAGAACTCAGGCTCAGAGAGCCTCATGTTCACATAGCTATTAAGTATTGGAGGCTGGATTTGAACTCATGTCTGTTTGATTTTAAACCTAGCGCTCTATCCACTTCTCTTCCATGTGATTTTCTTTTGAATTTGGGTAGCTTTATCTATCTCCATGTGCTTCAATGCTTCTGATTTCTATATTTTTTATTAGAGACAGTGCTTTGTACATAGTAAATAATAAATGGTTGTAGAATAAATGAAATAATTAATGACATAATCCAAGCAATAGGGTTTAACATTGGTTTCTTTACCTGGACCTATTTATCACTCACATTTTTTTTCTCTTAGGGTGCTTTTAATTCCCACAGAAAGTATAAAGCTGTCTCAGTGCAGTGAAGAACAGTAATTGATGTGAACACAGCCTAGAATTTTTTAAAACTTAGAATGCTCCTTATTTATTCTACTGAATTGTATTCATTTTTATCCGTAAGGGTTTTGAAGCCAACCGGTCTTCCCTTCATATGCTAGGTTTCTGGAACCTCAGTTCATTCCTGAAAATTGGATTTTATTGAAGGGATAGGAAAAAAAATCCACACAAATTATTTCTCTTTAGGAGATGAAACACTGACAGGAAGATTTCTTCCTTGGTGACGTTATGATTTATGCCCAATCTACCCCTGTAGCACCATAGAAACATTCACAAAAAAAAAAAAAAAACAAAAAAACAGAACAAAACAGAAGAATGTGATTACAAGCCTTCTCTTTTGAAAGAGCAAGTATTCTTTCTGACAGTATAATTCTAACCTGTCTGATTTTCAGGGGTGGGTTTAGCCACCAGAAAATTGGGAAATTTGGCCAAGCCCAGTGTGATCATCAGCATGAAGGGTGATATTATAACCATCCGGACTGAGAGTACCTTTAAAAATACAGAAATCTCTTTTAAGCTGGGCCAGGAATTTGAAGAAACCACAGCTGATAACAGGAAAACAAAGGTGAGAGATTAACTTTTTTCTACTGGTGTCCCTTATCTACTGGAGGAGAGATGGCAAGGTCTTCTCTCCTTCCTGTTGTCCATACTAATTACTTCAAAGGGAAGTCTTCATTTTGCTTAAAAACAATATGTCTTGGGTGACTCACCCTGTGGCAGTGACTCAGTATAGGATAAATTGTCTCTTTGTTCAACTCAATTCCAAGCAAACCAATTATGTGATTGTGTCTTTGTAGACCACTATAACCTTAGACAGAGGAGCACTGAATCAAGTCCAGAAATGGGATGGCAAAGAGACAACAATAAAGAGAAAGTTGGTGGATGGAAAAATGGTGGTGGTAAGAGTCTTTTCTTATTCCTGAATACTGAAAAGATAAAATTGACAATGATGAATTGTAGCCATATGACATCAAGGACCTGGGATTTTATTGGAGTGGGATTTCTCTTCACTATCCCAGATCATTGCCCAACTAAACCATTCAATCTTAGAAAATTGCCTGGCGCTTAGAGAGGTCAGGTGACCTGCCCAGAGCTCGTGTCAAAGGCAGAATTTGAACTGATTTTCCTGACTCCAAAATGAGCTCTCTCTTTATGATGCTGTGTTGTTGTTCCTTTACTCATTTATTTATCAAAATTCATTTTCTCCTTCGGGAAAGACCTAGTACAAATGGGTGAGGACAAAGTCAAATATCAAGACAGAGTTGTTTAACAAAATCACAGCTCATATAAACAGGGCCAGAGCTAAAATAGTTAAACCATTAAGATCATCCTCTTGGAGGGCTGTCCCAGTAAATCTTTAAGAACAAGAAATAGAGTAAAGAAGCTTTGGACTAGGTAGCCTCAAGTTTCCTTCCAAATTTGAGGTTCTCTGACCTATTACAAAATAAGGTGAGCCCAGATAAGCCTCACTAATTTGGGCCCACTGAGAGGAAGGTGATGCTGAATTAATAAAAGGTCTCAGTTGTAGAATATTCAAAAATAAATATAGCTTCTTTCACTTTCAAGACATTTTGTATTCTATTACAGAGGCTAATAAAGTGCTGGCCAGTTGAGGTCACTGGAGACCTGTTTTAATGACCAGATAAGAATAATGAAACGGACCAGCCTAGGTAGTTCATAAAGTCCCATCTAACTAGAAGATTTCATGATTTTTATGATTAGAGATTATCTTAGATATCAAATGTTAATGTGTCCTTTTTGTTCTTTAGGTAGTATTAAAACTTGTTTACAATATTTGTTTGCTTAGTAAACACTTTTCAACAGTTTTCTACTCCCTAAACGGCAAAGGCCTATTCTCAGCACTGCTTGACCATTGCATAGCATTTGACAAGGGGGACCACCCTCTCCTTTATGATAATCTCTTCTCCCTTGACCTCCCACCATATTACATGACTCTTCCCACTTTTCTAATCACTCATTTTATGTCTCCTTTTAAATGTTTCTTCTGTTTCCCGATTTGTAAATATAGACATTCCCCGTGTTTTTGGCCTCTTCCGGCTCCTTTTTTCTCTCTATGCTTTCTCTCTCTCCTTTGACCACCTCTTCTCCTACCCTGGATTTGTCAGCATGCCAATGTGGATTCTCCTAAACTGATAGATTAATGCTTCATCTTGGGCAGGTCCTGTCCTCTCTGGGTCTCATTGCTGACGCACTAATTTTTCTAAACCACATCTTTGATCAGGTCAATCCACTGTTTTAGGTCATCTAGCATCTCCCAACTGCCTGCCAAACAAACCTCACATTCTTTCTTTAGCCCATCATTTAAGGCCTTCCACCATCTGGCCCCATGTCCTCCTTCTTTCCCACTAGAATACTCTTCTCATTATATTAATCCGCTAAAACTCCACCTAGCTTTCAAGACTCAGCCCAGTTGCTACCCATGTCATGAAACCTTTTGCTAGTGCCTTACCTTTACCAAATATGATATAGTATTCATAGGATAATAGACCTAAGACTCAAATGGATCTTAGAGGTCAACTAGCCCAGCCTTCCGTTTTTTTTTTTTTTTAAACAAGCAAGGGAAATGAGGTCTAGAGAGGCTCAGTGACCTGCCTAAGGCCATATAAAGTAAGTAATGGAGCTTGGATTTAAACGCAGATGCTTTGACTTCAAATCCAGCATTTTATTACTTTATCCTGCTGCTTCTGAACTCCTTCAGCATTTTTCACACCTCTTTTATGGCAATTACCACATTCTACTGTCTCTTGTTGATAATTTTGTTGTTTTATTTTTCCTATTAGACTTTAAACTCCCTGCAAGGATTTTTTTTCATATTTGTATGACCCAGGGCATCAAACATAGTATTTTACACAAAGTAGGGGCTCAATGAATATTTATTGATTGAATAAATGAATCAAAGGTAAATTTCAACTCATTCAAATAGTTTAAAAGTCTAAATGACTGATTTCAGACATAATGACCCTTTATTGACATTTAAATTCGAACCTAGGTTTTAAAAATACCTATATTTGACTATTAACAGTCTGTGATTTGGTCTGGATTTTGGAGACTTACTCTATCTCCTTTCTTCTAGGAATGCAAGATGAAAGGGGTTGTTTGCACTAGAATCTATGAGAAAGCATGAGAACACTCAGTCTCCTCACTCAGATGGAATTAATGTGGAAAATCAGGCTAGATCAATAAGCCAAGCCTGATGCTGCTGCTTTTTTGCTCTTTTCATTTGTACCTATCAGGAAAATGACTAAATTGTGGAATTGTATTTAAAAGCTGGATTGTAACTAATTTAAACTGCCATGGTCATCAAGATCAAAGCAATCCATCATGTGGGTATATTCATTGCATTTAATCTAGTAGCACTAGTTAGGCTTAAAGGGTTGGGTACATCATTTAATACACTTGGAAAGTCTTACTCTTACCTATGATCTCTTTGATGGATCAGAAATGAGGCCAATAATCAAGATTCCAATTAAACTATAGCTCAGCTCATACAGTTGTTAGGAGCATGCAGTTGATTAAAGACTAGGTACCATTATAGATTCAAGCTCCTCTTACATGGCTTCAAAGAGCTATCTTAGTTTCCAGATCTCAAAAACCAGTCTAGATAGCAGATGAATCCGGTTCAATCACGGCATTAAAAAAAAATGCAATTTGTCTCTTTGGATACAGAGACTCTAGGTCTTTGTCAACTAATCAAATGAGGTTTATTGCAATAAATAAATAGCTCTCCAATGCAATGAAATAAGTTAAATAATCTATAATTAATAGTTGTTAATTAATCCTAATATCAGCTTCCTTTGCCAACCAATTTGTTTTGGAAAGTGAAAACATAAATTCATTAGGATTCCAGAAAGCCTTTCACAAGTACTTAAAAAATTCCAACTTATCATTATTTCATTAGTGTGTTTACTCCCTTCACCAGTGTAGTCCATGGTATTCTCCATGTCTTAGTAGATTACTTAGCAGCTTCTTTGGTCAAATGAACTTCCTGCCTAGGAGCCACCTTTCTCACCTTGGGCATCTCAAAACTAACATAGGTTGGCCCTCCAGGTGATAGATGCCCACTCGTAGCCTTGCAGCTTCTTAGGACCTGTCAGACCTTGTGTTTTGAGAAACCAAAGTGATCTCTGTGAACTTTAATGGATGAATAAAATATATAGTTTCTTTTCCCCAAATTCAATTTTACTTCTGTTAGATCCCTTAGCTGACCCTATTAACAGTTTCTTTGTCATGCCTTAGTTTTAAACGCAGATGGGCATTTTTTTACCTTTCCGTTTATTTTCCCTTCTGGGCCTATCCTTTGCAATAAATTTCTCCTTTCTAAGAATAATAACTTTTTTTTCAAAATCTTGACATCCTGTTCCTCTTTGACTTGAAAAAAGTGCAACCAATGGCCTACCCTTGAGGCCCTAAGGGATTGACCCTCATATCCAATCAGAACTACCTATTCATGGATTTCAGAAAAAGATTTCAGAACTCCGTAGCAGTTGTTTTTATGTATCACTGGGATACTAGGCCGACAAGTATCCATGTGGCCTCACTAACCTCCTCTGGTTTTAGTTTCTATCAAAATAAGCTTATTAAAGGGGGAGAGTGAAAAGTAACACTGCCATTTTCAGAGGTCAATGGTAATTATAATTTCTTACTTCAGGAATTCTGTTCCTTAATAAAAGTCATTACTCTCTTATGGATTGTTTTGGCTCGTTTACTCAACACAAAAGTCATAGGAAATCCTCCATTTTCCTCCCTTCAGAACAGGAAAAATGAAACAGCAGAGATTATGAGGGCAAGAAAAAGTCACTGACACAGGTGAAATATCTTGCTCTTTAAGAAAAGAGACTTTTAGATATTTATTCACTATAACTATAAAGCAGGAGAAAAAGAAACTGAAAACGACATGCTCTAGGATGGGTTTTTAGTAAAAATTTCAAAAATGTTATTTAATCTGGATTTTCCTTCAGAGTCTTTACTGCAAGCTACTTAATGTCCAATAGTGACCATGATGACAAAGACAACAACCTTTGGTGTACTTCATTTCATTTGATCCTTTCAACAGCCTATGAGGTGGTAGAAGTATTATATTTCCATTTTAAAATATGGGAAAACTAAGATTCAGAAAGTTTAAGTGGATAGCCCAAAGAGATACAGCTACTGAGTGTGGAGTCAGGACTGGACCCCAGTTTTTTTCTGGTTCCAAGTCCAGAGTTAATTTCATTAATCGAGGCTACTTGATTAGAGCTTAGACTACGGAGCAAGTCATAAGATCTTAGAACTGATAACTTTTTAAAACTGGAGATCAGAAATAATAAAAACAGCTGTCATTTACAGCCTAGAGTGTTTCAAGGTTTGCAAAGTACTTTTCATATGTTATCTTGTATGATTCTCATCATAAATCCTATGAAATAGATGCTGTCATCCCTGTTTTCCAAACAAGTAAACTGAGGTTGACAAATGAATGAATTTCACCCATGGAGAAACTCAACCTCAGAGGGATTAGAGTCAGGATTTAAACCTAAGTCTCTCTTTAATCCAGTTTCAACATTCTTTACATAGTACCCCACTGCCCTTCCAAGATAAGAAGAAAAGATCATGTCACAAGATCACAGAGAAATGTTACTAATAGGTAAAGATTATATAACACTTTAAGGTTTGCAAGACTTTACATAAATTATCTCATTTGATTCTCACAACAATTTGGCAAAGAAGTTTTTAAAAATTATCTCTTTTGTAGATAAGGACACTCAGGCTGAGAGAGGTAAAGTGACTTGCCCAGGGTCTCACAGTGTCTTCAACCCAAGTTTCTCCGACTTTGAGTTCACTAGTCTATCCATTCTACCATATTGCCTCCCAGAAACATAGTATCAGATCATGAAGGGTCCTTGGAGGCCATCTGGTCTAACCTCAATATTTTATAGATGAAGAAACCGAGACCCAAGGAGGCTAAGTGACTCATCCAAGAAAACTCAAGCAATAAGAACCACAAACAGAATTTGAACTTGAGCTGGATGGCTGAAATCTTTAATTCTAGAGCCTATTTATTTAATAACCAAAAGCACTAGGACACGGGTAGGGAATCTGTGGCCTCGAGGTCACATGTGGCCTTTTAGGTCCTTGGGTGCAGCCTTTTGACTGAGTCCAAGTTTTACAGAACAAATCTTTTTATTAAGAGGATTTGTTCTGTGAAGTTTGAATTCGGTCAAAGGGCTGCACTTGAGGACCTAGAGGGCCACATCTGGCCTCATGGCCACAGGTTCCCCACCCCTGCTCTAGGATAATAAAACCGTAGACTATTAAACATAGTAATCTTCCTAATTTTTCCTAGCTCTGTTGATAACCACAGAATTTTTCAGCTGGATGGGAGCTTAGAAATCTTTTAGTGGTCTAAGTCCTCCTGTTTTACGAATGAAGAAACTGAGGATTAGGGAAGGACCTGCCCAAGGTCACCAATCTAGTTTGTGGCATGTTGGGGACTAGAACAGAAGTATCCTGACTCCCAGCCCCATACACTTTCCATTACCTCTTTGCTGTCTTTGACCTGCCCCAAATGCCCTGAACTTTACTAAGGATGATTCCCACCCTTCCTCATCATAAGCTGTTATTCTTATTTTGATGCCCGATTAATTTTATTATTTTTAAAAGTTCTTTTTACTGACATGATTAGTATGACTTCCTCAGGCCAGATATCTTTTTGTATCAAAAAATTGTGATAAGGGATGTGATAGGTAGCATTTTCATCCTTGCTGTCAAGTGATGTGGAGTGAGAGGTCATCAGACCAAGAAGGAACCAAGTGTTCTTGTCCTGAAATCAAACGTCAGAGCGACCAGAAGCACCTCGCTCAAGCCAGGAGCAGAGATGTAATCAAGGCCTTTGTTAGGAAAGCAGCTCATTACTACATATCCGCGCTGTTTCAACGATACACATCAAGATTGGCTACTAGCCATAGCTCAGCAGATGGGAAAATGAGTTTTTTTAAAATAACAAAATGTAGACCAATAGGGAAAATGGAATTAGAAAATATAAATTCCACCAAAGCCAGGCTGAGTAGAAATTATGCTAGTGTTGGATTTGGGAAATCAAGTTAATAGTTTTGTAATTTTAAGATGAGACTAATGTTTGACTGTGTCTTTCCCACATATTGTCCATTTTTAAAATTAAACAAACAAACAAAAATGTATGTAAGGGAGAAGATGACTCAGAAATTCAGTACTAAAATACAAAGCTTTCAATTCCCAACTCTGGGTTGGAATTCTGGAAGAATGTAGCACAAATTGTTTTATGTGAAATGAATATGCTAGGGGTTCCCAGTCTGGGGTACATGTACAGCTGGAGGATAAAAGCAGCTTGTCAGGATGCTGTGGACAAGATTTGATTGAAAAAAAAAACAACAACTAACAAACTATATTGTCCTATTAAAATAAATTAATCTATTTTATTTCTTATGTGCATATACCTGGCAAGCACTAAAATCTATTTTATTTCATGCTGAAAAGGGGGCATGGGAAGATTTACTGAGAGGCAAAGAGAATAAGGACAGAAGAAGGTGGGAAATCCTAGAACGCATGGTATCTGTCCTAGTATTAAAAAGTCAACATCCCTGCTGGCATTATGATTGCCAGGGTTGTGATGCCAAGGCCAAAGCTCTAGAACGTGTCTCATCTTATCTAACAGGAGAAGAAAAGAAAACAGCTTTTGGTATTAGCTCCTATAGAAACAAATAAAGATTATCACTTTATTATGTGTTACAAGTTCTGTGCTTCATTGAAATCCAATTTTGACTGGCTTTAAGCAAATCCAAGCTTGATATTCTTGATTTAAAATTTAAAAAATATACAAATTAGTGGGTGATTATTAGTAACCAGCACAGTATAATGGAAAGAGTACTGCATTTGGCATCAGAGGAAATCAGAAGAACTAGGTTCAAATTCTGAACCTTGGGCAAGTCATCTTTTCTAGGCTTCAGTTTCCCATTTGTCAAATGAAAGGGTTGAATTAGACAGCCTTGAAGGTCCTTTCCAGTCCTAAATCTACCCTGAACTTTTAAGAGAAGATTCTCAGTAAAACGTATCCAATCACGGTCCAAAGAGCTAGAGGCTGTCTACTTTAACTCCTTCTTCAATGCACCTCTGGGCAGCTAGGTGGCGCCTTAGTGCACAGAGCACCAGGCCTGGAGTCAGACTAACTCATCTTCTTGAGTTCAAATCTGGCCTCACACACTTACTAGCTGTGTGGCCCTGGGCAAGTCACTTAACCCTGTTTGCCTCAGTTTCCTCATCTGTAAAATGAACTGGAGAAGGAAATGGCAAACCACTCCAGTATCTTTGACAAGAAAACCCCAAATGGCATCACAAAGAGCTGGTCACAAATGAAACGACTGAACAACAACAACAGTTGAACTCCTATCAATTTATAAGTAGGGCAGCAAGGCCCAGAAAAGTTAATTAACTTGCCCTAAGTCATAGAGCTAACAAGGAGAAGAGTGAGAATTTGAACCCAAGTCCTCTGACTCCAGGGGCAGTGCTTTTCCCACCCTCTGATGATGGAGTTGCCTCCTCCTTTAATTAGCTTCTCCCTCCACTTGCAGCATGACCTCAGACAAACCGTTTAACCTGTCTCTGTCTCAGTTTCTTGCATAAATTTGAGGAATTTGAATATGATAATATCTAAAGCCCCCTTCAATTGAATTTAACAAACATTTGTTAAACCTATGATGTTCAAAATATTGTGCAAAGAACTAATGAAGATGAAAAGTTTAGATAAGACTGAATTAAGGCTAGAAAGGCTTTTAAAGATCTTCTAGTTCAGCCCCCTCTTCATCGAGGATGCAGGCCCAGAGAGGCGGAGTGATTTTCCTAAGCTCACACAGGTAGCAAGTAGCAGAACGAAAATTCAACCAATTCTTTCTCTCTTGGTGCTTATGGCCCAGTTCCAACACAATTTCTTTGCAATATACCATTGAATATGGATTCTTATGGAGAGAGAGCAAGTTTAAGATCTAGTGTCTTATCAGTGTGATATGGCTGCCAGGAAAGTTAAATCTAAAACTGCAATTAAGACAGGTACAGAGTCACTGGGAATTGAAGGTCAGTGACTGCCGGCAGATAAGAAGCCCTTTAGTGCCTGCCTTCATGGGTTTTGGGGTGTTTCTGTGTGTCTGTTACTGAGGAGGCAGACACAGTTCCTGCCCTTCATCCTGGAAAGACGTGGGAGCAGAGAATGAGGGGTAAGCAATGTGCCAGGGTGCTACTTCCTCAAAGCAGCAGCTGTGGCCACAGAGCTGTGGGCCAGTCAGCTCTCTGGAACTCAGCCTCTTGGATACTAGTATCCCGTTAGACCTTTCCATTTGCCTTCCTTGTAAGCCTGGTTCTGTAAAGACAGTGAAATCCATTACACCTTTACAACTTACGTAAAGAACCTGTGAAATTTCTTAGAAGAATCACTGACATGTATTACAAATTGCTTTAAATTTTGCAAAGCATCTTATACACATTACTTATTTTAATTTATTTAATTTTCAATTCATGGAACAAAACAAGCTTAGAAAGACATGGAAAGACTTGCACAAAATGATAAAGAGCAAAGTGAGCAGAACCTAGAAAGCATTGTGTATAGTAACAGCAATACTGTTTTGAGAATGACTTTGAATGAGTAAGTTATTTTGACTATTATAAATACACAAATTAAAAAAAAAGACTTATGAAAGAAGACACTATCTGCATCCAGAGAAAGAATTGACAAATAAAAGTATGTATAGAATAATTTTACATATGTGTCTAATGGTAGATATACACTGTTTATTAATCAAATATAGAACTAGAATGTACTGGAAAATCATCAGAACAATCCCTTTATTTAATAGTCCCTAGGACTGATTACTTAGCTAGTAAGTGGCCTTATCTAGACGTAGAGAGACAAGTTAGGTTTTTTCCCTGGTCAAAATAGTGTACTAAAGCAGTCTTGATTTTACTGTTGACATAAATGCACAATAAAGACAGGAATACAGTAATGTGAGAGAAGAGCAATGACTTCCTTGTGCTAGTTTAGTACATGCTAAAGCCAAGAGAAACTGAGGAATGTCTAAGGACTGGGATCTTATGCAGATTTGGAAGAAAATTGCTTACCATTTTGTTAGTTGATGTTTAATGTTCTTCAGTTGCCATTTTCAAGGAGAAGTTGTAGTTATAATACCCTAACAGACAGAAGCCACGATGACCTGCAGATGTCCTTTAGAAGATGAGCCCAGAAGTAGGTTTCGAGGAGCCATATCCAGTACTGCCTAGCAACCATCAGTCACCAGGCGACCATCCGAGGCCAGCAGATAAATGTTCACTATGATAATACCAGTAAAGCTATGTACCCCATATGTTACTGTGTCAAACAGCCACCAGAAGAAAGGTAGAACTTTCAGATCAATGCATCCTGGGGACACACCAGACTTAGAGGGTCCAGGGAATGTGATGACAGCTTTAGAAGATACCATTGATCCTGGAATGCTATTACCAGAAGACATTAGAACAGAAGTTTCCTATATAATCCTTTTTTGTTCTTCTTCATATGTTGAAATGTTTGTGTTTATTGAATTTTTTATGGTTCATAATAATAAATGAAAATTTTAGAAGAGAAAAAAAGCTAACCATTTTCCCTTCTGCATCTTTCCCCTATCTATAATTTTAACAGAATGGCGGAGTTGAGCCACAAAAGCCTGTATTTCTGTGTCTGTGATCAGGGAAATATATAAACTGACTTTGAAATGTTAGAAATGTGCTATATACTAGGATGTGCCTGCCAAAAGATGACTGACTGCCTCTATGCCATATGAAGGAGAGGGGACTCTGTTGGAGTAATTAAAGATAGTCCCAGATATTTTATGCACTATTAATAAATTCATTGTTACAAACTCAGATGATCACTGAGGTTGGCATTCTGATCCAAGCAATGAATCAATCAGTTTAGCCCAGTCAGTATTATAAATACACATGAAAAATATCCCACGTTAATAGAAATTGATATTTGTCACTTCTTAATTTTTAGCAAAACCAGAATAAGACTTTCATGGTCAGCAAAATTTCACTGGATTTTTACAAATAGTATGTTAGCCCAGGAAGCAACTAAAAGTCAAAGGGTGACTTCTGCTTTTTGTATTGGCTTACTCTGGTGATTGACAGCACTCAAACCTCAAACTGAGAGAAACAAAAAAAAAATTCAGTTTTTTGTTTGTTTGTTTGTTTGTTTTTTTGGTGAGGCAATTGGGGTTAAGCGACTTGCCCAGAATCACATGGCTAGTGAGTGTTATGTGTGTGAGGTCACATTTGAACTCAGGCCCTCTTGACTCCAAGGCCAGAGTTCTATCCACTGTGCCACCTAGCTGCCCCTCAGTTCTTGTTGTTAAGTCATTTCAGTCATGTCCAATTCTTTGTGACCCCATTTGGGATTTTCTTGGCAAAGATACTGGAATGATTTGCAACTGAGGCAAACAGGATTAAGTGACTTGCCCAGGGTCACAGAGCTAGCAAGTGTCTAAGGCTAGATTTGAACTCAGGAAGATGAGTTTTCCTGACTTCAAGGCTGGCACTCTATTTACTGCTCCACCTAGCTGCCCCTTTAATTCAATTTGACAAACTCTTATTAAGCATTTATTATGTCCAAAGTACAATAATAGATAGAGAATATGAAAATGACAGATTCCTACCTTGACAGTTTCCAATCTATTGATGGGATGGAAGGGACAAAGACATGTATAATAAAGCTATAAAACAAATTAGATTGATGTATAGTAAATGTCCAACAGACTGCTCTGAGTGATTCAGGGAAGGAGGAAACACTTTAGTTCTAGCTTGAACAAGTACACAGAAGTACATAGAAGGCAAGGTGAGAACCTTGTATTCCTAGTATTCTAGTTGAGGAAGGGGAGAGGAGAATAAAATGACTGGATTGTAAAGACTCTGAATTTTAATGGGTAGGTGATAGGAGCTGTGGCACCCAAGATTTTCAAGCCAAGGGGTGATATAATCAGATGTATACATTAGGAAGGCTTGGGATTTGTATCTTTGGATCAAGGATTAAAATATGGGGGTGATGGGCTCTTGGCCAGAACCAGATCAGCTAGGGGCAAGCTAGAGTTAAAGATTTCTGAGAGGAGCGATTCTGAGTGAAGCTGAGTCCTTGTGGAAGGTTACAGGTACAGTGCAGTCTTGAAAGGTGAGAAACTGGGACTCCAGAGGATTGGAAGAGCTCAAAAAGGAATAAGCTTCAGCTTCCTGGGAGAAACAATGGAAAATTATGAAGGACTTAACACCAAATTATTCATCTGTCCTTAGCTTTAATATCATTTCCCGTTGCTATTACATTTAATGGGATAAACACCATTACTTTGTGATAGGTAATCAGCCAATAAGCATTTATTAAGCTCATAGAACTCTGTGCTAGACAGTCTGTTAATGTCTGAAGAGAGCAAGAAAGTCAAAACCAGTCCCTGGTCTCAAGGAGTTCATATTCTAATGGAGTAGACAATATGCCACAACTATGTACAAACAAGCTACATTCAAGACAAATTGGAAATAATCAGCGGAGGAAAGGCACTGAAATTAACAGAGACGGAGAAAGACTTCTAGCAGAAGGTAGGATTTGAGTTGGGGCTTGAAGGAAGCCAGGAGATGGAGACAATGAAGGAGAAAACTCCAGGCCAGGAGCGCAGACATTATTGATTTATTTGTCTTAAATGTGCAGAAGAAATTGAGTACTGAGATTCGGAAGATTATAGATTTCAAGCTGGATGGGAACTTGGAAGGCCATCAACTCCAAATGCCTCATTTTGCAGACAAAGCAACTGAGGCTAAGAGGACTTAAGTGACTCGTTCAGGCACCTTAGAGATACTATAATTCAATTTCCTCTTCATAGTTGAGAAATCAAGAAATCAAAGGCTGGTAGGGCTCATGTGATTCGCCCATGGTTATGAAGCTAGCATGAAGGAGAGCTAAGCATATTTGTGGTCAGCTGTAGTCATAGAATCATGTGTCCCAAAAGGGGAAGGACCTTAAAGGTCATTTGGTCCAACCTCCTCATTTTAGAGATGACACAGTTGAATCCAAGAGAATTTGACTGACTTGTAAGTAAGGGAACTGAGATTGGAACCTGGGTATTCTCCAGCTCATTTTACAGATGAGGAAACTGAGGAAAATAGGGTTAAGTGACTTGCCCAGGGTCACACAGATAGTAAGTGTCCGAGGTTGGATTTGAACTCAGGAAGAAGAGTCTTCCTGACTCCAGGTCCAGTAACTACAGCACCACCCAGCTGCCTTCTATAAAGTACAAGATACAAATATATAACATAGCATAGCAGATAGAGATCTGGCTTTGGGATAAGAAAGATGTGGGTTAAAATCTTACCTCCGACACATACTAGTTGTGTTATCCTGAGTGAATAATTTAACCTTTAAATTCCACGCCTCATGTAAGCTGTACTGATAAATGTTTAACAATCAGCTCTCAAACAAATAACCTGAAACCCATTTTTAAGTTTAATCCCCATTATTAACATTTATTCCTCACTTTCTTAACTCTGGACAATCCATAGTACAATAAATCAAACTCTGATTTATATCGTTTCCCAGTTTCCAGGGGCTCATACTGAAATTTAACAATTGGCTCTCATTGTCCAGTAGGAGCTGGCTTCAGCAAGTCCCTGACTATAATATATGGATAAATTGTAAATTAACGTCAGATTGGGGTTGGGAAGGGAGTTTCCATACTGATAGTTCCCCATACGGCTGAAAACACAGGTACGTACCAAAAACCAAAGTTTAAAAAAATAGCTCTCTTTAAAATGGGAGCAAATTCTAACTCATAGAACCAAAGAATTTCAGACTGAAGGAAATCATCCTACCCCAACATTTGAGTTTGATCATGGTGCAGTGCAAAGAATACTGACTTTGGTGTCAGAGGAACCAGGTTCCAATCTCAGTTCTCTTACTTAGAACCTTTGAGATTTAGGGCAAGTCAATCAAATTCTCTTGGATTCAACTGTGTCATCTCTAAAATGAGGGGGTTGGACCAGATGACCTTTAAGGTCCTTTCCCTTTTGGGACACATGATTCTATGACTAAAACTGACCGCAAATATCCCTAGCTCTTCTTTATGCTAGCTTCATAACCATGGGTGAATCACTTGAGCCCTACCACCCTTTGATTCCTCAACTGTGAAAAAGAAATTGAATTATAGTATCTCTAAGGTACCTGGACAAGTTATTTAACTCTTCTCAACCTCAGTTGCTTTGTCTATAAAATGAGGCATTTGGAGGCTCCCATCCAGCTTGAAATCTAAAATCCTTCCAAATCTCACTTCTCAAATTCTTCTGCATATATAATACAAATAAATCAATAAAGATATTTCTGACCTCCTGACCTGGAATTTTTTTTAGGAGACTCAAGAAATAATCAGCCTTAAAAAGATGGGAAATTATTTTGAACAATACATAATATTGTGGCAGCCTACCAAAAATCTGAAGTAAAGATACCAGCAGAACTTCAGGCCTAAATGTGAATGACAAGGACACAGCTTCCATCTCCTGTTAAGACAAGATGTACTAGGGTCCCCTGGAGGACACAGCTTAAATAGTCATAAAGTCAAGCGTGTAAATGATTTGATTATTGTTGGTTTGGTTCCCAGTTGACAGAGAACAAGTTGTCCAGTTTTGAGGCCAAATTGCTCTATTTGACGACATGAAAGAAAGAGATCATGCTTAGAGCTGGAAGGCTCACAATTTCACCTCCTTTTTCTTTCATGAAACTCTTCCTGTGTGGAATCAATTCCTGTGACAAATGACCAGTTACAAAAGACATTCAATTTTCAGAAAACCAACGACACAAGGACATGCACAAGATTCCTTCGAGCATTGCTCCTATTGTGTCCAGGAATCTGTAATTTCCATACAGAGTAGGTGCTGTGTTCCATCTCATCGGAGGTCTTCAAGCCAGTTCATAAATTCTATTCTTCCTACTTGCCCAGACATTATACTGCTCAGTACATAATAGCACTTCCATAAATTTACCTGGGGTTGGGGGTGGGTATGAGGACACCAAAACAGTGAGGAGACTTGCTCCCCTTACCCAGGGTCAAGTGTAACATCATGGTACAGGGGCTAGCCGTGCTCGAGTACCAAACTAGTTGGTACCTTCAGAATCGTCCTACAAGCTAGATAGAAAGACTCCCATGACTATTGACTGAATCTGAATGAATGAATGAATGAACAAATATTTCTTAAGTGATTGCTATTTGCAAAGCACTGGGCTAAAAACCGCAGATACAAATAGAAAAGCTGGGATGGTCTGCTAGTCATTTAGGGCCCACCACTAAATGCATTTGCCCCAAGTCTATACCATTGTACTGACTGCTCCATTCCTAAAAATGCAGGAGGAAATTCAGGTTTGAAAGAAGTTTTCTTTCCATTTTATCCAGAAATAGATATGATTAATGGAAATGACATTCAATAAAATAAAAGGGCAGCTTGAGTTCCATATCTGATTTGGCTTTAGTTTTGAACTAGAGCTATCAATAAAACGACAAGTATGGCAATGGTCTCTGTGATGTGGACTCAGCCAAGAACTTGTTTCTTGGAGGCCCAGGGCTTTTCAATTTAACTAGAGAAAGTTATATAATTGTACCGACTAATTTCAGCCAGGTCCTCACAGCAGCAAGGCAATGTTTCTACTCCCTCTAATCAGTTTTCTATGCCCCTCAGCACAGTGGGGGTTCCAAACATCCCTCCCCTCTTCTTCCCTCCCCTCTCCCTCACTCCACATAGCCAATCAGTCGTCTCTTTCTCCACACCATCTCTCAGATACATTCCCTTCTCTCTGCTCACACAGCCACAGCTCTGACATAGGTTCTCATCACCTCACTCTTAGAATATTGCAATAGGCTTCTTATTGATGTCCCTACCTCAAGTCTCTCGCCATTCCAATCCATTGTCTAGAGTTGCCAAAATGATTTTCCTAAAGGATAGTTCTGAGCATTTCATCCTTTACTGAATAAACTCCACTGGTCTCCTATTTACCTCTGGGGTCAAATGAGAACTCCTATATTTGACATTTAAAGTCTTCACAACCTAGACTCTTCTCATCTTTATGGTCTGGCTTACTTGCTCTTTCTCACATATGGCAACGTGTACTGCACTCCTATCTACGTGACTTTGTATTAACTTTGCCCTGGATCCACTTATTCACATGTGGCCTCTTCCGTTAAACTGTAAGCTTCTTGAGGACAGGGGCTGTCTTTGGTCCCTTTTTTGGTGTCACCAGTGCATAGCACAGTGTCTAGCACATGGTTAGCCCTTAATAGCCCTTATTGTTTGATTGGCTTTTTCAGGATTTATAGCCATATAGTATCAGTCGGAATAATATTCATGTAAAGAGACAGAGTATTATATCAGAGAGTGGCTTTTGGTCATTAAAATGCTTCACAATTTACATAGTTGTGCTGTTATCTTTGATTTCATCAAATGACATGGTGCCCAGGAGGAAAGAGGCAATGGCTACCCTCTAATCTGTCCTCTTCACCCCACATCTGGAATACTGTGTTCACTTATGGGTGGTACATTTGGGGAAGGACATTGACAAACAAAAGCATATATGGAGGAAAGTAATCAGCATGGAGAATGCACTGGAAAACATGCCATTTGAGAATCAGTTGAAGGAAATGTAAGTATTTGGATTACAGGGATGGGGAACCTGCGGCCTTAGGGCCACATGTGGCCTTCTAGGTCCTTAAGTGCGGCCTTTTGACAGAATAGTCAGTAGTCTTTTTGACTGCACCTAGAAGGCCTTAAGGTCACAAGTTCCCCACCCCTGGTTTAGAATAAGAGAAGAGTGAAGGGGAGAGGAGAATGCCTAATAGGTGTCTTTAAGAATTCAAAGGTGGCATGTGGAGGAAGATTAAACTTGTTCTATCCTTGCCCAGAAGGCAAGTACAGTAGAAGTAGATAGAAGTTACAGAGAAGCATATTTCAGCTCCATGAAAGAAAGAGCTTCTTAACAATTAGAGCTGTCCCAAAATATAATGGGGCTGCCTCATAAGGTACTGAGTTTCCCGTTACAGGATTTCTGCAAATTGAGGCAAGAGGACAACTTGTTAGGGATATCAGTCAGTCAGGAAGTCAATAAATATTTATTAAGTGCCTTCTATGCTAAGATCTGTGGATACAAAGAAAGGCAAAAGCCAATTTCTACCCTGGAGGAGCTCATGGTCTAATGGATGTTGGAGAGAGGATTCCTGTTCTGTTAAAGATTGCATTGGGCAGTCTCTCAGTTTCCTTCTAATGCTAACATTCTGTGATTCTATTTTTATGCTGGATTAAGTAGCTGATTGGTGATAGAATCATTCCAGCCTTGCATACAACTGGGAATCCCTCAGAGCTATGTAGGAAGGTCACTACATCGGTGACTAGCTGGAGATGAACTAGTATGGAAGATATTTTCATTTAGGATCACAGCTAATAGATTGTGAACCACTGGCTAGGTCATATTATGCAAGGGTATTCAACAAGTGGTTAATGTTAGAGTTGTTATTGATCATCAATATCCCTACAAAGTGTTCTGTGATAGCCATATGTGCCCCTCTAATTAGGCAAATATCTCTACAGAAGCTCACAGGGTCATCGATGTAGATCTAGAAGGGCCTTTCCAGTCCAACCCCTTCATTTTGTAAAAGGGAAAACTGAAGACCAGAAAGGTTACATGACTTTAGGCTCTCCCTCATATAGTAAGTAGCAGAAACAGATTTTGAACTCAGGTTCTCTGACTCCAAATCCAAGACTCTTTCACTGTGCCATGAGATGTCCCCTTATTTCAAAAATCACATTTGCCCATGTATTTTTCCACTCAAAGGAACTCTCATCCCAATCATGGCGGACTGTCTATACAGGGAAAATGCAGTCCTTTGTTCTGCCAGGGACCAAAAGCAAGGGAAGTAAGTTCAAATTTTACCTACCATCAGAAACCTTCACTAACACAGAATGACAGACTCACATTGCTAACCCATTAAGTGTTTACTGTGTACTTTTCTGTACTTTACAGGAACATGTCCTACCCTGCAGACCTGTATACCAACCATGGGCAAAGCACCTTAGCATAGTCACACCCTGCTCAAAAAGACCCTACAAGAATGAACATATAAGTCATTGGCAGTTCACCCACTAGTGGTTCATCAAGATCATTTTGAAATAAATGACAAATTTCATCACAAAATCCCACTTGGATTAATTTCCAAGAGTTTTAGGGTGAAAGTTAAGTTTATTTTGCAATGCAGGAAATTACTGAGTAGGTTTGGGAATGCATTTTTTTTTAACTTTTTGTATAATTTCCAAAATGTTTTCTTCAATATTTAGGAAAAGGGTCAGTGCACAAAAGGGACAAGAAAATTGGCAAACAGTATCTCAAACTTCTGGGTCTGGGAGCAGAGGGGAGTTTTGAAAACACGGATGTCCTGACACCACACCAATGTGACTTAGATGATGGCTTTTCCAGATACATGTGGGAATGATACCTTGGGGACTCAAATTGGAATAGGGCCCTGTGCTCAAGGTGGACAAAACAATCCTGATTTAGATCCAACAGAAAGAAGAATGGGCAATTCTCCCCCATTCTGGTGTAAACACATCCCCAGTTAGGTGTGGCAGAAATAGCATATTGGACAGATGGAAGGGAAATATTTTCTAGCAGCACAAAATGAAGACTAGTACCACCAGAATCCACTAAATTCAAAATAAGCTTCTTATGGTATCTTTTATGTTCATGGATGTTATGTGCTTCTATTAAGATTACACTATATATGTGTATGTATACCCATAAACATCCTTCCCTAAGAAACCACAGAATTTTGTATCTCATCTACATCTTTCGCTAGTTAACTAATAACAAAGCATAGTATTAAAATTACTTGATTAAAACAAAAAAAATAAAAGCACAAGTCATAGTTAATAGTTTTAACCCTGGAGGCCCTTCAGAGAAATGCGTAGTATAAGTGGAAATGATGATACTTATTATTATCACCTTTATTATTTCTGCTGAATAAGGGACATTTCATTTTTTTCTATGCTGTTAGTACTATTGTTAAGGCTCCACCTTCTTAATCATTCTGGGGATTAAAAATCAAGTTCTCTAACTGGAAATTCTTGTTACCTGACATTTGTCAGGTGGTTTCTTACTCAATGCCGGTACCTCTAATAGACAGTGAAAAGTACACATAGAGAATAGAAGAGAGGAAAGGACAGAGTTGAATCCACCCCCTTCCATTTCTTGTCTCCCACAGGCTTCCCTTCAAGTTTGTTTTTTTGTTTTTTTATTTTTTTTGTTTTGTTTTTTTTGTAATGGAAATCATCTGGTATGAACTCTTTCCATTACCTTTCTCTACTGTAATTCTTTTCGTGTACTAATCTCCTATTTTGCCTTACTTCACTCCAGTTTTAGAGAATGAGGTAACCCTTCTCTTTACTAAAGATACCCTTACACCAACCTTGATCTCATTCCCTCCCACCTCTTCTGTGACTTTGTCTCAACATGCCTAAAATTGAATTCAAATTCCTCCCTCACAAATCTGCCTCTCATCTCTTTAAAGCTCCATTATTGTTCAGACGTTTCAGTTGTGTTCAACTCTTCATGGGGTTTTCTTGGTAAAGATACTATAGTCGTTTGCCATTTCCTTCTCCAGTGGCAAACAGAGGTTAAGTTACTTGCCCAAGGTCACACAGCTAGGAAGTTTCTGAGGCTGGATTTGATCTCAGAACTTCCTAACTCTAAGCCCAGGACTCTAGCCATTGTGCCACCTAGCTGCCAATCTTCCTAAAACCCCACCATCTTCCTAATTACTCAAGCTCATAATATGAGATTTATCTTTGGGTCTCCTCTCTCCCTCATCCCATTCAATTAACCAGTCACCACATCCTGTAATACCCTTTTTTTATCTGTAGTTTTGCTGGCGTACCTTCTCAATGGGTAGTCGGCATCTGTTTTTCCCAGAATTTTTCTGTGTCTTGGGTACCAAAGACAGATGAACATGTGAAGCTAAGTAACCTCTGAGGGACTATGGCAAAGGGCAGTTGTCAGAGATTGTGCTGGCATCATATGCTCTAGTGGAACTTTTAAAAGAGCAGACGTAGTATTTTTGAGTTTCACTTTTACTGATTGACTCATACTCCTGGAGTACAGCTGCAAGTCTGGGAGAAGACATGGACATGGGATTCCCAGGGGAGAATTTCTCTTTTTCCCACCCAATTTTATTTTATTATTTTATTCTCAATTTAATAAATACCAAATAAAATAAACATTTCCATTCACAAAGTAGAGCAGGAAAAGAGGATTTGTATATAAAACCATGAATCTCTACAACTCACTTTTCCTTTAAAGTTTATAATAAATTCAACATATAACTTTCAAACATGCCCTATTTTTCTGTGTTTATTTACGGTTTTCCTTATGTTCTCTTCTATAAATTTAAAAATACTTCAATGACCCTCCCTTCTTTCTTTTCTGGCAATCTTATCTCTGCCTACCTTATCTCAGTAGAGAATTTCTCTTGGCCTGCTCTTGGAAGTTCCAAATGGTTGTTTCTCTGGATTTCAAGGAGTATAGCTGAGGCATAAGAAGGAGAATCAGAGTCAAAAACTAGTCATTCAGGGAGATGTCATGAGGTATTTTCTCTTGAACCCTTTGGGCTATAAGATCAAGAATGCTCAATAAAGCAAACTTTGGTCACATCTGCTCCACTACGAAATGCAGAATATAGGATAGGAGAAACTGACAATTCTGACTCTATCAAAATGGCAGCAGCTTAGCTAAAGCTGTTTAGACATGAACACTGTGACATTTTTGTAATGTGTGTCTGGTACAAGTGCAGAGCATTTGGGACTGTGTGTCTTCACATGGGGAACTTGGGAAGACTTCTTTAGGAAGAATTATGATCATGCATAAAAGAAATTCCCTAGGGTGATTGTGGAACATGAGTAGACATTCTATAACTGGTTCCAGTGAGCTAACCACTTGGTGAAAGATATCATAAAAAGCTTATTTTCTTGAATTTAGGAGGTTCTGGTGGTACTAGCTTTTCACTTTGTGCTGCTGGAAAATATTTCCCATCTCTTGTCCAACATATGATTACATGTGTAGACATTCTATAACTGGTTCCAGTGAGCTAACCATATGTAGGAGATTTTGTGACTGACTATGGGGGTACCTCCTCCTTGCCAGTTCTTGGGACCCCAGTGATGTTTTTACTCATGGTATCTGGTGAGAGAAATGGAATCTCTGACCCTAGGAGTTTCAAAAGATGAGAACAGCAAGCCCCAGGAATTTGGGAATTGAAGCACAGGCTGAATGTTTCAGCCAGCCCAGGACTGATGACATGAGAAAAAAGTAATAGTCTTCAGGATGACCTTTGGTTTTTCCCATTTAGAAAAAGCTAAGAGAGAACTCAAAGTGGTATACAAAAGAATATGTTCCAGAGGTATTGGGGAAAATATTTCGATGATTGTTTTAGTTATATCTTTGACGCAAATATCTATCCTTTTGTAAAAGCTAAGTGATCTAAATGATTAGATGGAACTGGGCTTTTAATCACTGTCCCTCCCAACAATGATGAAAATATAACTAAGTAGGGTCTTGAGCAGATGGCAGAGATACTCAACCTCCCTCAAGATTCCTGAGAACCCTGGGGAGCAAAGGTAGCTTGCTTAGTACTGAAAGAGTGGGCCCAGAGAATCTATATGATGATGTAATGTCATTTTCACTGTAGTAAATGAATTTTATCCCATATTCCAAATGAATGTATCGTTTTGGTAATAAATGGAATAAAGATTCAAAATTAGGGTCTTAGTAGATTAGAGCATATGTGAAAAAAAAGAGTCATGAATTGTTTACAGAATTCTCATAGGCTTAAAATAAGGAGACACAGGGAGCTAGGAAAAGCTTGGATGGCTAAATAATTCTTGTATGTGTTTAATTGGGTATGAACTAATGTAGCAAACTTTGAGTGCCATTTGGATGTGTTATGCAAAAAAGCCCATATTAATAAATGTTTTGAAGATAATCTAGTTTGTCTGGGTCTTATATTAACTTTGTATTATATATACACAGTTATATGTATTTTCATCAATATATATGTGTAATAAATGCACATGTGTATTTTCGAACATACATATGTGTGTATATAGATAGAGATATTTGTGTCTTTATTTATGTCTATATATGAATGACATGTGTGTGTAGGTATTGTCTTCTTCCACAGAATGTTTTTTTTTGAGGACAGGGACTATTTGATTCTTGTTTTTGTATTCCCTGGGCCTAACAGAGTATGGGACGTATAGTAGGTCCTTAACAAAGGTTTGTATATTGATTGATTGTTGAGGAGATGAAGTGCTGTCTAGGTAAGGTAGTTAGTTCTTGGTTCTCTTAATTTCCTTGTTGTAGGAACAGAATCATGTAGATTAAAGTAAACGCAGTGGAAAGAGCACTAGGTCTAGAGTTGGAGAACCCGGTTTCAAATCCAGTTACTGAAAATGGTTATCTTTTGTTATTGTTCAGTCGTTTCAATAATGCTGACTCTTCATGACTGTATTTGGGGTTTTATTGGCAAAGATACTGGAGTGGTTTGCCATTTTTTTTCCTCTGGCTTATTTTACAGATGAGGAAACTGAGGCAAACAGGGTTAAGTGACTTGCCCAGAGTCACACAGCTAGTAAGTGTCTGAGGCAGGATTTGAACTCAGGTCTTCCTGACTCTAGGCCTGGCGCTTTATACACTACACCACCTAACTGCCCGATAACTGTCTACCTATATGATTTGGGGCAAGTTATTCAATGTCCCTAGGCCCATCATCTGTGCAGTAAGAGGATTTGACTTCCTGGGCCCCTTCCAGTTCCAGTTCTATGATCCTGTGAAGGTTATTTAAGAAATAGTGACAACAGCTCTTTTTTAAAACTGATTTGAAACCTGGAAAGACTTGTATGGTCTGATGCTGAGTGAAATGAGCAGAACCAGGAGAACGTTTTACACAGTAATAGCCACGTTGTGCGTTGACTGATATTGATAAACTTAACCCTTCTCAACAATACAAGGATTTAAGACATCTCCAAAGGTCTCATGTTGGAAAATGCGATCCACATCCAAAGAAAAAGAACTATGGAGTTTAAATGCAGATTGAAGCGTACTATTTGCTATTTTTTTCCTTCTGTTGTGTTTTGTTTCCTCTTTCTGGTGGTTCCTCCTATTGGTTCTAATTCTTACCTACAACATCACTAATGTGAAAATACGTTTAATAGGAATGTATATGTATAGCCTATATCAGGTTGCGTGCCATCTTGGGGAGGGAGAGGGATGAAAATTTAAAACTCAAAAGCTTACGGAAGTGATTGTTCAGAATTCAAAATAAATTAATTAAAAATTAAAAAAAATTAAAAATAAATAAAAATAAAACTGATTTGATAAGCTACTTTAGAGCTTTTTGTAATTTCTTTTTAAATGTTTATTAATATATTTTAATGATACTTCATTTCCCAATATATTCCTCCTCTTACCTCTAACCAGAAGTCTATCCTCTTATAACAAAGATTAAAGACAGAAAGAATGCAGTTCAGCAAACCTAATCAACAAAACCAATCAAGTCCAAAAGCACATGTAGTATTCCACATTCATAGTCTCCCCAGCTCTACAAACAAGGGAGGGGGATGAATTTTCATATCTCTTTTTTGGCATTAAGCATGATATTACACAGCCCTCAGTTTTGATTTCTGCTTTTGTTGTTTCCATTTTTATTGTTGCAGGTTTCTTTCCTGTTCTACTTACTGCACTTTGCGTTATTAGTTCATTCAAGTTTTCTCCTGCCTCCTATATTCATTGTATTTATCATTTTTTTATGACTTGGTAATATTCTGTTACATTCATTTACAACAATTTGTTAGCCATTCCCCAGTTAATGAGCAACTACTGTATTTCCAATTCATTGCTACTGCAGAAAGTGCTGCTATAAATATATTGGTATAGATGGGGTTTTGTTTTCTGTCTTTGACCTCCTAGAAGTATATACTTGGCAGTGTGTTCTGAGTCAAAATGTGTGGTTATTTTAGTGACTTTCTATATGATATTCCAAATTGTTTTCCAAAATAGTTGGACTAGTTCATGGGAACTATTTTAATTTCATACAATGCCTTCTCATCTTTCTCTTAATTTGATATTGATCCTAGCCTTTAACTCACCAAAGGTCTGACTGAACTTGGACAGCTAGCTTATTTGGAAATGACTTCCATATTGATAACCACAGAATCTCTGTCATTTCCTATCTGTTAACATATAGACAATTTCTTTCTTTCTTTCTTTCTTTCTTTCCTTCTTTCTTTCTTTCTTTCTTTGTGTTTTTAGTGCTTGTTTTGTCTTCTTGAAGAAAATATTCGTGATCTACAGATGTGAGACTTCTGAGAATCAGTAAGTCTTTTGATTTCTTTCTTTTCTTAATCCCAGAACCTGTTTTTCAGCATGGGAACATTGGACTAATACTGTACAGAAATTTAGTAGCCCAAGTAAAAATAGAATTCCTCTGTTCCAATTCTCAGTACAGCACCCAAGTGGCAATGCACCTAGCTTTCAATTAGACTCTATTAGAAGTAGACAAAATAAAAATCAAACGTAAGCGGTCAATGCACAGTCATATGAAATGTTGCACAACTCTGTGACTCTGGCAGCATTATGATGAGAAATGGTGGTGGGCTGAATCAGAACTCGAAAGCAGAAGAGAAAAGAAAATGTTTCTTTGCTATGATGCCAAGTTATGTTCTAGCATTGTTTGATTTCAACATGCTTCCCAAATGGAGATTTACCTACTGCCTCACCCCTTTCTTTCTGACATTAATTAAAGACTTGAAGGGATGATCCCTCCTTAGGGCTGGGCATGGTGGGAAATAGCTTATGTCCTGATGTTCAAGATGTCAGAAAATGAAGAACTAGATTCTCATGTGGGTCTAGTCACAAAGCACAGCATATTAAAAGATAATTGTCAGCTAAATTCGGCTGAAAGCTGAGAGTTTTGTTGCAACATAACAGATGCCTTTGGATTCAGCTTTAAATATGAGTCAAATTCATACTATACTGTGATCTCTGGGTGGAGGTCCAGCCTCCCAGCCTAGACACCTTGGCGATACCTTCAGCTCTTCTTTACTACTCAATCTGACCTCTCTCTCTCTCTCTCTCTCTTTCTCTCTCTCTCTCATCTCATCCCCTTCTCAACAGTTTCACCCTCCTAGGATAGGTTTCCTCACAGCTCTCTGACTATAACCACCAATGACTGCTTCCCTACATCCATCCATCCTTTTTGCCACTGCCAGGCTGATCTTCCTGGAAAACTGTTTTCATCAGATCACTCTACTTCTTCAGAGCCTACAATAGCTATTTCCTCGGACTGGAACTCAAAAGTTAGAAGGGACCTTAAAGACAATCTATTCTGACTCTCATTTTACAGATGAGAAAACTGATGTGTTGAGATTAACTGATTTGCCGCATCGTACTAAGGGGCTGTTGGGATTTGAACCTGGGTTCCTCTATTCCCAGTCCTGATCTCCTTCTATTGTACTATCCTGCTGTCCTCTGGTAGCATTTCTCCCTACTTCCATCTTATTCCTGCAGTCCCACATTGTTCAGTCATTTCAGTCGTGTCTGACTCTTCGTGAACTCATTTGGGGTTTTCTTGGCAAAGATCCTGTAGTGGTTTGCCATTTCCTTCTCCAGCTCATTTTGCAGATGGGGAAACTAAGAAAAGCTAAGTGGATTTGCCCAGGGTCACACAGCTAGTAAATGTCTGAGGCCAGATTTGAACTCAAGTCTTCCCAACGCCAGGCCCGGTGCTCTATCCACTGTGCCACCTAGCTGCCCTTTCAACCTTACAACTCCTCCAATATAACACAAATCCTTTTCCTCACTATTTTAATTGTTATGTACATGTTTTTAATCTGCTGCTTATTTGCCCCATTCTTCTTTTTTTTCATAAGAAGGATTTTCCTTTTTAACTTGAACTGTGAGTCCACTGATATAGAGAATTCAAATTCCCTATGAGGGAGCTCCTACCAATGCAGGTTGGTCCTTGCTCCACCTACAGCTTACTGTCTTAGAGAGTTGCCTATAACAATGGGAAGTTAAATGACTTGCCCTCTTCACAAAGACATTACATGTTAGGGGTGAAACTTGAACACAGATTTTCCTGATTCTAAGAAAACTTTTTTTAATCCACTCCACGTTGCCTGTCCCCAGCTCTCTTCCAAGGCTCATTTCAAGTCTTGTCCCCTGCACAAAGTTCATTCTGACAGCTCTACCCTACACTAATCTTTGTCTTCTCCCACTATATCTATAGTCAGCAGAACCACAAACAGAACTGTACCTCAAGATATCGAATTTAGAGGGACCTTAAAACATTTGTAGTCTAATATGCTAGGGTGAGCTCACTTTATATCCCCAGCAGAAGACTCTCACTGGTATCTGGGGTCTGTGTCTCCCCAGCCTTGGAACATATCCAAACATCAATCGTTCTCCAATTGATTTAAGTATTAATCTTATATCCATATCTAGGACTTTAGGAGAAGCAGTATGATCTGATGGAAAGAGTAGCAGAGGGTTCCATGATCATGGTTTAGTGAACCACTACTCAATAATGGTAATGAATTTGCCCCAATAAACAAACAAAACCCTTCAATAGCACAGCAGCACAGATGTAGAACTACAGAAGAGCTTAAAAGTCATCTAATTCAACCCTTTCATTTCACAAATTAAAAAGCTGATTGAGGCTCAAGAAGTTTATCATCAGAGGTGGGATGTGAACCCAGGTTTCTGGGGTTCACAGAAGTAGTGTTCTATCCACTATACCATGGTGCCTCATGAAGAGAAATTACCTAGCAAGTATGTGTGTATGGGAAGTGGAGTTGGAGGGGAAAGGAAATGCTGATATTCCCTTTTAAAGGAAAAAAAAAAGGTTCAGCTTAGATCTCTCTCTCTCTCTCTCTCTCTCTCTCTCTCTCTCTCTCTCTCTCT
>NW_020954590.1:29603074-29699046 GCF_900497805.2 Vombatus ursinus | reverse complement strand
TTCCTTCCTTCCTTCCTTCCTTCCTTCCTTCCTTCCTTCCTTCCTTCCTTTCCTTCTTTCCTTCCTTCCTTCCTTTCTTTCCTTTCTTTTGGACAAAGCACAGCCTTTCTGTCAATTAGGCAGAGCAGAAATTTGTTACACAACTTGGTAAAGTTCTAGTAAATTAGCCAAAAAAAGAATTCCAGGTCTCAAAGGTAACCCAGTTTCTTCAATATTTTATGTGTATCACAACACTTATGTCACAGGGCAGCTTACTCTTTATTTACTTAAAAGCCTTGTGACTGTATCCAGCAGCAACCATGTGAGTGTCATGCAGACAATTCCACAGAATGATTATTCTAGCATCAGTTTAAAAGTTTAGAGGATAAATATGTGGGGTTTTTGTGTATGTGTGTGGTTTTTAAACAGGCAATTAATCAAAATCAGTCATTTAAAATAATACTTTACATTTTTTCCCAGAAAAAATGCTGACAAGGCATAATACTAATCCATTTAAATGTCTCATCTGGAACCTGTAATAACTGAGTCATGGTAGATCCAATGAATACTCTTTGAGGGTAAAAAAAAAATCACATTAAGTCACTAAAACACTTTACTTTAAACACAAATTAAAGAGGTCATACAAGTATTGAGATTTCTTCTTAGATAAAAAATGATCAAACTTATGACATCAATCAATAAACATTTATTAAACACCTAATATGTGCCAGGCACTACTCTAAGTACAAGGCATACAAAAAATGACAAAAGACAGTCCCTGTTCTTTAGAAGGTATCTTGGGAATTGCTTGGGTACTACTGGTGATAAAGGTCAGACTTGCCTCGATTGCCCAATGCATCACTCCAAGGCTTGAGAGTATAATTTTCTTTTTTTGGAAAAGTTTATTGACTAAATATTGTGATGGATGTATATTTGTGTGTGTGTGTGTGTACCTAACCATGTGCTACAGTGTATATTTTTTTCAAGTTGTTAAACATTAGTTTGTGTTTTTAGATTTTAAAGTAATTTTTTTTCTGATTTCATAAAACCACTCAGGCATAGTTTCCAACATTTCCTTAGAATAGTGTATCCAACATAGGGGCCTATGATTTTTAGGAGGCATGGATTGACCCCAAAGGTTGTGCAATTAAACAATTGGAATGTAAAAAGATAGGTTGTACCCCACTCCCTCTGAATGGACTTATCTCCAATATAACCATACCACACCTTGAGCCATTATCACCAAAATTCTTCCACTTTGACCCCTCTCCAATCATGTCTTTGAAAGATTTTTAAGTTCACCCAAAGGGGTAGAGCCAATGTTGGTGATTCCTTCTCTATTCCTCTCCTTCCTCAGGATATATGTGCCCATTCCATGAATTTCCATTTCTTAAAAATTTGTGTGTCCTTGCATAAATGTGTCAAGGTGACAATAGGAAAAGAACACCTTGGGAGGAGAAAGAAAGAAAGATTTACAATTCTCAATGTATTTCCTGGCATGAGGGTTAGAGAAAACAAAGAATTATGGATTTAATTTTACAGCTTCTCAGAGAAAAGTGTGAATCTTAGACCCAGATATTTCTAGACAATTGAATCAGTACCTTTGGTCAGGGATGGCTCTGACAAATTGGGATTATTAAAAGTGGACTTTGAGCACTTGTCTTTACTGTTGTATTATTTCCTCTTCAACTGGTTTGAAAGGAACACTAATCCCCCAGATGGGAGGAGCCAAGAAAGAATGTCTAGGAAAGAGTAAACTTGACCAACACAAGGCAAGGGGTCAGTGAGAGAGAGAGAAAGAGAGTGATAACACATCATGGAACCATGGAGATATTGTTGAAATATGTTTTTCTGATGTTACCTACTTTCCTTTACTAGCTTTCTTTAATTTAAAAAATTAATTTAAATTAAATTAAAATTTTCATTAAAAAATCTCTATTCAACAATGCATTTGAGTTCATGACTTGAATTGACTTAGAGTTCTTGAGTTCTATGACAATATTAATCTTCAGATTAATTTCCATGACAAAATTAATTTTCAGATTACTCAAAGGAATAGCAAATTCTATCTGTACTGTGATAATGCAACATGTGACTATAAAATTAAATGACTGATTATATATAAAAATGAATATTATGTTTTATGGGCTCCTTACTCTTCTCTCCTTACATACACAGACACTATGTCTTGTTGTTTTCATTAGCTTCCATGGATTTAATTATCATTCTAAACAGATTACTATTAATTATATCCTGCTCCACTCTCTCTCCTAAACTTCAATCGTATCAAATGGCCAAAGGGACATTACAAACAGGATATCAGGGAAACACCTCAAACTCAACATGTTCCAGACATAACTCATTATCTCTTCCCCAAAACTTACTCCTCTTGCAAACTTTTCTACTTCTGTCAAAAGTTTCATTATTCTTCTAGTTTTCCAGGTTCATAACTTTGGTGTTATCCTTGAGTTCCTAAGTCTTGTTCATCCCATATATCCAATGGGTTTCTAAATCTTGTTATTTCAACCTGCACTACATCTCTAACATCCACCTTTTTCTCTCTATTCATACAGCTGGCATCTTAGTTCAGGCCTCCATCATCTCTTGTATAGATTATTACAATGATCTCCTAATTGGCCTCCCTGCTTCAAATCTCTTTTTACTTCAGTTCATCCTCCACACTTCTGCAAAAATGATTTCCCTTAATTTCAGATATGTCATTCCTCTGGAGCTCAAACAATTCTATTGGCTTCTTATTGCCTGTAAAATTTTATATACTTCATAGCTTTGTACTGGCCAGAGCTACACTCCTGGAATGAATTCCATCCTCATGTCCACTTCATAAAGTCTTTCTCTCCCTTCAAGAGCTCAAACAACTTCTTTTACATGAAGGTTTTACTGATCCTTCAACTACTAGTGCCTTTCCTCCCAAATTACTTGAATTAACCATTTTTTATTTATTCTATTTCTTCTCTCTATATTCATATGTGTCCTTATTGTCTCCTCCCATTTAAATTTAAGCTCCTTGTGAGTAGGGATTGTTTCATTTATGGTATTTGTATTTCCAGTGCCTAACATAAAATTGCTATTTTAAAATGCTTATTGATTGATTGATTGATTGATTGAAAGTTTCTCATTGGTTATATATTGTAACCAACTCAAACCTGCCATGATATGATCCACTGCTCTCTGTGTGATATTCATTTTTCATTCTTGGAAGACTGTTGTATTTCATGCCTCATTACCCTATAGCAACACTGATAGAATGGGTAGAATGTTGTTATTAAGAAGTCAGGCCTTTCTTTTTAGTTGTGGTCATTTAAAGAACTTTGCAGTTTCCCTAAGGGAATTCAACCCATTCTCCTCCAAGGAGGAGTCTACTCCTGTCCATTTATACTGTCTGTCCCTGATATACTTACTGATGGACATTTTCTATATACTATATATACTATATACATTCTTCACCCAGTTTGTGTTTCCTGCGTGGATGGTAAGACTAAACTCCTTTGAGTGATTATAGCTTCCTTCTAGGAAGCTCTGTAGTATTTTGAGGCTTGATATAATCAGCACAATGAATCTATAAACAGGAGTACATAGAGGACTTTTTTGCCTGTATCATTCTTGAACTAGTTCTGAAGAATGTTTATAATTTATGAGTAAATCTCATACATATAGCTTCGACACCTACTTGCCAGGGAATGAGTAAAAGTCATTATGCTTGCCTCCTCATGATCTTTTTCTCTCCAGTCCTGCCTTTCAGTACACAAATGAAATGAACAAAAGTTCTATCTTTTCTGAATGAAAATGGCACTGCTGCTCCAACATTACAAAGAAGATATTTTGAATTGTTTTTTCTTGAAGTAGAAATGGGTTTGCTGTAATTCTTCCTAACTCTTTCACTAACTCAGTCTTCTTTGTGCTCAGTCCCCTATATTTATAAGCCAATTGGCTAGATTTGCAGGGTGAAGTTTGTGGCCATGCCCTTCAAACATAAGTCTTCCCATGTCTACCATTGGCTATTTCTGTTAAATACATGCATTGGATAATTGGGAATCCTCCTTATTAGACCATGTCCTTACGCTTCCAAGCATCCAACCATATTCCTTACTCCTAGACAGTTTTCCAAGCATCCTGGTCAGATGTTCAGGGTGAAAAGTTGCTTTACTGCACAGCATGAGGAATCTGAAGGTGAATACCAAATGCAGATAGTCTAATTGTAGGTATAGATGATAGTTATAGAAAAGTCTGGGCAGAAAGGGTGGTAAGTACATGGAGAGCTGATCTTGGAGCTAGAAGGTCCTGGATTTAAGCTCTTCTTCTGATATCTATTGTCTGTTACGCCCCCAGGAGACTCTCTAAGACTATAAGCTATACATAGTTGGCAATCTACATTGCTGGAGGGAGCTTCCATTCTGGAAGGGTATTTCTGGTGATTCACAGGATCTAGAGCCAAAGAACATAAAAACCCCAAAATAATTATTTTGTCCTTCCTTGATCCCTTATTCATAATTTCTTGAACTAGCTACTCTCCCTAGGTATCTAATCTAAGTCAAATTTCACAGACTTCTCCCACATTTTCTGTACCAGCTATAGTTGAGCTGTCACATTTAATTACCAGACAGTAGCAACCTAGCTAGGTCCTCAGTCTCAGAAATATACCCTTACTCTTTGGTATGGTTCAGTCATTTCAGTTGTGTCCAACTCTTCATGACCCCATTTGGGGTTTTCTTGGCAAAGATATTGGAGTGGTTTACCATTTTCTTCTCTAGCTTACTTTACAGATGAGGAAACAGAGCCAAAC
This sequence comes from Vombatus ursinus, assembly GCF_900497805.2. Classification (NCBI taxonomy): domain Eukaryota; kingdom Metazoa; phylum Chordata; class Mammalia; order Diprotodontia; family Vombatidae; genus Vombatus; species Vombatus ursinus. Next base: position 29,694,266 of record NW_020954590.1, on the reverse strand, counting down.
AGGGTTAAGTGACTTGCCTAGGGTCATACAGCTACTAAGTGTCTGAGGCTGGATTTGAACTCAGAACTTCCTGACATCAGGCCTGGCAATCTATCCACTGTGCCACCTAGCCATAAGTTAATCTAAATTATTTCATTTGGAATATAAGCTCCTTGAGGGAAAGAATCACATCTCACATGTTCTTCAAAAGTCCATGATTTCAATTCTCCAACCCGTAGAGCCATACTTCTATGCCTTTTGTGGTATTATTTCCCCCTGAGGATTTTTAAAGGCTATGTCATGAAGTGCAAGCCCTGGGAGGTTCTACCAAGCTGAAAACCTTGGTATAGACAGTCAGTAATGGGTGACATGTCTTTCATTGAGGGAGATGTTCATTACCAGTAGTTTGAATGCTCAGTGATGACATTTATTTGGCCACATGCATTTCCTGGCACAAGGTCATACATTTATTGAGTGCTGTGGTTATGTGGGAAAGAGGAGTCAAAAAGTTATAAAGGAAACCTTTGAAGAGATTTCAGTGTTACTTACTAGAAAGGGGAATTCCACTGTGCTAATACAAACCCACCCACTCAAACACACAGACGTGAGCCCCATGAATCTTCACATTACCACCACATTTGTACCTCATTCTAAGGATGTACCACAAAAGATGGCATAACCAAAGGAAATAAGTATAACATGGTTGGTGGCTGCCCATGGATAGAATCTTCTGCCAACCCAACCAAAGCCATAGCTTGCCCTTACACTTAGCTACTCTGGCATTGGCTTTGTAGGACAAAATGGCTAGGAATCAATTTATTCTTTCCTCTGGGCCTAAGCTTAGGCAAAAGTAAAACTTAGAAAGGCAGAAAGAGGGAGTATTTTCTTCCTCTTGTGCCTAGGAGGGTATGTTTCTCATGGTATTCTGGATAGGAAGGAGAGAATTGGATCAATGATATAATGAAATGAGAGCTTCTTGATAAAACAAGGTTAATCTCTAGGAACATCATTTTAGGACAATTCAGTTGTCCTATTCCTGGGGAGACACATAGAAAAAATAAAGGGCTTTTAATGACCAGAAGTAGGTATTCTTGCTGTATCCAGAAGGCTAATATAATTGAATAGCTTTTTACCAGAAATCTAGCAAATATTTCAGCATATTCAAACATATTCAAATATGTTCAGATGAACATTCATCATCAAAAGTGAAATTTATTTTTTCATTCTTTCTGCTCATTCACTTCCTTCTCCAAAGCAGTGACAAAGAACGTACAGAACCACAGTCTATTAGAGGCAGCTCATTGCACTAGCCATCTTTCATTCCAATGTATGGGCTTAGAAACCTTTGTGCAATTAGGTTACAGTGTTTGCCACACTGAACATCAATCAGTGTGATTAAAATACTGTAAAACCTTAGTAAAAAATGAGGCCTCTGTTTGTGGCTGCTGTCAGTACCCCGCCCCCCCACAGTAACTATTGGAAAACGGAAGTGAGTGAGGAATTGGCTTTCTCAGTGTATCAAGGAAATCAGCACTCACCCAACCACTGAGCAAGAGCCAAGACCACTCTGTGCTTTCCCCAGATGCTGGAAGTCTAATGCCAAATGGGATGTATCCCTTATTTTTTTTTCTCTTCTTATCTTTCCCCAACCGTAGTTCCTGATATTCTCACCCTACTTGGAAAACCCAATGTTTTTCCTGCTGTCTCTTTCAGTCTCCTTTATTTTCTGCCTTTCACTCCCTCATTTTGGGAGATTTGGCAGTGACATTTCCATAAATCTGTGATCTCTTTTATGTGGTCATTCTCTCCTTCAGTGCAGTTTGCAACCCATCCACACTTTCTTACAGAGTGTAGCTTTTGTCCATACTTTTCCATAAGTCTGTATTTCCCTCTAGGTCTTTTCATTGTAAAGAGGGTTAAACATAAGAGTTCCTTATTAATTTGATGATCCCCCAATTAACCTGCAATTACAGAATGTGAACACAGAATGAAAAGTAGTGGACATAGCTCCTTACTGAGAGGTCACAGTAGTTCTGAAATGGTTCAAAGTGACGAGGATTGAATCTAAACGATTGGTTGTCTGCTATTCAGGTGGGTGGACTCTTGTGGGAAGAGCTACCTTTCATGATCTATAAAAGCAAGCTGACAAACCAAGTCATTGGAACATGGGAATACAGATTTAAGGGGAACAGTAGGAGAATGGAATAACTATTACATACCTACCATGTGCCAGATACTATGCTAAATACTTTCCAAATATTGTTTCATTTGACCAACATAATAAACTTGTAAGGTATCCCCATTTTACAGTTGAAGAAACTGAGGCAGGCAGGTTAAGGGACTTGCTCAGAGTCATACAACTAGGAAGTGCTGAAGCTAGATTTGAACTTAGTTCTGCCTGACTCTAGACCCAGGAGTCTACGCACTGCATCAACTAGGTGCTACATTTAGAGCTGAAATGGATCTAAGAAACTATTAAGTGCAACCTGTTCATTTTATAGATGAGGAAACTGAGGCACAAAGAGATTAAGTGACTTGTTCAGATCAGACAGCAGCTGTTAAGTGTCTATGAAATAGTTCAGACCTAAGTGTTCCTGCGTCCGAGTCTAGCATCCTATCCACTTACACCATTTTACCTCTCAGGTCATTCTCTCAGACTTCATTTTCTTCTTTTGTTCAGAAGACAGTTGGCATGTAGCAGAGCAGTTGGGATCCTGGGGATAAGTAAGCCTGTGCCCATACAATATCTCTCCCCCAGGAGGCATTAATGCGTGCCTTGGAGAAGAGGCATATGAGCACTCACTATAGTTGCTGGAAACCTGAAAGGAGAAATCCTGAGAGTGGTTGTTCCTAGCTAATTAGATGGCAGCAATCAAGTCATGGATAACTTTCCTGCAGAGGTAGACATGGGAATGCCCAGTTAATTGGAGAAGGTAATTCATGAATAATGCCTGTGACCTATCTCTTGTGAGCAGCAGGAAGACTTTGAATTTCCTATGCAGCATGATTCCAAACTCAATCCATTAACATACATTTATTAAATGCCCAGTGTGTGTCAGGCACTATGGTAGGTACTGAAGAGCAAGAAAGGAAAGAAGAAAGGAAGGAAGGAAGAAAAAGAATGAAAGAAGGAAGGAAGGAAGAAAGAAAAGAGAGAAAGGATAAAGGAAGAAAGAAAGAAGAAAGGAAGGAAGAAAAAAGAAAGAAAGAAAAGAAAAGAAAGAAAGAAAAGAGAGAGGAAGAGCAGAAGGAAGAAAGCAAACAATTTCTATTTTGCAGGAATTCACATTTTATCAGAATCTAGTTCCTTAGACATAGAAGCTGCACTCACTCAAGTCTTTGCTGTTCCCTCTTAATGCTAGTACGTTTCCTCTATTGATTATCTCAATTTATCCGGTATACAGTTTGTTTGTACATAGTTGTTTTCATGTTGCCTCCCCATTAGATTGTGAGCCTCTTGAGCTCCAGGACAGTAGTTTTTACATTTCTTTGTATCCCCAGCACTTAACATGATGTCTGGCACATAGTAGGCACTTAATACATGTTTATTGACTGACTCATCTTCTCCACAAGCTTTCCCTGGTCCTTCAAACAGCTAGTACCTTCCCACCTAAAGTTACTGTTCTTCTGCTCTGAATGTATCTCACATATACTTATTTATGTAAATGTCGTCTAATTTCACACCTTTATTAGAATGTCAGCTTCTTGAGAGCTAGCCTGCACTGTAGTTTGTTTTTTGATTTGTAACCTTAGTGCTTAAAGGCATAATGCTTGGCATATAGTAAGTACTTAAATAAATGCTTGTTTACTGATTGATCAATTGATATTGCAAAGGGAATTCTTATTAAAGTTATAGGTTGGATGGTGTGGCCTCTGAGGTCTCTTGAAACTCTCAGATTCTGTGATTTTTCAGAATTCTTTGGCACAAACACGAGTGTCCTTGCAAATTCCTCTATATGGTGGCTGAGTGTTCCATCATCACTCTTTTAAAGAGACTTCTGGAAATATGGAGAGAAAACTATAGATGAAAGTTGTTTTTAAGTAGAGGAAAGGTGTCGTACAGCCAGCCCTACATCAGTTGTGAATTAGAGGCCGTGTCATGGACTAGGGGAATGATTTTTATGGGCTTTCTCAGGGTTGGCTCAGCATTCTGTTCGACCCAGAAAGATTCACCTCTGGAGCTTGATGAAGGGGGAAATCACAGGGGCCCAGAGTCTAACATTCTCTTGCAACAGGGTGGCCCAGAATGCAGAAAGGGAGACGGTGCTCAAGCAACGGAAGTCCCCTAGGGTGCACAGCAGAAATGCAGACTCAGTCTTTCTTCAGAAGAGAACATCTGCAAGGATCACTGGACATAACTGAAATGCTGATGTGACTTCAGAAATAAACACGTGCAGGTGGGGGTGCCATACATACAAGAGAAAAGCAAAAACATTCAAACAAAAATTAAAACAAAACCTTGTCCTCTGAAAGTTGTTCCTCAGGCTCTGTTGGCTGTTCAGAGGAGTTTGTGTTTTTCTGTGTTTACATGCCTTAACCCCCTATGGTCAAACCACAACAACTATTCAAGATCAAAATGGGAAAGAATTCCTTATAGCTATGCCTACGCCAAACTTGTGGCTTGGGGTCATGGAGTTTTGTTTTCTTTACATCTTGATATATGAATGTTTGAGGGGATTGCCTAGCAAATTTCTCACACAAAAGTATCTGTCATTATATATACATGGGAGAGTGCAGAGTACATATACACACACACCACACACACACAACTACACGTTTTCCATTGCTCAAGGAACAATGCTATGGGCCTTCCCTTAAAGTCCTTCATCAAACATAATATACATCATAATTTATAAGAATGGAAAGAGTGCACTTAACCTAGAATGCACAACTGAGTGTAGAAATACAAACGCAGTATGCATTTCTAGGTTCCTGAAAAAATGTCAACAATGTACACAGAGAAGTAATTTTTTAGAATCTTATTTTTGTCTTAAAAAAGTAATACTTTTCTTTCAGTTCTCCACCAAATGCTTTGATGCCTTTCTAGATCTGTGATCTCAGTGGTATGGGTGCTATCTCAAGTAACGCATATATATCACTACCCACCTATGCCTTACTGTGCTATGTGACTCTTGTTCATGTTCTTTTGCAAATCCTTTGAAGGAGATCTACCCAATGTGCTTGTTGCCTACCAAATTTAAATATTGAACCTATAGTTTTGTTTTTCTACCATATTATTAAAAGTCTATTAAAAATACTTTTGACATTATGTGGAAAACAGTGGAGCTTGTAGACTGATTACTAATTAACCCTCACTCTCTCCACACGATAGTCTCACCTGCATTTCCAGTCAGATCTCTCTCTGATGAAATCATTTTCATTTTTGTTGTTACTGTTGTTCAGTCATTTTTAATCACGTCCAACTCTTTGTGAAACCTATTTGGGGTTTTCTTGACAAAGGTCCTGGAGTAGTTTGCCATCTTCTTCTCCAGTTCATTTTACAGAAGAGGAAACTGAGGCAAACAAGGTTAAATGATTTGTTAAGTGCCCAGAGTCACTCAGCTAGAAAGTGTCTGAGGCAAGATTTGAACTCATGAAGATGAGTCTTCCTGACTCTGGCCCAGTGTCCTATCCATTGTATCACCCAGCTGCCCTTTTCATTTTTTTTTACTATATAATTCTTAACCTGAATATGACACCAAATTTTATATTGGAGCTTTAAAGCAATTTTAAAAGTAAATTGTGATGAGTCAATAAAAGCTAAAGGCAAAATGGACTTAATCCCAATTTTTCTTTGTCTTCCTTCCCCCATACACAATTTGAAATGAAAACTTAATGGCCTATGAGCAAAGATAGTATTAGAAATATGACTGAAATGGTTCATATTATCCATTATGATTATCTTTAGCTTTTATTTAAGTAAAAATTCCCCTCCAGGCATAGTAGTGATAGATAAGCTGTTTTTCTCCTTATTTTTTAATGATGTGACCTTTAATCAGTTAATCAACACACATTTAGTTAATACCTAACATGCTTATTCATTTGGAGTCTACTGTGGCATATGCCAAATGGATAAGCACATTCGGTACTTAATAAATGCTTGTTAGTTAATTGATTAGAGATCATATCATTAAAATATAACTGATATAAATACATAATAATAAGAGTCATTCTCCCAATAGATGAATGGTAAAAAGATAGTTTTCAAATGAAGAAATGCAGACTATGAATAACCATATGAAAGAACATTCTGAATCACTAATAATAAGTAAAACACAAATTAAAATAGCTCAGAAGTTCCTCCTCACACCCATCAGATTGGCAAAAGTGACAAAAGAGAAAAATAATAATTATTAAAGGGCTATGGAAAGACAGGCACACTAATACATTATTGGTAGAACTGTGAATTGCTCCAACCATTCTAGAAAACAGCTTTGAACTATACTTCTCAAATCAATACATATCCTTTAACTCAGTTATACTGCTCTTAGGCATGGCCCCCCTGGAGGTCAAAGACAGAGAGAAAGAAGTAGTATGTATAAGAAAACACATGTACATATTAGATATGGTCCCATTATAGTTATATACTATTAGTTGGTCAGTATTCTCTGGTTGATAATAATTCATTTTATTTCCAGTTCTTTGCTACAACAAAAAGTCCTGGTATATGTGTGTAATACATATATATGCATGTACACAATATCCATGTGTTGGGTGTGTGCACTATATACATATGTGTATATGTACATTGTGTATGTATCTGTTGTATTATGTATGCATGCAATATGCATGTAGGTCTAGGTGCTGTCTATATATGTATACATACAGGTGTATATATGCACGCATGTATGTGTATACACACATGCAACAATGCAGCTACACGTGTGTTGTTTATGTGTTACATATGGGTGTATACATACATGTCTGTGTGTAGATCAGGACTCTTTGTTGTATCAAAGAACTAGAAACAAAATAAATTACCATGAACTATAGAATGGCTGACCAACTAGTTGTGTATGAATATATTAGGATTTTATTATGCTGTGAAGCGATGACTATGACAGATTCAGAGAAATATGAAAATATTTGTATGAACTGATGTTGAGTCAGATGAGTGGAACTCAATTGATGTCGAATACACCATGTCCACAATAATAATATGAGAAAGATAATTTTGAAAGACCTCAGAACTCTGACCAAAGCAACAACCAATCATGACTTTAAGAGATTAATGATATAACATAGTTCGTCCCTCTTTGCAGTGAGATGATAAACCAGAGATACAGAAGCAGACATACATTTTCTGACATGGCCAATGCATTGATTTGTTTTACTTAACTACACATATTTTTATAAGGGAAGACCCTACTTGGGATGAGGTGGGAAGTAGGCTAATGGGTAGTAACAGACATTTAAAAAACATTAATATAATTCAAATGCATAGAAAAAAGAGTAGAAATGTCATACTGCATTCAGCTTCATCATCCATGTATGTATATAATTTATACATGACATATATATGTATGCGTGTGTGTGTGTGTATCTTGAAATCACATGTAGCAGAAGTTCAATCCTCTTTCCTGGATTTTTTAAATTATGAAATGTTTGTATTTCTTGGTAATTAAGTCCATAATTTTAAAAACATTAAGAGAAATATGACTGAATGAAAATAGTGATTATGTTCCCTTTTAGTCAGCCTGTTACAAACCATAGCAATGGTGTACCATAATCATATTACTCTAGCATTTTATTAAACACTTTTATAACTATAAAAATTCTGTAACTTTAATTATGAAAAGGTTGAACCAAAGAGACTGCTTATTAGAAAGTAATATTCTAATTTCTTTACTATTTAATTCCATCTTTCTATTCCACAAAGCTTGTGAAACATTACTTTTTGCTCCAATCACTCCCCTTTTCTCTATTTCTGCAACTTTTCTAATTTGCTCTGACTCTAGTTCTAGTCTTAATTCTAAGCAGAAGTTTTGTTTAATGGCTCCATGTTTCCAACTGGATTACTGATTACAGTTTGTTTTTCCTCCTCTTATTTCCTATTGTGCATTGTCCAGGATACACATACTGACTTTCAAACTTTTATTTTTTCTATATCTAACAAATGGGGGAGTTTGTGTTTTTAGGAATTAAAACTTTCCACCTGCTGGGTTCCTAGCACTTCCTTCCTGTTGGTACTAGATGGGCTCAACACTGACATAATTCTGAACTTAATTCAACTTAATTTCCTCAATTCACTGGGGGTGGAGAGAAGGAAGATTTCAGAAATTCTATTTTCCCCTATGTCCTAGGTGGTCCACTACTCCACTTCAGTTCACTAGCTTTCTTAACATGAATTAACATCTTTCCAGCTATAGCTGATTCTTTCCTCACAAGGAAAACTGTCAAAAGGAAAAGATGTAGACTGGAAAATGTCTTTTCTGATGCCACAACTGAACTCAAGATATATTTTTCCCCCAATTGAAGTGTTCCATGGTTAAAAGAGGAAGTTGAGCTGGATTAATGGAAACTATCAGCAACAAGGTCTACAAGGGAAATTTCTAGATCAACAAATCCTACCGGGGTGGGGAACCTGCAGCCTCGAGGCCACGTATCGATAGCCTTCTAAGTCCTTGAGTGTGGCCTTTTGACTGAGTCCAAGTTTTACAGAACAAATTCTTTTATTAGGGGAATTTTATCTATGAAGTTTGGATTCAGTCAAAGGGCTACACTTAAGGACCTAGAGGGCCACATGTGGACTCAAGGCTACAGGTTTCCCACCCCTGACTATACTACCAGGCCCAGAGAGTATAAAGAGTATTTTATAAAGAGTATATTATTAACTCAATAATAAACTACGAATACATGAAAAATGACTCCCACTTAATGAAAATAGAATCTTTAACAATTATATTTAAACAGATAAGCCTAACCTTTGTCTTCACCATAATATCCTTTCACTTTCCTCTTTCCTTTTTTTCCCTGCCCATCATCCCTACTTTGGCTTCATTTTTCTCCGTTTGAAATTTTGTACTGTAGATAAAGACTTCAACCATTTCCTTCACTCTAACATTGTATTCCTTTGACCTCCCCCCCCAGTCCTATCACCGCCTTTCCATAACCCAAACCTGCGTTATTTCCACCATCTGCCTCCTTCACTTCTATTCATGAGCTGGCAATCACAGTCAGTGTATGTCACCCAACTGTGTTGATGGAATACAAATTTATTCAATCGAATGTCAACTGGGCCTTCATTGTCCAGCATCAGTCTTTTTCTTTTCCCTGATTGACTCCCTATGGAATATCTCACAGTCTCTCAAATTTTCTATTCTTTCCTTAAGTTACCTCCTTCACCCACTTCCCTACCTTCTTAGTAGAAGTAGTTGCCTCATATTTTACTGAAAATTTCGATCCCAAGTATCATGAGTTTTTACTTCTCCCCACTTACATACCTCAAATGCCCCTCAGACGATTCTTTATTTCCCACAACTTTGGAAATAGGATTTAAGACATAAAACTATATAAACAGGATTTAAGTCAGAGGTGAATTTGAACCCAGGTTGTCCTGACTCAGAGGCTGGTTTGCTTTCCACTATATCTCACTTCTTCTCCACTAGTAAATAGAGATTTTGAAAGTGACTGAAGAAATAAGGACAAAATACATTTTTATTTGTCAAAGGTACATACTACTCGATTGCATTTGAATAAAGCTACAAATGCCCTAATTCTTAGGGAATGTTTTGCTTAATTCTCTAGAATCAGAATTATAGTCACATTGATATCAGAATCATTCTGTTGTATCACAGTTTCCACTTTTGAATACCTTTTTGTTATTGTTGTTTAGTTGTTTCAGTCATGTCTGATTCTTTGTGACTCCATCTGGGTTTTTCTTGGCAAAGATACTGGAGTGGTTTGCCATTTTCTTCTCCAGCTCATTTTACATATGAAGAAACTGAGGTAATGATAACAGCACCTTCCACTCAGGGTTGTTCTAAGGATTAAATGCTATAATATTTATATAGCACTTTTTAAACCTTAAAGCACTATTGATGATGATGATGATAATGATGGTGATGTTCAGTGAGCATCTAGCAGAGGATTTTCCTGAACTATCAGTTTAATAATTCAGTCAAAAAAGAGAATAAGAAGGGGTAGCTAGGTGGCACAGTGGATAGAGCACCGGCCCTAGAGTCAGGAGACCTGAGTTCAAATCCAGCCTCAGACACATAACACTCACTTGCTGTGTGACTCTGGGCAAGTCACTTAACCCCAATTGCCTCACCAAAAATAAAATAAAATAAATAAATAAATAGAAGAAAATAAGGTTAGATTAGCATGACCTGTCCTTGATGAAGCCATTCTGAGCTTTTATAACCATACCTTCCTTTGCTAGATGCTCACTGAACATCAACAATCCTGGGAAGGAGATAGAGGTTAAGAGACTTATCCAGGGTCACACAGCTACTAAGTGTCAGAAGTCAAATTTGAACTCAGGTCTTACTGACTCCATGTACAGTGCTCTATCCACTGCAACATCTGGCTTCTCTTTCAAGATCTGTTCTAGAATTTTTCTAGAAACTAAAGTCAAGTTTACTGGCCTATAGTTTTCAGCCTTTATTCTCTTTCCATTTTTGAAAAATCAAGACAATTCTTGACCTTCTCAAGTCCTGTGACACCACTCTCTTTTTCCATATTCTTACAAATGTCACAGACAGTAGCTCCACTATTCCATTTAACAGTTCTTTCCATATAAGAGGATAGATTTCATCTGGACCTGATGACTTGCACTATGTGAATGTTAGCTATTATTATTATCAATAAACTAACATACCCATCTTCTCGTCAAATAGTTTCCCCATATTTTACTATCTTTGCTAGAATAAGAATTATGGAAGCATACTTCAATAGTTGTCTTGATTTGCATTTCTCTAATTAGTCATGATTGTGAATATTTTAGGTTGTTGATACCATGTATTTCTTTTTTGTAAAAACTGTTCATATCATTTAACCATTTATCTATTGGGAGAATGGTTCTTAATGTTACAGAATTGAATCAACTTACTACAGATTCTAGATGTCAGGCTTTCATGTAAGATATTTAATCCAAACATGTTTCCCAATCTGTGTTTTTCTTCTGCTTCTAGCTGCATTTACTTTCTGTGTGCTAAAGCTTACTAATTCTATATAATCCCTGTATTTTTTGATGATTTCGTATGACTTATGTCTCTTTATAAATTCTTCCCAATATTTTACTATGTAAGACTGCTATTCTCCTCTAATATTTTTGTGTTGTGAGTTTTATATTTAAATCATTTCACATTTGGAATTTATTGTATTATATGATGTAATATACTGATTTAAACTTTTCACCTGATTGATTTCCAAGTTCTCCAGAAGTTCTTGTCTCATAGGAGTTCTTTCCAAAGTAACAAATGCTTGTTGATTGACTGACTGGTTTGCATTCTTAAGTTAACTAAACACTAGATTGCTGTGAAAATATCTTTCTAGGTCATGCTTATCTAGTTTGTTCTACTGTTATACTTGTTTTTTTAATGTAGCAACAGATAGATTTAACAATCACCATTTTGCAGTATAGTTTGAGGTCTAGTAGCACTAAACTCTACCTCCTTTCTTTCATTCCACTATATTCAATGAAATTCTTGATCTTTTATTCCTCCAAATGAATTGTGCTGTTTTCTTCCTTTCTAATGAAGTACCTCTTTGATAATTTGATTGATATATAACTAAATCTGTAGAGTAATTTGGGTATTTTTCATGGTTATTTTACTGACACAGACCAGCAATAGACTTTTATTATTTCATTCAAATTGTATTTTATTTTTATAAAAACATTTTATATTTTTAATTCTATAAGTACTGCATTGTCTGAGTAGGCTTGTTTTCAGATAATTCATGCATCTTTCTTATTTTACATGAAATTTCTCTTACTATCTCTTCTTTCTGAGTTTTGTTCGTAATGTATAGAAAAAGTTGATGAAATGCACATTTTTATTTTGTAACTTATTATTTTTCTGGAGCCATCATCTCAGATTTTTGTTGTTGTTGATCATCTATAGTTCTCTAAGCAAACCATAATACTGTTGGCAAATTGAGATACTTTTACCTCCTTTTATCTCTGCCTATTCCCTTAATTTTTCTTATTTCTTTGTGAAAGCTGGAATTTCTAGCACCATGTTAAATGATGATATTAGGGATCCTTGCTTTTTAGCTGAAGGTATCAGAAAACCTTCTGATCTTTCTCAATTACAAATAGTGTTAACATTTAGTTTTAGGTAGATATTTTGATCATACTATGAAAATGCCCTTTAATTATCTCATTTCATTGAAGGCTTTTTCTATGCCTATTATTATAATCATGTGATTTTGTTATTTGTGTTATTAATATGATCAATTATATTTATAGGTTTTCTAGTGTTAAACCACCTTGTATCACTAGTATAAATCTAATTCAGTCATAATGAATAATTTTATAATATATTACCTTGGCAGCCTTACTAATGTATTTAATATTTTTGCATCTATACCCCTTAATAATATTGGTTCATATTTATCTTTATAATTTTTTTCTGCTTTATCTTTCATAGAAAGAGTCTGGAGAAGCACTTTTTTCTTTTTCTTTTTTGAAGAATAAATAGTTCATGTAGCATAGTAGTTATTTGTTATTTAAATATTTGACCATTCACTTTTGAGTGTATCAAGATCAGAGTATTTTTTTTCCTTTTGGAAATGTGTTTATAGCTTGTTTATCTTCCAGAATTTTGGTTGTTTGTAATTCTCCATTTCCTGTGATTTAGGAAGATCATATTGGCATTTATATGGAGAAAGCACTTTAAATGAGAGAGATTGAAGGCAAGGAGACCAGTTCATAAGCTGTTACAATAGTTGAGGAAAGAGGTAATAAAAACCTGTACTAGCATGTTGACCACGTGAATGGGCATGAGAGACATTGTGGAAGTAGAACCAGCAAGGCTTAGCAGTTGATTATGATTAAATATGGTAGAGGTGAAGGAGAGGACAGAGTCGAGGAGAGTTCTGAGGTTACAAAAGAGGTAACCGGCAGGGTGGTGGTACCTTCAACAGAAACAGAAACATCTGGAGCAGGGTCAAGTTTAGGAGGGAAGCTGATGAGTTCCATCAAGCTATGATCCATGTTGAGTTTGAAATGCTGAGGGGACATTCAAATAGAGATGTTCAGCAGTCAGTTGATGGTGCAGAATTGGATTTCAGGAAACAGGTTAGAGTTGAATAATATGGAGGAGCTTTAATAGCAATATATTATATCTAAAAGTAAAAAGAAAAAAATAAGCATTTCCATTTCATTCTTCATCAACACTTCATCTTGTCCTTTGTTTTAGAGCGTACTCTCTATTCTACAACTCCCATAGAGTCTGGTGGCTTAAATATGCTATCTATGGCAAACCCAGGTTTTTTTTTTTAGGATCTGCTGTGACACATTTCTCTAAAAGTCACGTCAACAAATCCTTGAAGGGCTTCCCTTTGGCTCAGAAAACATGTCTTATGTCACGCATTTCACTTAAATCTCATTAGTGTTGTCTGCCAGAAACTATAACCTTAATGTGACTGTTTATCATCCATCATGTCCAGAGAGGGAGAACAATAAGAGATTAATATAGTTGCAGAGTAAAGCACCACCCTCATATTTGCTATGGTTCAAAAATAGAGGGGTTTTAAGTATAATTTATCAAGAGAATGGAAGTTTGGCATCAGGGTATTGGGTAATAGTTGTGCAAGAGCAGCTATAAGCTTTCTCAAATTATTAAAACAGGTTTTTTAAAGAATGGAAAATACCATTGCTTAAAAAGAAACCATCCTACCCACATCACCATATTATCCTTCTTTCCTCCTAACCCTATCTGCCTTCTCTTCCCTCCTCATCCCTCACATCTCATCTAGTATGAAGTGTCATCTACCTCTGAATTATCTCTCACATTTTCTTTTCCATCCCTACTACCATTGCTTCAACCCAAGCTATCAACATTTTACTCATGGATGACTAGGCTGATGTCTCTAACTCCAGTATCTTCCCCACTCTACAATTATCACTGCTGTAAGATTAGCCCTCCTAAAATAGCATTCTCATAATGTCCCTCTTCTGTGCAAGAAGTTGGAAGAGCTTCATATTAAGGCCAGACATTTCCTCCTGGCTTTCAAGTCCCTCCATAATCTTGGCCCATCCTTCTTGGCATCATACAACAATATTCTCCAATATGCTTTCCTCATTCCATTCAGGCAGTTTTGTTCACTCATATTCTCTGAATAGGCCATCTCTAGCTTTCTTCCACTGAGAATGTCTTTTTACAGTTCTATTTGGTTCAACAAATATTTATTGAACATTTGCTGTATATAAGGTACTGCCTACCAAAGTTGGTAGGTATGTGGAGTCAAAAATGAAATAATCCTGACCTTAATGATCTGACATTTTACTAGGTCTTCCAACATGTACACAGTTAAATAAATAGAAGGTAATTTGAGGAAAGAGAGGGCACTAATAACTGAGAAAATTAGGGAAGACTTCACAAAGGAGTTTGTATCCAACCCAAGTCTTGGATTAAAAGAAGACAAGAATTCTGAGAAGTGTAAATGAGTTGAGAGTATATTCCAGACATGTAGTGACAGCATAAGGGTATGGCCTGATAAATAAATGTTTGTTGATTGATTTATGAGTTATGGTGAGAAAAGAATTGTATATACCTAAATGTCAATGTGAATTGTTATTATCACATGTGCATTTTTAAAAGCTAAAGATAGTACCTGGGAAGGGGACTACATATTTATGAGAAAGGGAGCTCAATCAATTTGATCAAATCAAACCTCTCTAAACCAGTCTTCTCCAGAGGATGGTGAGTTAATAAAGGTTTCCTAAATATCAATACTGGGGAATCAGTGGATCATCATCATATCTTGAAAGCCTAGCATGAATTCTTATCTGAAAATGGAAACATCAACATGGACACATTTGATAAAGAAGTCCTAATTCTTGCCAAAATCTGAAGTAATTTCCTTTGTGATTATGGATCTTTGATTCAACAACTTGGCTTTCTTTTTCTTTTTGTTTTTTTCCCCCAAATGAAACCTGGCTCATTGCCAGAGGAGGGGCTTTTTCTGAATGAGAATATGGACTTGGTTCCCATGAGCTATTCCAATTAAAAAGTTGTTTGCTACCTTCTTTATAGCCCATCAGAATGCTAAGCTAAGTAACTAACCAAGACTGTGTGAATTCAGGTATATAACTGCTAATGGCTATGCAGCCCCAGGCAAGCATGTAGAAGTGTAAACTGAGAGGATGGGCTGAGGGAGCACAGACTCTTGTTCTAGCCCAGAGACTCCTTGTGAGTACCCGAACTTTTCTTATCCTGCTATACAGCCTGCTATAACTAGGCAGAAGAGGTGGTCTGGGCTTTGTTTCTGTGTGGGTGGGTGAAGGCAGGCTTCCTTCCTAGAGTGGTTCTGGAGAATATCATCTCCATGACTCCCATCTACTGGCCTCCACCCTCCCCATCCACACACATTGCATTGAAGGTGGAAAACGAGAAGCTATATCTGGGAGAGTGTTAAGGAGAGTCACAGGCCAGTGGAGGACAAATAAGCATGTGATACGATAGGCCATCTCTTCCAGAGTTACCTGGACTGTCCGCTGCATACATATCCTCTTCACCCCTGTTGCTACTGTTCAATATGTTGTATCCTCCTGCCCCAGCTGCCTTTGCCCCAGGTGAAAAAATTCCTAGTTATGCCTCTGAACCCTGCATAAGCTATACTAATCAGACTGATTCCAGCCCCAAGCTCATTCATTGCCACCACTCATATTGTCAATATACTAGAATTGGGCTACTCCAGAGTTGGGTGAGAGGCAGCTAAAGCAAGTACTATACATAGCCTAGTGACAGAAATGAAATAGATAAGGGTAATAGAAAAATATAAAGAAGAAAGGGAAGGAGGAAGAACTACTTCCTCTCTCTGGGTCAGAATTGAGTAGAATAGCCCCAGAAAGAGATAGTGTCAGAGACAATTTACATTATTGTTACTCACACCTTTGCTTAGCCCTATGGGTTGTTTGTGCTGCACTCAGGGAGTGTCTTATGCTGAATGAACAATAAAGAATTGTGTGGGCTTCTCAGCTGAGAATATTTTCAGCTACACATTTTTCCAGAGTAGTCCAAGCTGGTTTTTGTGTATTCTCAATGGGCCTGTGTGAGCAGTCTGACTGACTATCAAATATGAATAAGGGCTAAAGTTCTAAAATGGACCCTTAAGTCTAGGGCCAACAGAGAATTCCTTTATGAAAGGAATGATCTGGAATCTATAAATGTAGTTGTGATTTACCTTCTACTGGAAATCTTTGCCAAAAGAATTTAACCTATAGAATGATTCAACATTAACTTGCTACTGAAACTAAATGCCTCCCCTGTATGCCATCAGGAAGCAGAAAATTCAAAATGTAAGTGATTAAAATTATATATAGATATGGAAATTTTAACATGATATTGGAGTTTGTTTTTTAAGAAGTGTAGCCCAATCATGGCACCAACCCCAACTCTTCGCACACTCTCTTTGTACCTAGTCTGGCTTGCTCACCCCAACTGATGCGGCTCTCTCAGGTCAGGATGGTGTCCTCAGAGGTTGGAGGAATCCTCAACTACAACTCACCTTCAGGGTCCTCGGGATAACACTAGAGTGTGCAAATACACAGAGTGTATGGGGTATTCAGGGAGGACTAACACCTCTGGTGTGAGGGCTTGCTGATCCCTTCCCAGGGCTGCTTATCCACCTTTGCTGTTTACCTTCACCCAACTTTCACCTGTGGCTTCACGAAACAGTGCCACACACCTGTAAAACCATCTTGGTAGAAAGGCTAAACCAGGGTGAGATAACCAACGGACCTCAAACTCATTGATGAGTTAGGGAGGTGGTTACCTCAATCATGTGGACCTTCCTCTAGAAGAATGGCTATGAAGGTAGCTGAAGCAGGCATATGGAATGCTCAGAACTTATTGAGCCATCCAAGATGTCAAGATCATCCACTATATCCCAGGCTATCACCAGTCATCCTGACTTTTGTCTTACAGTTGGACTTCAGTGACTCTGGAAAAGAGAGTGAGGCTGACAATTTTGTGCAAATCCGCCTCACTTAAATTTAATTCACGCATAAGTAAAGATATCATCCCATGATGTCATTAGTCCTCTTTGAAAACTAAGGACAGTGACAACTATAGCTTCTGAGCCTCTACTGGGAGCTTTCCATATATACAAAATCAGTCACAATGACACAATTGATTCTTAAATATGAAACATTTACTAAATGAAAAGGCAAAAATTTTTTTAATTGTCACAACATTTACTGAAGAGAAGGAAAAAGCAGGAATAATAGAAATGTAACAACAGTCCATCCATAAACTTATGTCATACTCTCGCACCAAGGTATACAGTGTCTATAGTGGGGAGCGGAGGCATATACTTACAGAAGTAAGTAAGGTACAGGGCTAAGGAAACCTGAGGCAACTCATACCTCTAGACCATAGGTCTAAATGTTGGTTTTCTCTTTTAGGGGAGAGTCTGGACTGTGCTTCTCCTCTTCTAAATCTCTCCCTCTCCTGTTGGATAAAACTGTGTCTGCTGCTCTTGGGTCACTGAAGCAATTTAAAGCCCTTTCATTAAGTAGAAGCATTATGCTCTTTCAGTGATACAGCAACCCTAAGCCTGGGATCATCAGCTTTCCATGTCTGCTCCCTTGGCTGGGCTCTGAAGCAGGGTTAAGCTATTTCAGTGACAAGCAATTCCCTTAAAATGGAAAACTGAAAAGCTCCTCAACTATGCCCTCTGAACTCTGAGGAATTTTTCCCTCTCAAGCCAGAAAAGTCAATAGAGGGCAATGTGGTCAAGCCTCTTAGGGGTTTCTCCTCTCTCAGGTAGTAGGTGCCAGCAGGCAGTCACCCCACCCAGTTCATCAGCAGGATGCTTATGTTTCTTCAATAAGCTTCCAGAAGTTAACAATGGCTCCACAAATACCTGCAGAGGTGCTTAGCTCTTGTCAGCATCTGTATTCTGTAAGCAGATTTCTCTCAGCAGTTTCTCCTATAAGTTTTTCTGTGTATTCTTATACTGGCAACTCAGGCTTCTGATCTGATTTCAACCATTCCCATCTTCAGTCAGTAATCATGCTTTTGATCTGCTTTCAAATAAGTTCTCAGTACATTTCTTTGTGAGGCTGTTTTCTCCTAGATCCTCAAAACTACCTCAAGCTGCTTGTCTCACATGTTACAATCCCCAACTTTATAAATGCAAGGAGAGGGGTATCAGTCTTTAAGTAGTCTCAGAAAAGGAAAATAAGTATTCATGAGTGTCTCTTCTTTGGTTTCTGGAGGACTGGCTAATGTTACATATTCTGGTTTGTCTCCTAGGAATATCAAGGCAGTGGAAAAGGGTACTTCCAGCTATCTTAACTTCATGATCATGTGCTTAAGATGAAAAATTCTTACTCTTTATTCAACTTCTAACTGAATTTATTTTTTCCAAGGAGACAATCTATTAAGATGACACTACAAAGATGACCACAAGTATTCCAGAATACTTGACAGTTAGATTTCTCATTGTAAATTGACAAATTGTTTCAGGTTTGGTTTTTGTTGTATCGCTATTTGTCAATTTCTAATGAGTTTGTTCATTCATCAGGGCATGATCATTCCTAGTGTGACTCAACAAAAATCAAGATTCTAAACCTGCAGAGCTAAGGATCTTATTGTTCACCCTTCATTTTCAAAGAGACCAATGACATCACAGGAGTGTTGTCTTCACTTGCACACGAATTGGATTTAAGTGAGACAGGGATGCTCAAAGTCATCAGCCTCATTCTCTTCCATAGTCACTGAAGTCCACTGGCAGGTCAAAAGTCAAGATGACCAGAGATGGCCCTGGATGACCTTGGAGTCTTCAATGTCTGACCAAGCCTTTAGCACTTCACAGAGCCTGCTTTAGCAGCCTTCGTGGCCATTGGAGCAAATGGTTCTCATTAGCCCGTTCTAGTAGAAATCTTCACATGCTTGGGGTAGATATCCCCCAACTCACCAATGGATTTGAGGCCTGTTGGTTACCAGAATGTGGCCGCTATGCATGCTACAGCTTTTTGGAGCTACAGGTGAGAGTTGGGTGGTAGGTAGATACCCAAGGTAGATGAGTAGCCCTGAAAAGGTCTCAGCAATCCCTCATACCAGAGGTGCTAGTCATTGTTGAATGCTCCATACACCCTCTGAGGACCATATCCCTCAAGGAAAGGAATTTTAGCTATGAGATATCAATCTGTCAGTCAGACATTTCCATCTCTGTAATATGTCCCTTGTTAGTTGATAATGGAAGATTATGACAACATGCATAATTCAACAGAAGCTGAGATCATCATTTGAAAGGAGTTTGTAGCCTTTTTGGTAAATCTTTGAGGATTCTCTTTTCTCTTTCAAATTGTTTTAACATGTAAGTCCAAGATATCTCTTTGGGCCTCAGTTTCATCATCCATGAAATGAAAAGACTGGACTCAATGACCTCTGAGATCCCTTAAACCTCTAATTCTATGATCTGATTCTATAACATAAACCATTAGAGAAATGAAAATATTTTTATTCATGATTTATAGCTCACTTGTTTCCAAAATGATTTGAGCCAATACAAAAACATTTCTGATCTATAGTTTTGTATTCACGATGGAAAATTCTTAATGTATAAATCCTGAAGGAGCCTCTATTTAAAATTTGTGATCTTTACAACATAAATGGATGCAATTAATGGATGCTTTGATAGCTCAGTGACTTATGCTCTCACCAGTTCAAGTGTGGGTTACTTTTGCCAGTCAGTCAATCTGTCAATAAACACTTATTAAGCACCTATTATGTGCCAGACACTGTGTTATAAAAAAAAGGGGAACACGATCCTTGCCCTCAAGGAGCTTACAATCTAATGAGGGAAGACAATACACAAAAGGAAGCTGAAAAGAGAAGGGAAGGAAAGGTACCAAGCAGGGAGATGGGATGGAGAAGTCCAAAAGAGTGCAGCCAGGTGGGAAATGAAGAGAAAGTTGGCCTGGATACCTTCCTTAAATGGAGGTTTGGGGAGGAGCTCTCTGCTCCACCCTCTAATTAGAGAGGCCCTGGGACAGGAATGTGAAAATTATAATGCATTCACACGTACGTGAATCTTGTATGTGTCCTCCTGCATAGGACATCCACCCAACCTCCTAAAGGTTTTCTCTAGATTTTTTGGCATTGCATGGATATCAATAGAGCAGCAGTGCTCAGAGTGTGAACCCCTAGAGGTCCCTGAGACCAGTTTCAGAATTTATAAGCTTAAAACCATTTTCATAACAATACTAAGACATTTTAATTTCTCATATGGTAAATATTGATAGATATAACCCATCTAAACAAAAGCTCTTTGGGGAACTCAATGATTTTTAAGAGTATAAAGTGGGGGCAGCAGTGGATAGACTTCTGGCATTGAAGTCAGGAGGACCTGAGTTCAAATCCAGTCTCAGACACACAACATGTACTAGCTGTGTGACCTTGGGCAAGTCACTTAACCCCAATTGCCTAGCAAAAAAAGCAAAAAGAAAAAAAAAGAATGTAAAGTGTAAACTTTTTGATACCAAAAAGTTTGAGAACCATTGTAATAGAGCATACAGGGTGGTGCCCTCCATCTTGGTGATATTCTTTATACCATTTTTCTGGTTTTGTTGTTCAGTTGTTTCAGTTATGTCCAACTCTTCCTGACCTCATTTGGTGTCTTCTTGGCAAAGATACTGGAGTGGCTTGCTATTTCCTTCTCCAGATCATTTTTCAGATGAGGAAACTGAGGCAAACAGGGTTAAATGACTTTCCTAGAGTTGCACAGCTAGAAAGTGTCTGAGGCCAGATTTGAACTCAGGTCTTCCTGACTCTAAGCCCAGTACTCTATCCGCTATGCCACCTAGTTGCCCTATTTCTCTGGTACAATTCTTCATTGTTATGTTACAATCTACTCATGATGACCATAAGCCTCTTTGTTGGCCTTTGAGTGACCTGCAACATTAATTTTTCAGAGACTGAAAGAATTTGGTTTTTAAAAAGATGACCCTTGTTTCAGGGAGAAGTACTGGTTGATTTTCTATCTTATCCTTCATTATCCTTCAACCCTTACAAGTGCCACCTACAAATGAGAGACATAAAATTATAAAGCCATGAAGATTTCTGCAGAAACGGACATTGACAGTCATAAGAGGAGATGTAGACTCAAATTATAGTCCTCAATTAAATCAACCCATCAATGAAAATTTAATAAGCAATTATTATGTACCAGACACTGTCCCAGGCACTAGAGTGATGAAAGCAGAATTGAAATAATCCCTATCATTAGGAAGTTTATTTTTTATTGGGAGAGACAACATGTACATATGTAAATATATACAGAATAAATGCAAGGTTGTTTAAGGAGGAAGGCACCTGTGGTTGAGGGGATCAGGAAATGATTTCTTTAGAAGTTAACCTTTAAGTTAAGTGTTAAAAGAAACTGGAAATTCAAAGAAGTGAAAGTGAAGGAGTACACACCAGTCATAGGGACAGCCCATACAAGACATAGCCATACCTTCTTAAAGCACCCTTTGTAAGCACACAGTAGGTCCTTAATGTATTTTTTGAACTTAAAATGTTTGCTAAATTAGCTGTACATCTGTTGTGGAAGAAATAAACTGCACGTATACTGTGACTATTAAAAGGACATGGAGAATAGTTTAGATAACTTCCCAGTTAAGATTGTATCTCTGTTAGGGATAAAGTTAATGTGGCTCAGGGCCACCAAAAACATGGTCCTAATGCCCTAGGGAAAAGGGATTGCAAAGAGTCAAGAGAGGAAATGTTACATAATTTTCCCACAAAATAGGGAGGTATTTTCAGGTTTGCTTTCTCATTTATTTTTTAACAATAGATACTTATCCTAGTTCCTTTAAGAAATGCAGTTCAAAAAGTGTAAGATTTGTTTATGTGAATTAGTGTGGTAAGTATCCTAATCTTTAGAATAAAATGGTGCTTATCAATCTTGCCATGCTTATAATAAATGCTTTTCAAATGTACATTTTCTGATTGACAATGGTTGAAATTTTCTCTCTGAATCCACATTCTGCCCACCAATGTACTTCTTGATTTCTTCCCAGAAACCATTCTCTTATTTTGATTTTTATTATCAATTTTCAAATTCAGGGACTGCAAAAGTGTTCTGTTTTTCTTCAAAAAATAGGTAGAGAAACGGTCTTGTTGTAAGTAATGGCCTGGTCCTGGTCCCCAAAGTCAGGAAGCAATGAAAGAGATCATTTAACATAGAAGGAAGCTGCCCAACATCACTTCCCTTTCAGGTATTTGTACACAAGGTAAATGCAAAGGAGTTTGCACTTTATTCTAGAAGCAATAGGTAACCATTGAAGGTTCTCAAGCAAGAAAGTGGTCAGACTTACACTTTAGGAAGACCTTTTGGCAGCAGGGTAGAAAGTATGTTGGAGAGGGGAGTGACTAGGTGCCTGAAGTCCACTTGGGAAGCCGTTGAGGTTCTCTAGAACGGTGACGACGAAGGCCTCAACTAAGGTGGGGGCCGTGTGAGGCATAGAGATTGGAACAGATGAAAACTAACTGGATACGGGAGTTAATGAAAGGGAAAAGCCAAGGGTGATGGAAAGGTCACAAATCTGAGAAATTTCAGCAGCTGGGTTAACCTCAGCAGAAACAGAGGAGATTGGAAGGGGGAGAGGCTTGGGGAGAGAGATTATTAGTCCATTTGGGGCCTGCAGAGTTTGTGATATCCACGAGACATCTAACTGAAGATGTCAGCAGTCAGTTGGTAATTCATGATTAAAATTCCAGAAAGAGACAAGAGCTGGATATAGAAAACTGCGTGTTATATACATAAAGATGTAATTGAATCCGTGAGAATTTTTGAGGTCATAAAAGGAGAGAATGTAGAGATAGATGGCCCAGGATGGAGCCTTGGGGTACACTCAATTAGGGGCTGGGGCATGGAGTCTTCAGGAAAACAGACCTCAGAGATTAAATAGCAGAGTTTCCTTGCTCTTGTCTTCTCCACCCCCAATTCCAATTCACTTTCTTCTTAGCACTACAACCGTCTTCTGACATCAAAACAGGCAACTAAAGCCAACAGTTTTTCAGCTTTCATTAATGTTCCCTGAACAGTGCATAATATAACTCCCATGCCATATCATGTGTTGCCTACAGCTCTGGAGTCAGCATTTGTGAATGTGCTGATTCATTATTAGATACTAATCTACTTCTTTGCTGTGCAAAAGAAAATCCCAATCAATTCAATGCTATCTCATGAGAGCTGCCCACATTAAAAAGCTTTTTGTTTCAATTTCAAGTCCACAATAGGCTACTTCACAAGTTAGCTGGGGTAGGCAGTGGCACACCAATTGAATTCCCATCCATCTGGGGTTTGGTTTGGCTTATAATCAATATGAAATCAGACATCACTTGCTTTCTAGATCACTCTGAGGTCCACCCAACCCCCAGCCTAGAATGACCTTTCCTGGCTATGTGTTAATAACAATATACCATTCATTCAACATTTATCTGTTGCCTTTCATGATATTTTATACAGTTAGGCAGCTATATATGGGCAGCTAGGTGGTACAGTGGATAGAGTGCTGGGCCTGGGGTCAGGAAGACTCATCTTCATGAGTTCACATCTGCCCTCAAACACTTAGTAGTTGTGCAACCCTGGGTGACTACGTTAATACTGTTTGCCTCAGTTTCCTCATTTGTGAAATGAGCTGGAGAAGGAAAAGACAAACTACAGTATCTTTGCCAAGGGCTTTTTTTCTTTTTCAATGGAGGGGCAGAAGTAGAAGAGAGAAAATAAAAGTAGCTAGCATTTTTTTAGTGCTTTAAAGTTTGCAAAGAACATTACAAACACCATCTCATTTCATCTTCATAACAACCCTGGGAAGCAGGTGCTATTATTATTATCATCATTTTACAGATGAGAAAACTGAGGCAAACAGAGATTAAAGAATTTGTGTAGGCTCACAAAGCTAGTAATTACATAAAGCAAAATTTGAACTCAGGTCTTCCTGATTTGAGGACCAGTACATTATCCACCACACTACTCAGCTGACTGTCAGAATTGTAGAACCCTAGAAGCAAAGATGGCTCCTATAAAAAGATCATTTACCCAAAGGAATGAATTCTAATGGTTGACTTTCACACATATAAATGAGAAGGTTTTTTAGGAGGAGGGGCTATAAAGGAGCACTCCTCCCAATGTCCTTCAAGTTATGCTACACAGACATCTTAAAGCTTACTCCTTATGCATAAATTCTGCAACAAAGGGGCAGCTAGGTGGTGCAGCAGATAGAGCTCTGGCATTGAAGTCAGGAGGACCTGAGTTCAAATCTGGCCTCAGACACATAACACTTACTAGCTGTGTGACCCTGGGCAAGTCACTTAACCTCATTGCCTAACAAAAGAAAAAAAAATTTGCAAAATTGAGCATGTTTAGTGACTCCTGGCTACAAAAATTAAACCTAATATTAAAGTCAGTCTTTGTTAATAGGAAAAAAAATTAATTGCAAATAAAATGAAGATGATGGGGAAAATCCATTTTCCCCCCACCCTCAAACTTAATCCATCTGAACTTAAGTTTCCTAATCTATAAAACAAGGATAATAATACCTGTACTACCTACATCATAGTATTGCTTTGAAGCTCAAATGAAATAATGTATATAAGGCTCTTTGTGATCTTTAAAGCACTATGTAAATATTGTTATTATTACATGTCTTATCTGATGAATTGTATTATAAGCTTCATTAGGGCAAGAACTTTGTCTCATACTTCTTTGTCCTCCATACAGCCTGTAGCATGATCACTTGCATATAGTAAACTCTCAAATATTTGACTCACTGATAATTCCATTCCTTAGAATTATCTCTATTTCCCCCTTTGGACCCATGTGTACAATGTTCCTACCTGATGAAGACTACAGATGCCAGTGTGTCACTGTTAATGCTTATTGAGGGTATTCTGGGTCTTTTACTCATAATGCATATTGACTAATTTAATAGTACCAGTATTTAATAACAGCTAGCATTTATATAGAGCCTACTACATGCTAAACATTTTATAAATATCATATCATTTGATCCTTACAACAACCCTGGGGGGTAGGTTAGTCTTTTCTCCATTTAACAGATGAGGCAAACAGAGATTAAGTGACTTGCCTAAGGTCACACAGTAAGTGTCTGAGGCCAGATTTGAACTCTGATCTTTCTGATTTGAGGACCAGTGAACTATCCACTATGCCATCTATCCAGTCCTCCCTGCACATCCCCAAACAAATTTGATACTAAGCAAAAAGAAGAGGTAGGACAAGTTTGCCTTCTGCTTTTTAGGTCTCTCCTTTTTCCTTATTTCAGCACCTCTTCCCTCACACCAATTGCCCACTGCTCTCTTGCTGCCTCAGTGTTTTTGCAGTCATTCATTAATTCGTTTGGGACAATGTATTATCCTTCTTTTTGCAGACATTTTGGTGGTACACTTAGATATTTATTAGTTTAATAAATACATTTCCTTCTTCCCTTCCTTTGACTTTTTCAAAGATGGCTCTTATAAAAGAATCATTTACCCAAAGGAATGAATCTAATGGTTGACTTTCACACATAAAATTGAGAAGGTTTTTTAGGGGGAGGGGCTACAAGGAGCACCCTTCCCAATGTCCTTCCAGTTATGCTACATAGACATCTTAAAGCCTACTCCTTAAGCATAAATTCTGCAAAATTGAGCGTGTTTAGTGACTCCGGGCTAGAAAAACTAAACCTAGCTTACCAGTCCCTACCTGGGTAATTTTTGCAAAGACCTCCAGTCCTTTCTTCTCATCTTTCAATCTACAGTCTAACATATAGCAATTGGTAATTCATAGGAGCATAGCATTTTAGAATGACATCATATATAATCAGCTCCAACCCACTTATTGTATTCATGGCAAACTGAGTCCCAGAGAGGTGAAATAATTTAACCATTGCCAGCCAAGTAGTAAGTGACTAAGACTAGATTTGAACCGAGGTCTTCTAAATTAAAATCCAGTGCTTTCTCCACCAGAACATACAGCTTTGTTAAAAACAAATCTTAAAGCCACAGCAAATTAAACTATCCCTCTTTGCCCCAAGTAAGGTGAGAGGAACACTGAAGACTGGCCAGTGTGTTGTGTTCTAGGTTATGCAAGGATCACTTATCTTGCAGATGGTCTTTGCAGTAGATTTCCAACTTAGGAACAATACTCATGCCACCTACAGTCACCAAAATTTGGAGCAGGGAATGGGGACTAAATTTAAAAGGAGGATTATTCTGTCATCTTCAGTCTCAGGATAATGTTCGATTCTGGTCCAGTGAATCTACATTTTTTTTCTGTTGCTTTAATGCTCAGCTCCCTCAACGTACTTTGAGGCAATTAAATTTTACTGGTCTATTTAACTACAAGAAGGAAACATGCTCTTATAATGCTGCCATTTCAACTGAAATAGCAATAATTGCAGCAGTTCGGGTGGGTGGTAGGGTAGAGAGCCCTTAGAACCAGCCACTGCATGGTTTCTTGTAGGAAAAGTATGATTCATGAACAGGAAAGACAACGATTTAGATTGCTTATAACTACTGTGAGTCCTTCATGTTTAATTTATTTCATCTAGATGAAATAAAGATTGTCTTGTACCCAATACATGTTGTTACTTTGAATGCTTGCACTCAAGTCCTTCTTACCTACATTTGTGGAAAACTAGACAGAAGTTCTATTCTTAATTTCCCAGAAAAAAGAAAAAAACCTTTGAGTGGGAGTAATTCATACTAAAGGATTATGGTATGGGGGATGATCCCCTAAGATTGAATCCCATTTTCATAAGCCCAGAGCTGGAGCTCTGGACCCTAAGTTACACTTTCATAACCCTGCAATATAATCACATGTAATTGGGAACAAAACAATAATTAAAAAAAATTTCCTCTCATTGCTTCCTTTTCCCAGGAAGAATATTTTGAAATAATCACATCATAAACTTCTGTATTCTGTGGCCATTAACTCTTTATTACACCATGTTTCAGTTCAATGGTTAATTGTTCAGTCATGGTTTTCATTCATGAGCAGGTGTTAACATGGGTCACATTTAATGTAACCAATCAAAGGCAATGCCTTTATGTTTATTATAGGCTCTCTGTCCAAAGCCTGCCCATTATTTGTCAGCAATGTTCTTGACAAACACATCTTGCTTGGGAATCAGCTTAGAGATCAATGGGCTGAGTTGTCATTAAGTGCTCAGAGTAAATGTAAATAGCAATTGTTTCTGTTTTGGTCAGAAATCCTGAGGGTCTTCCCTTCCCAGGTTGATTTTTTTATTTTGACCAGGTAAAAGAGGCCATTTTTTTGCCTCATTTCTCACCTAGCCAGTTCCAGTTGAGCAATGCAGCTCCTTCTTTCCTTCCTTCCTCCCTCCTTTCCTCCTTTCCCTTCCTATTCTCCCTCTGTCCCCATAGGGAATCATACCCCTACCTGTGGGTAATCTGCCCAAAGGAATATAAATTTTGATTGCTAAAACCTTGAAAGATATTTTGGGGTTTATGGGCTAGATTTCTCTTTTAAAGATCATGCCTTAAACATGAATTTCTCTGACTCTCACTGATTGGTCAATAATAGGTCCTAGCCCAAGTCTCCCTTGGTTATTCTTTTGATTCTGTTGGTTCAGAGCGAATGTGAATAGCAATTGTTTCCGTTTTGGTGAGGAACCCTCAGGGTCTTCTTCTCCCACAATTTTTTTTTTGATTAAGCAAAAGAGGCTATTTTTTTGCCTCATTTCTTACCTAGCCTTAATCACTGAATGGGTGTAGCCTCAGACAAACTGAGACCTGGGAAAGACTTCAGCTTACAAAGGCCAAGGACTCTCACTGCATCCAGAGCCATCTCTAGTCATCCTGCTCTATATGTTACCACAAGATCGGGATGGCTCAGAAGGAGAGAGTGAGGCTGGTGACTTTGCACTCACTTAAATCCAATTCACTTGCAAGTCATGACATCACCTTCCCAATGTCACGGTCCTCTTTGAGAATGAAGTACAAACAACAATAACCTAGAGAGCCGTGATGCAATCTAACATCTGTGGAGGTTGCTAAGGAAAAGGAACCAATGGTAAGTGAGAAGCCTTGCCTCTGTAATAATGCACTACATTTACCATTCATTCATCTCTACATATGCCCTTTAACTTTGTCCCTCAAAAAAACCCCACAAAACTACACATGATTATTTACGAACCTCCTTCAAGCATAATTGAAAGATGACTCTTTGGAAGTGTTAACCATCTTTGAAGCTTTTAGACTGCAGAGACCTGACAGTTTTCACTATTTGTTGATCACAGATAGATAGATTATAACAGGCCTACACAGCCTGTGGCCCTTGGGCCGCTTGTGGCATGTCAAAGGATTTCCTCTATATACAAAGAATGTTTTCCTCTACATTTTTCATGGACCATCCAAAATCCTTTGGCAGGCTGCAGGTTGTGCAGGCCTGGATTATAACATTTATTGGATCTGATGGAAGTACTATGGTTTCCACTATGCTAAAACACAGAAACCTTTCTGTCCCTCCCTCCATTAATGTCTACTCCCATAAAGTTTTTTCAGCCTCAGTTTTCTCATCTGTAAAACAGAGATAATGATAGAACTTAATTCACAGGGTTGTTACAAGAATCTGTTGAGATAATATATGTAAAAAACTTTTCTGAATAGATTGATGTCAGTTATTTTTATTATATTGTTGTTGTTGTTGTTGTGTAACAAGACAAATGGACAAGCCTCAGGCAACTCTCTGACACATTAAATTTTAGATGGGTTGTGATCTGCAATGATGAAGGAAGTTTCCAGATGAAGAAATTTCATCTACCAATACAAGCAAATACCTTCTCTGTAACATATTACTAGAGGGGTGCTTAGGGAAGTGAGATGCTAAGTGACTTACCCAGAGCACCTAGCCAATATGGGTCAAAGGTGAGATTTGGATCTAAGTGTTCTGATTCTGAGGACCTATTACATGTTCAACGCCATACTGGAATAAGGTACTGCAATAATACTTTACTAATTACTTTGGCCCCCAGATCATAGATCATGGATGAATGAGCTAAGAAAGTAAGCTAGATTTACATCACAACCCCGCCCTGCCCACTCCTTTTTTTTTTTAGGAGGGGCCAAAAGGATTCCCAGTCCAACTTCTTTATTTTATAAATGAAAGAAAAGAAAAAACAGAGAAGTGATGATTTCTACCTAAGTTTACATGACTAGTAATAATAACGTAACCCAGCTTTGTTCACGCCCAGATCACCTAAGATGAAGGCACCCATGTAGGAAATGTCAGGGACCTGCTTCTAGGAGAAAACATCCTGCATTCGCCTACTACATGAGAGGGAGCAGCCTTTTTACACTGGCTTCATGGCCAGACCAGGTTATATCTTTAAAACTATATGACTTGTTCTTGTTCTGTCTTTTCAGCTGCACCCAGGGAGTGGAGATCCTTTCATCCGCAGCAGGTTAATTGGCTTGCCCAACTTCACACGGGCTAGAATCAGAAAAGGAAATCGAACCCATCTCCTCTGAATTTAGTAAATACTCTTTCCACTAAGCATTGATCCCACCCTTTCTATTTCTTCTTTCCATTTTTCTCATGTAAAAGAAAAGTTCATACTTAAAAATGAAAACACATTGCTACCAAGTTTGAGTTGAAAGACATTTCAGATAAATAAGAATAGAAGATTTATCCAGTGGGGAATCCATGTGAGGATTCACACTAAAGCCACCCAGGGCTTCCAGGTGTGACAATAGAAAAGTAGGCCTTTCTGCAAGATTTCTTTATTTGCATGATTTAAGAGTGGCTGGAACTATGGCCAATCCCTGTGTCTTCTCCTGGTGGCTATTAATGAGGACACTGAGAGGAGAGACACCCACAGATGCTTGGGTTATTCTCTCTTATACTGTTCAGTCAGGCCTCCTCCCAGCATATCTAATGAAATTGGCAAAACATCCTGGCCAGTATGCCCACTTAGTTCCCCTTCAAGAAACCCAGACACTGAATCTCCTGTCATAAGTTCAGCTCCATTTCACCCTAACATTGAGCTTTCTTGGCCAATGAAATCAAATGTTCAAACAAAAAGGACTCAGAAAGTTTGCTCCCTTTTGTCCTTTAATTTAAAAAGAAATAAATAGAGAATAGCAGAAAGTGGGAAGTGGGGCAAAGTGGGAATCAATTCGGGTTTCCAAACAAAAAGATAAACAAATCAAAAGCAACAAGAGTCCCAGAGAAGTGTTCTTGAATGAAAAATATATAAACACTTTGTGTTACACCTCTACTTTGTGAAAACAAAACAAAACAAAACAAAAACCGAAACTGTAATTATTTTAAAATCAGTGATTATGGGAACTAGTCAATGGTGAGTTAAGCACTGCTAGTTGGTGTCCTAGAAAAAGAGGATTTTCTTTTTAGAAGCTTTAATAGACATTAACTATTGGTGATTGCCAAAATTCTTTCTCCACCTACTCACCTACTTCCATCCATCAAACACACACACACACACACTTTTTTTTTAAAACAAGGATTGCTTATCTGAAATTGGGTTTTCTGTTTTAATGTAAGAAAGATACCCCTACTCTTTTACATCACTTTGCTTGGAAGAAAGGCTTTCTGCTTCTGTAGATATCCAATTAGGCAACTCTGAATTTCCAGTTTCAGCTGTCTGTTGGGGAGCTTAGAAGCGGGGAGTAATAATATCAACAATTATAAAAATACTGGAATTTATATAACACTTTCAGGTTTGCAAAGTCCTTTGTATACACTGTTTCATTTAATCCTTACAAAAGTCCCATGAGGTTTCATTGTACAGATGGAAAAACGAGGCTCAAAAAGGTTAAGCGACTTGTTCAAAATCCTGTAAATAATAAATGTGTGAGATAGAATTAGAGGTAAGGTCTCATTATTCCAATTCCCAGAACTCCCGCTGCTATCCTTTGGGAATGGTCTGAGCTATAAATAGCACTCGTTACAATTGCCACTCCCTAGCTAAATTCTTCCTATCTTCCTTCCAGTGAGCATGCCCTGGATGAATTTACTCTTTCTACTCAGCTCCAGGTCTCCCTTTCTGCACGCTTTGCTCTTCTGATAGTTGAGTGTCTCATGCAGTGATCCTAGCAGTCCTTCACTTTACTACCTGGCTATCTTCTCACCAGTTTCCTTGCCACAAAGATGAGCTTTCCAACTTAAGAACCATAATCAAATCAACACTTACACTGATACTGGCAGGGGCATGTCAGTCTACTCCTTTGTGGCTCCACTCACCATTCTTATAACTTTCTGAACCAAAATATCCCTCTTTGGCCACCACTTATAAATACCGATTATAATGTACCCATTAGTCAAAAAAACATTTATTAAGCATCTACCATGTGCCAGGAAGGAGGCAGCTAGCTGGCACAGTGGATGTGCCAGGCCTAGAGTCAGGAAGACTCTTCCTGAGTTCAAATCTGCCCTCAGACACTTACCAGCTGTGTGACCCTGGGCAAGTCACTTAACCTCTGTTTGCCTTAATCCACTGGAAAAGTAAATGGCAGACCAGTCCAATATCTTTGCCAAGAAAATCCCATGAACAGTATAGTTCAACTGAGTCATGAAGAGTATGACACGATTGAATGACAACAGCAATGTGCACTGAGGAGACCAGTATAAAGAGTGAAAAAATTACTACTTGCAAGTAGCTTTCATTCTAACATGGGAATCAACTAGCACTTATAAAATATACAGCATAAATACAAATAAATACATGAAAATCAAGATAGTTGAAAAGGAAGGGCACAATCAATTGGAGGGATCAGGAGAGGTTCATGCAAAAGATGATTCTTTCAGCTGCCTCTTAGAGGATGACAGTGACTCTCCAGGTCAAAGGTAAAACATGGAAGATAGCCAATGCAAAGGCTCACAGAGAAGAGATGGGATGCTGTGAATGAGAAATAGATGGAAGGCCAATTGGACTAGATCAGAATGAGGGAAGGGAAGACAGGTTGAGGCCAGTTTGTGTAGGACTTTAAAAGCTAAACAAGAGGGCTTTGTTTTATTTTGTTAATCTTAGAGGCAAGGGGAAATTGGGGAAATAGAGAAGTTGTAAGATTAGATCGTCACTTCAGGAAAATTATTTTGGTAGCAACATTTAGGATAAATTGTAGTGGTGAGATACTCAAGGCAGGGAGACGAATTAGGAGTCTGTGGCAATAATGTAGGCAAAAGATAATGAGAGCCTGAACTAAGGTAGTAAATGTTTAAGTGGAGAGGAGAGGTCAGATGCTAGAGTTCTTGTGTAGGTAGAAATGTCAAGTTTTGGCAGCTGATTAAAAATGTAAGGTGAAGGACAGTGAGAAGTCAGGATAATGCTAATAAGGAACCTGGGAGACCAGATGGAGGTAGGTGACTGACAAGAACAGAAATGTAAGCTCCTTGAGGGCAGGAACTGTTTTCTCTTTTGTATTTATTTCCCTGGCAATTAGCAAAATGCTTAATAATTACACATAGCAAATACTTGATACATGCTTTTTTCTTTCATTCATTCAATTCCCCAATTTTAAATTCAGCCATTTTCAAAGCCCAGACTATGTTGTCCATACTTTCCAATCATCTTAAACACAGTATAGGCTAGAGAAAAGAGCAGTGAACCAGAAAATCTCATTTCTGACTCCATGATCAGTTTGCTAGATGTTCTTAACAAGCCACTAGGCTGATATAATTATATCAGGCTTTTAGTGAAATTCAGGGAACGTAATGAAACCTGCCTATGTCTGCATGAGTAATGCTAGTGAACTGTATTTTAATATGGTTGCTTTTAGCCCTGTAGAGGAAAGGAAGAACTCATTAATTCACCTTGTGTCCTCAAAGAACTACTATGCCATCTAAGGAGTAGCAATCTACTTATGGTTGAGTATCTTAGGCTTTAATGGAAACATGATGCCCCTCTTATTTTCTCAAATGAAGTAAGGCAAAATGTGGTCAATAAATAACTTCTCATTCAGATGTAAGAAGAAGAAATAAAACACAAACTGTAGCCTGTTATTCTTAGATAGGAAACTGCCTGTCATAGCCATAGCAAGAGTTCAAATACACTAACTTCAAGAGCCATGTTGTGGTGGCTGGGTTCTGTATGATTCCAACGTGTAAGGGATGAAAATAACTATGTTGTCCCGGGGAGTGGGGTTGGAAGGTGAGGGTGACATGGACAGTGACTTGATTCTTAAACGTTTCCTTTTCAGACACCATCTAGGTCAAGCATCCACAGTTTCTTTTGTGTCGTGGACCTTTAGCAGTCTAGTGAAACCTCAGAATAATGTGCCACAAAATAAAATATGTGGGATTACAAAGAAAAGCAATTACATTGAAATACAATTAATAAATACACGTAGATGTGTGTGTGTATGTGTGTGAATGCAGCCAGGTAGTGCAGTAGATAGTATGATGAACCTGGAGTTAGGAAGACTCATCTTTCTGAGTTCAAATCCAGCCTCAGATACTTACTAGCTCTGTGATCCTGGGCAACTCACTTAACCCTGTATATCTCAGTTTCCTTATCTTTAAAATGACCTGGAGAAGGAAATTGCAAAACACTTATACATCTTTCCCAGGAAAATCCCAAATGGGGTCACAAAGAGTAGGACACAACTGAAACAGCTGAAGACATTACCTCCCTCCTTAGGAGCATTATACTTTAAAAAATATCTAGCCTAATTTTTGGATGCCATATCACATTCTCTAATCATATTAAATTTGTAGTCCACTTATAGCCCGAGTTTTGTTTTATTGTTGTTGTAGTTGTTGCTTTTTACAGAACCTGCTGTATACTTAGGCATAGGAGATAAACTGAACCTATGATTTCATTAGTAGGAACTCCTAGATGAGAAAATTCCCTCCACAGATGCAGACAGACATCTTCTCGGCAACTTATAGTCTTAAAGAGCTACCAAAGCACTTAAAGGTTAAGTGACTTAATTTTCTGGAGGGAGAGATGGGGTGAAGCAAAAAGATAAAGGACTCAGATAATTTCTTTTTATTAGATACTGACTTTAACTTGAACGATCAGTAAAGAGAATTCTGAAGAAACTTGTTGCCATCATAAGAGAGATGAATGGTAAGACTGCATTTCCAGAAGTGAAGAGAAGGCAGCAATAGTGGTGATGTTTAAAAGTGACTCTGGTTGTAACTTTTCTTACAGTTGATTTATCATAAATATTTAGTTCATTGTTTTGTTGTTTGTTATACTGCGAAAAACGAATAACAAAAATAATGAGAGGACTTGGATGAGAGCTACACAAGATGGGCAGGAATGAATGGATTCAATTTGCATTGCTGAAAAGAACACATAAATTGATGAGATCATAGATTTATTTGAATGTTTGAGTATACTGTTAATAAATTATATGCCAATAACCTTGATATTTATTTATTGGGGGGAGGGTTAAAAGACAAAAAAAAGTGAGCAAAAGCTTATGTGAAAAGAAATTTCTCTTGCTTAATAAATATTATTTAATAAACTGGCATGGGGGCTCAGAGAGAACTGATTAATTAATGGAAGCTGTGATTTTAGTAATTAATGAGGAAATACAAGAATATGCCCTTTGATTGCCTTAAAGCTAGGATGGAAATAAATAAGGTAATCAGTCCAAGGAGTAGGCTAAGGGGTAGAACTTTGGTGTGGTTGTTGATTAGAGTACACACTCCAACCCCATATAGATTACATGTGAAGGCCATTAGCTCTAAACTGTAATATTCTACCATCTACAAGGCACTACTATAGACACTTGGTAGACAAAGACAAATATGAAATAGTTCTTGCCTTCGAGAGTCTTATATTCAGTGGGGTGTTGGTATGTGTGAATAGACTATGCCTGTGAATATGTAAATACACAGTAATTATAAGAAGGAGAAAACAATAATATTTGAGGAGATCAGAGAAAGTCTTGTAAAGGAGGTGGCACCTGAGCTGAGCTTTGAAGGCAGCTAGAGAAGACAAAACTCCTAAGTTCAGCATAAAGGCAGAAGAATTACTGAAGTATGAGAATAAGGGTACAGTAAGTGAACTTATTGTGAATGGGAAATAGTAGGCTAGTTTGATTAAAGCACACAATGTATAGAACAGAATAAAATGGCATAAAACTGAAAAGGTAGCTGAGGCATAGACTATGGAGGACTTTAAATGCTAAGCTGAGGGTTTTGCATTTAATCTAGCGGCCCTAAAGAGTCATTGCAGATTTGGGTGTGAGAATAGGGTTATGATTTTGGCAACTTTGTGAAGAATGGATGAAGAGGGGAGAGAGGAGAAGCAGAGAAGATAATTAGGAGGTCTTTGCAATAGTGAAAGAGAGATGATAAAGCCTTGCACTAAAGTTGTAGTTGTGTGGGTGGAGAGGAGCCAGATGGGAGAGATATTGTGGAGGTAGAATCAACAAGACTTGGCAACTGATTCTGTATGGGATTGAAGAGAAAGGGAAGAGTAAAGAATGATGCTGAGGTCAGGAGCCTATCTAGAAGGATGGTGGTACCCTCAGGGGAAATAGAAAAGTTTGGAGAAAGGAAGGACTTGGAGTAAAAAAACATAGTTCCATTTTGGACATGTGCTAAAGGTTGTTTGCATTCAGATGCTTAAAGTTGTAGAGGAAAATCAGAATGCATATTATTTAAGGTCACTCTCAATTTAAAAACTCTAATTCAGTGTTCTAAAAAGTCAGTGAAAAGTCGATTATGGTTTTGGACTTTAATATTTCAGTGGTTGCATGATTTCACCATTGTCAGGACTCCCTCCATTGGTGCAGATTGCAACCTATTCAAATTACCTTGTAAGACTTTGAGTCCTTTTGTAAATCTTCAATAGAGGACCTAGCCAATGTGCTGGAGGATTTACTTACTTGATCTTTTATTATTTCCTGGGTACCAATATAGTACTTGGGCATTCTACCTATCTGCCTCCTTTTTACAATCATACTTTTCATGGGTGTTATCTTTCCCCCCAACCCTCCCCTCTTTGAAACTTTCCTATTTTTGTTGGAGCTATCACTATCTTTCTGTTCTGGATGGAACTCTCTATTAGGTTGCCTTACTGGAGTGCCCAATATCTTAATTCAGTTCAATTCAATTCTATACACCATTTATTAAACAACCTACTATATAAGGCGTACTGTGTATATGTATGTATATATGTATATATATGCAGATACAACACATATACATAATATGTATACATATACATATGCATATATACACACATATATATACATACATACATACATACACACACAGATCTTGTCCTCAAGGGATTTAAATTCTACTGGGGATGGGTTGGGGAGGGATCTAACAAGTATACAACTAAATAAATAAATGGAAACAATGCAAAATAATTTTGAGAAGTTGAGAGGGCTAATAACTAATTTTTGAGTGGTATAGGATAGAAACTTTGAAAAATGATCTATTTTCTCCCACAGGTTCCTCTGGCATGTGGCTTCATGGTTTCCTGAAGAAATTAGGTTCTTCTCCCACCCTCACCTGAGAACAAAAATCCAAATGGCATATATAACCATCATACAGAACATACAATTTTATAGATCTATGTATTTTCAAGGTCCTTTAAAGTCATTAATAGTGTATTCCACACAATATTTTTGTCCATTTCATTGCCTCTTTTGTAGGCTAGGAAACTGACACCAAAAGGTCAAATGGTTTCCACAGGTCAGCCAATGAATCTGTAGTTGAAATTCAGAGTCTGGCTTCTAAACTTGTGCTCAGACACAGGGTCATATTGCCTTCAACCATATAATTCATCATTGTTCTATTGCTGCCGTATACAGTAGCTTCTTCATTACCATTTATTTGTATTTTTGCCTGGTACAATCTTCTCTTGCTCCCTTATGCCTTTCTAGATGGACAGCACAAAGAACAGAGTCATTGAGCACCCCTCCCACTCCTGCCGGAGAGCAAAGGCCTGGGGTAAGGGATCCAAAAAGATGCTTTGGATGGAATTGTATACTCAGTAAATCTCATCTTGCCACAAGTCAGAAACAGTGCCACTATACACTATTTAAGTGTCAAACAATTTAATTATTAATGATACTGATTAACATGGATGTCAGTTAATTCTAACCACCAACATTAAAGTATCCCCTAAAGTTAAGATCTCCTTTATCTTATACTACCCAAAAGATTCCCAGAGTTGAATTGGGGTGGGGTAGGAGCACTCTCTCTCCACCCCTCCAAACACACACACATAGAGCTGTGGGTGAACCAACCATCCTTGCCTAAAAGGAAGGTGTGGTGTAACTGAGGCAAGAAAGAACAGGTATATCCTTCTTGCTCAAGCTGCACAAAGAATGGGCGGGCTGTTGCAATGAGTCTCCTAAAGGCTGAAGGCAAGAATGCTGATGAAAAACATGGGTTCATATAGGTGAACGTGGGTTCCTCTGAGAGGTTACATGGAACAGTGAAAAGAACGTCAGGGTTAGAGGGGCTGACATTTCCTAGCTATGTGACTCTGGGCAAGCAACTAAGCACTCTGAGCCTCAGTTTCCTCATCTTTAAAATGGGGATAATAATAAATGCAATACCTCCTGCCCAGGGTTATTGTGAAATTAAAATAAAATTGTGTAATTAAATACTTCATAAAACTCTTAAGTCATCTGTAAATGCAATCTATCATGACCTGCACCAAACAGCTCTTCCAAGTTCTAAAAAGGGGTGACTGTCACACAATAGAAATGTACTTGTCTCATTTTTTTTTCAGTTTCCTATGCCTTTTCAATCCTTTAGGTTGTATTTAAAGCTTTAAGGTTGATAGTTAAATTAACTGATACCTATGTTAATCAGTGCCCTCAATTAAATAAAAATAAGTTTGGTTTTCCAATTATGTGTGGGGGCAGCCTTTCTGACTTGGAGCAAAGCAGAGTTTTCTTTAAACCTGGTTTTCCAATATATCAATCAAAGATTAGATTCAACTGCCTAAAACTACCCTAGCTTTTTGCAAGGGTTGGCAAACTCTGGCCCACAATTTGGCTCACAACCTGTACCCATCGCTCTCCCAGAATAGTTTTTACATTTTTAAATTTAAATTTACATTTAATTATTTAAAACATTTACTTTAAATTAATTAAATTTGTTAATTATTCTTAGCGCATTGGCCATACAAAATCTGGTGGCAGGCCAGATCTGGCCTGGGTGGGGGAGGTCATAGTTTGCTTACTCCTAGAGTATATAATACAGTACTTGCTATAGTCCAAATAAGTATATATTTATCCAAATTAAATCTAGTGTCCATCTGACTTATTTGGCTACTTAGAGAAAATAATGATGAAGTATGCAAGCATTGTTATGGGATATCCATCAATAATACTAAGCCTAAGCTAATGCTTTCTCTCTGTTTATTATCTCTAGTTCATGCTGTGCATATCTTGTTTGCACATTGTTTTTTACATATTATCTCCTCATTAGTATATAAGCTCTCTGAGAGCCTGGCTGGGTTTTTTGGTTTTGAGGGGGCTTTTTTGGTCTTTTTTTTTTGTATCCTCAGCACCTAGTATGATGCGTGGCAGATAGATAGTAGTCACTTAATAAATGCTAGTTGATTGAATATCATAACATAATGACAGGGAGATATAGGACATCTCCATGAAATTTTTTAAAATTATGGTGATGTAATAAAAATTACAATAGCTCATATATATGTATGAATAGTAAATTGGATATTTTATTCTCAAATATAGTTATTAAAATCTGATTACTGTGCTTTGTAATGACCTGAACCAGGATGAAACAGCTAATGTCTAAGGAAATGTTGTAGATGTTATCTAGTTACTTAAAAAATAATCTGCTCACCCTGCTCTGATGCCTCATTGTGGCACGGAAGTAACATGGTCACCAGAGTATGAGCTCTGCCAGGCTGATCACACCAAGTTGAAAGGCTTTGAATGCAGGCCCAATGATGGATTGTATTTCTGGGACCCAACGACCAGCTAAGGGAAGTCTGAAGATGCTCACTACCACATTAGTCCTAGAATGACGAATTTTTCAGCCACAATAAATCTCAAGAACAATTTGCAAAGTTATGGAGGGCTTGAGTTCTTCGTTAGTGTGGGGGGGGGGGAGAGGAGAGGACTGGGGAGGTACAGGAAAGGATGCCTATAGCAATCCTTAAAAAGTAACAAAGTTGAAGTATTGCAAGAAAATACATTTTTCACCAGAAAGGTTTCTGCCAGTTTATCCCTGTGTGGGCGTTTTACCTATTAATGAGTCCCACAGATTCTATTTTAATTACTACCTCCCTCAAATAGTTATTGTAAATATGGAAAATGCTTTTTCAACTTTCAAGTGCTATATAAATGGGAGCTGTTATTATTTTTATTACATCACCAAAAATATGGCAACCTTAAATCACCTTCAGACATCTCACCTTAAAATCAGAAGCTGACTTGCACTTTTGCTTCTTTAGCTGTGTTTACTGATTAAAACATGTATTTGGCAGAGCTGGATCAGTGGAACAATTGGTTATGAGATGCAAATCTGTTTTAACATCCGATTTCTACATAACTGATATGATCGAGAAAGTGGGACTACAAGTAAACTCTAAAGACAGCCAAAAGAACCAATGTGACCTTGTGTCAGCACAGTACTTTTCAACTGTGAAGACAGAGCCTGAGTTTCACATACAGAGTGCTATATGAAGAGGCATTGAAGAGATAGGAGAAGAGAAGACTTAGATAAGACATAATACCTGTCTTCAGATATTTGAAGGGTAGTTGTCTAACTCATAAGATCATAGGCTTAGAGCTGAAAGGGACTTTAGAGACTACGTAGCCCACCTCTTCATTTTATAGGTGAGGAAACTGAGGCTCAGTGAGGTTAAGTGACTTGCCCTGAGTCACATAGATTACAACCTATACCACAACAGAGGTAGGATTCAAACCCAGATCTTCTGACTTCAAATCCAGTTCTATTTCCACTGTACCACTAAACCTTTGGAAGAGGGATTAGGTGTGTTCTGCTTGGTTTAAGAAGGCAGAACTAGATAATGGGTAGATGAAGAAAGGAAAAAGGCAGGAGAGAAGGAAGGAAGGAAGAAAAGATAGAAGGAAGGAAGAAAAAGAAAGGAAAAAGAAAAAAGGAAAGAAAAAAGGAAGGAAAGAAAGCTGTCTTTTCCAATTGTTACAATCAATTGCTTAACTCAGGGTCATGGTCAAACTAAATCTTCAGAGTGTAAGGGAAATTTTGCAAGCTGATGGTGGAGAAAAACAAAATATTATATTTCAGAGTAATGAAATATTAGAAATGGTCTCTTCCACCTTATCAAATTGAAATCCTCTTCTGTTCTGAGATTCTCTTTTACAAGAGCTTCACATTTTCCAATCACACTCCAGCTC
The DNA here is from genome assembly GCF_900497805.2 of Vombatus ursinus. Taxonomy (NCBI): domain Eukaryota; kingdom Metazoa; phylum Chordata; class Mammalia; order Diprotodontia; family Vombatidae; genus Vombatus; species Vombatus ursinus. Next base: position 29,653,785 of record NW_020954590.1, on the reverse strand, counting down.
CAATATTTCTCATTGCACAGAGACTGAAATTGGATGAGGAAATTGAGGCCTGAAAAGGTTCAGTGATTTGCCTCTAGATCACAGAGCAGTAAATTGAGATTCCAACTCAAATCCTTTGACTTTCAATTTAGCATTCTATCTCCTATACCCCATTGCTTCTGTTAGAATTGTCTCTCATCACTAGGCCATGCCAGTTGGGAGGCCATGCCAGTTCACAGGTACATGAACTCACTTTCATCCTCCAGAGTGGCAAGAAAGGCATCAATTTTTTTTAATCCTCATCCAAAGATCTCTCTCAAGTATCCTCTTTGGAAAAACAGATTTCCCAAAAAATGGACTAAGTCCTTGTGTCCATACCCTCAGATTCTCTGTCTTTTCTGTTTTACTCACTCACTCACTACTCTTGGTCAACCCTATTGAACTACCGAGTAACCTTTCTATGGCTCTCTGTACTATAATCACCAGCCTGTGAATAGCTCTTTTCTCTTCCCTTAGTGCAATTGAAGAGATTATTTATTTGTTTGTTTTTCTAGAGGACTTTCATATCATCCAGGGAGAAAAGAACAAAAGAAAACAAACTTAAAGAGTACATAATTGCTCCATTGCAAAGCATGATAATCTTATTCCGTGAATATCTCTAAACTGTCAAGACCAGTTAGCCAGCTTCCAAGTGGTCTTACTCCCATTTCCATAACACTTGCTAACAATGGGTCACTAACTAGCCATGTTACCATATAATCAGATAGCTGAATATCTCTGAGGCTCAGTTTCCTCCTCAGTAAAATGGGGATGATACTTGTACTACTGATCTTACCAAGGTTGTTGGAAGGAAAGCTCTTTATAAACCACAAAACATGATATAAATGTACTATTTACATTTAGATGTAGTTAGTATTTTTTTTCTTAAATTGGTTCTACAAATTAATGAGGCAGAGTGAAAGCAAAGTTGGATTGGAATTGTAGTGACCTGCCTGAGTGCCACTGCTAAGCCTATGATCCTTAGCAAGTCACTTTGTCTCTCAAGGATGAATCTATTATTCTATCATCAAATGATTTCTATAGTCCGTTCCTACATCTAAAATTCAAAGATTCCTAATTTCTAACTACGGAGTTAATTTAAGCAGGAAGAATAAACTGATTCATTCTCAGCAAATGCTAATTAACTTCAATCGTGATGCAGAATGAAGGAGAGATAGGTCTATTCAAACAAGTTCTAAGTGGAAAGAACAATGAGAAATAAACAGGAGAGAATTCACCTAGCATTTTTGATGTGCTCTTCCCTCTGTACTAGTCAGGAAACAAGAAATTGACCTTATTAAGAAATTAGCAACCTAAAACCTACAAAATGCCCACCAATCATCAGGTTAGCGTGTTTGAGGGCAAAGGCAGGATAAGGTATCTGTAGAGTTTAGTGCCAAAGTTAAGAAAACTTCCCATCCTCTCATTTGTAAATTGCATCCTCTGTCTATGCCAGGAGTGGGAAACCTATGGCCTTAAGGCCACACTTGGCCTTGTAGATCCTTAAGTGTGACCTTAAAACGACAGGTTCCCCACCCCTGGTCCATGCCATTCAACCAAGGGTTTGAACATTCACCAAAACGTTCACAAAAACTTATCACAAAATAAATATCTACATGATATGGAAAGCAGAATTGTTGACATTGACATGCATATTCATAAAAAGTAATGTGATAAAACATCCCTTGAATTGCACATGCAGAAAAACATGTGAGTACATATACTCCTCTTGGGTTTATATCTGATGTGACTTAGTCTGCCTTGCCTACGTATTTCAAGCTCTGCCTGAGAGTCTCAACAGTAGCAGTAAATCTCTTCTCCAAAGTGGCTAGAAATTTAAAAGGGTGAGAGAATTGGTATTAACAAGCCCCATCTTCCTCCATTTTCTAAGCATTGGCGGCTTCGCTATGATTTCAGTCTTTGTGCAATGGAGCAGATATTGGAACTGGAGTGTGTTTAGAAAAAGTAAAGCTCTTGCAAAAAAAAAGAATCTCAGAATAGTAGAGGATTTCAATTTGATAAGGTGGAAGAGACCATTTCCATATTCCATTCCTTTGGAATGTAATATATTCTTTTTTCTCCACCATTAGCTTGCAACATGAAAAATTTGCCTTATACTCTGAAGGTTTAGTTTGACCATGACCCTGAGTTAAGCCAGAGATTTCCTTCCTTCCTTCTTTCTTTTCTTCCTTTCTTCCTGTCTTCCTACCTTTTTCCTTTCTTTTTTCCTTCCTTCCTTTTCTTTCCTTTTTCCTTCGTTCTTTCCTTCCTTTCATTTTTCCTTCCTTCATTTTTCCTTCTTTCTTTTCTTCCCTCCTCTTTTTTTTCCTTTATTTCTTTTTCTTCCTTTCTTTTAAATACACTCTGCAAACTGCCAACACACTTTTCGAGTTCATCCACTTAAGCATGTCAGATCATGCCAGCATATGTTGTGACATTGCTAAGACATTAAGAAAGAGGTTTCCAGGAGCCAGCTTCTATTGGGTCAAAGAATTAGCTAAGTATTAAAGTAACCTTTGTCAGCCTTTGCTTCTTACCATATTTTCCCTTCTTTGTAATACTTGCTAAGAATGTGGTAATAGAGTTTAAAGGTTATTATTCCTTACTCACATTGTATAACAAGAAAAAAAAGCCTCCGGGAAGCTATAAAAATTGGGGTTTTAATGAGCATGAAGGGATGGTAATGGCAGTGAAATTGACAGAGGTGCCCTTTAAAGGAAGCAGGTAGCAAATCTGTAATGCATTTGACTGGGTTACATCTGATCCTTGTATTACAGATCAGTGTGGAAAAGCAATGACAGTAATTAACAATGACTTTCTGGTTGAACTTTTTCAGGCTGAAGGTCATTCCATGGAAGACGCGGAAAAGCAAAAAGGAAGGTAGTTATGCTGGTTTCATGGTCAGAATCCTAATTTTTTTGAGCCAGCTAAGTAAGTGGTAGCTGACAGTTCTCCTTTAACAAGTGCAAGTTGAACCAAATGTCCCCAGGGTTGCAGACAGGATGTTTTCACAGAAAGTGCCTTCAAGAAACAGATGAAATAAACAGCAGTTACTCTAACATTAAAATCTGTAGCAAATCAATGCCTTGTCATCAGCTCCAACAGCCAAACTGGTAGAATTTCCCTGTCAGATCTCATTGGGGGCATTTTAATTTTGGCACACTCAACTAAGCAAAACTGAAAATCCAGTAGGAAATGAAAAGGCATGGATTGGATTATGGTTTACAGGCCTCACAAGCCCCTAAATGTAATTTCCCTAACTTGGAGCCAGTTTCAATAGCAGTTTCTATGTTTTGCATGCTCATTGTTTCTTAGAAAATTGTCAGAGTATAGATTCACATACACAAAAGTTTAAATATTATTAGTTTACCAACATGAGATCAAATCATCATCTAGTTTGTATATGTCAGATACTCTCTAAGCTCCATATGCTGGCTTTTCCACACAGCATTGCAAACAAGTCAATGGAAAGGATGTTAAAAATTTGCCAATCAAAGAAGCAAGGAAGGCTCAGTGCTCAGTACAGGAACTAACAAATACTGCAGAAAGTCTCCTAGGAAGCTTTCCTCCTAGAAAAAGTCTTTCTTGTAGCAAGCCTTCCTCCCAGAACCTGGAAAAGGAAAGTCCCCTACAGCTATTAGGTTAAATTTGACAAGCATTTATTAAGTGCATACTGTATGCTAGGCACTATGCTAAGTGCTGGGGATATGAATACAAGCAAAAAGAAAGACACTCTTCTACCTTCAAAGAGCTTACAATCTAATGAGGGAAGTGGACAAAAGGACAAAAGAACTAGAAAGAGGGGTGATGGTGAAGTTACCCATAAGGGTGAGGGGTTTTTCAAGTCTAGAAACTCAGAAACACAGCAAAGATGTGAAGGAGAGTCAGTTGACCTGGGCCCTTCCGTAAAATGGAGGTTCCAGTAGGAATGCACCCATGAGAGAAGGGGGCCAGCGTAGCAGAGGATGTTTTAGGGTGAGAAGGCTGCAGGGAAAATGGATGTTCTAGGAGGAGCCTGCAGATGGGGCATGACATTGAAAGTACCCGCTACGGATCAGATGCTATGCTAAGAGTTCGGGATAGAAAAACAGAATCAAAACAGTCAAAGCTCTCCAGGAGCTTTCATTGTACTGGGAGGGAGAGATAAAGAGATCAGGGCATATTACTTATGCATTAAAGCCCCATCATCTGTGATTATATTCTGTCACTACATTAAATGACGTAGGAAGCAATACCACACACACACCTAAGATATGTTTAATATAAATATGTAGAAAATAAATAGAAAATCATTTCTGGAGAATGTCTGGAGCAATCAGGAATCTCTTTTCTTAGGGGACCTGATGTTGTAGATACGGCTCGTGTTTTCTTTTTCTCTATTTTTCTGACTCCATCTTTCCTTTGTTCCTCTCCTGATGCTCTGGACTTCTCTACCATTCATTCTCGGCTACCTTCTCACCCTGGAAGATCCTTCTACTCGTGCTGCTCCCTCCTCCCCCGGTGAGTTCCTTCCTGAGTTTCCATTTTGAGGAAGTGCCCAGGCTCACCATTTTGTTGTTGTTGTTGTTGTTGTTGTTGGAGTCATTTTCAGTTGTGTCTGACTCTTTGTGATCCCATTTGGGGTTTTCTCGGCAAAGATACTGGAATGGTTTGCCATTTGCTTCTCCAGTTTATTTTACAGATGAGGAAGCTGAGGCAAACCGGGGTAGGTGACTTGCCCAGGATCACAGAGTTAACAAGTGTCAGAGGTCACATTTGAACTCAGGAAGACGAGTCTTCCAGACTCCAAGCCCAGCATTGTATCTACTGTGCCACCTAGCTGCCATGCTTCCTCTTAACTCCTCTCCCTGACCTGCTCCTGCCTCTCAGGAATTCTTTATCATACCTTCTCTCCCCTGCTTTTCATCTTTCTTTTTTATGTTGTCTTTCCCTGTTAGAATGTAAAATCTTTGATGGGAAGGATTGTTTGTCTTTGCATTTTTATCCCCAGCACTTAGACCAGTACTTGACAATTGGTAAGTATTTAATTAGTAGTTTTTAACTTGAATTCTTAACTTGAATTACTATATTGGGCTCCAGTTTGTGTCAGCCCTTCCTGAGACCTTCTTTGCAGCTTTCAAATTAAACGTGTGAAAAACATCCTTATCTAACTAAAGTCTATACTGGAATAACACTGTCACCTGCTGATTTCATTAATAAGTTTCTGAGGAACTTAGTTCCTAATGAAATCATGGCATTTATGTTTCTTGGACATACCCACTCCACTGTTTACATATCTACTGTATTACTGAGACTGTTATTCCTAAAGCAAAATTTTCTCCTAATTAATATGTATAGGTAGTTAATATTTTTTAGTTAATCAAATCATGTCATATGATTAATCCTTTTCCTCATTAATCAATACTTAGAGTTTGTTTTTTAATTATCAACGGTTACTTTTTGACAATCTCCTTTTTATCTTGAGGTAACTTGAACTACAACTGTCAAATTGGAGACTAATAGAACACAATATTATAGGTCTATGAATGTCACTGTGTGATGGGAGTAAAACAGGCCTTCTGAAGGCCTGAGTTCTAGCCTTGACTTTGCCACTATCCAGTTTTGGGATGTTAGGAAAAGTTTCACGAAAGAAGGGGATTGGACTAAATAGTCTAGCCAAGTGTGGGGAACCTATGGCCTTAAGGCCACATGTGGCCCTTGGACTGAATCCAGACTTCACAGAACAAACTCCCTTAACAAAAGGATTTGTTCTGTAAAACTTGGCCTCAGTCAAAAGGCCACACCCAAGGATTTAGAAAGTCACATATGACCTTGAAGCCACAGGTGCCCCACCCCTGCTAGGCCAACTCTAGGCTCAAATTATTAATATAAACTTTTAAAATATATTTTTGATAACTGCATTTCAATATAGTTAGTTTCCTTTATAATTCTATGTATTTTGTTTCTTGTATTTAAAAACATTATTTGGAGGAGTCCCTAGGCTTCATCAGACTGCCAAAGGAAGCTATGACCCCCAAAAGATTAAGAACCTCTGGGCTAGATGTTCTCTTCTAACTCTAAATATTCTAAATATTATTCTAAATATTCACTACTTCAAATGGATAAATGGTTTCAATGTGCATACTCCCTCCAATAGTACAGATCAAAACCTTCCACAAATCCTCCACCAGAGGATCTATCTAATGGACTGAAGGCCTTCCTTTAGCTCCTAAAATTTGGGAAGTCCATCGCAGCAGCCAGACTGTTTCTGTCATCCCTTGCTCACCTCGTTTTCTTTTATACCACTTCTACACAAGTCATCTTCGGTAATGTGCTACATCCTTCTTATGTCCCTGATGAGTTTGCCGCTTCCTATTGTCTATCTTGCTTATGTATACAGTTTAAATAATCATTTTAAAAAATTCTTCAGCTATATTGAATTCTGGTCTTATTGGCAGACATTTATTATGTTTCTCCCATAATTTTTAATTTCCTTTGCATTGAGTACTTTATTTTACTTGTCTGCTGGTTCCCATTGTTCTCTACCTGGGAAAATCCTCTTCTCTTTTCAACCTGAACTAATGTAGTATTTGCAATATTTTTCAACTCAAAATCACCTTTAAAGGGGCATTGGAGAAGTGTTACCCTCTTAATTTAGCCAACAATTACATTTTTTTTTTAGGGAATTAGGGTTAAGTGACTTGCCCAGGGTCACACAGCTAGTAAGTGTCAAGTATTTGGTCTGAGGTCGGATTTGTACTCAGGTCCTCCTGACTTCAGGGTTGGTGCTCTATCCACTGTGCTGCCTAGCTGCTCCAGCCAACAGTTACTCTTAAGGCAGGCAGTTAACAAGCACTCAGGCACTTACTATTGTTGGACACTGTGTTGGGTGCTGGGGATACAAGTAATAGTGAAAACATTACCCACCTTCAGAGAGCTTACATTCTTGTGGGGGAGACAACAAGTAAGTAATTAGGTATACACACGGTATATACAGAGTATAATTTGGAAAGTAATTAATTCAACTGAGCCTAAGAACTCCAAACTTCAGCTGGTTGGCTGTCTTTGAGCACTGTGGATCAGTTCAAGCATGTATTTAATCACCAAGATGTTGTGTCAACCCAACAGAACAGAGATCATAGGAAAACAGCTCAAGTTGACTCTGTGAGCATGGTAAACTAGCCTAGCAAGTTCTTTACTCGCCAGAATGGTATGTTTTTCCATTACATTTTAGCATCTCCTTGTATTTAATAGCCACAAAACCTGTTTTGCTATTTGTGTTTTTCTTTTTCAGACCAAGTGGAGAAGGGTTGTTGTTCATCCTTCATACTTGAAGAGGACCAATGACCTCATGGTGTTGGGGTCAAAGTACAGTGTGTTCAGCTGCAGTTGATTAATCCAATATGAATGTGGAAAGCTCTACCACAGGTCAGGCACAAACAGTGCCTGTTTGAACATTTGGGGTGGACATGTCTCTGTATGTGTACATCTCATGTTTCCTTTGTACTACCATGATCCTTCTTGGCTCACAGAGCAAAAGTGGGCGTGCCATACTAGATTGTCCTGTACCACGTCTACCGTGTCTCACGATTGATACTAAAGTCTTTCAGAGTTGAAAGTATCCTTGTAAGAAATAACAAGGTAAGAAGTGGGGAAAGGTAATAATGAGTAACAGGTTCTAAGACTTTGGGGATATTCTGTATATCTTGGTTGTCAGACCTTCACCTGAGAAATTTGCTGTAACTACAACTTTTTCAGAGTAGTAGAATAAGAGACTTTGGCAAATACCTCCTACCAGTTCTGTATGTGCAATTTCATGATTGCTGTGAATTTAACCACTAGGAGGTGTGTTCATACTAAGCAGTGATGATTTGTATAAGGAACTGCATCATGATGGTCGTTAGTTCTTCTTCATTATGGTGAGTGAAGCCCGGATTCATCTGTGTGGTTTTGACTCTCTTCTGGTGGTCACTCTCTAGCCTCTGGCTTCAGTTAGTGGCATATGCAGAACTGTCGTAAGATTGGAATGGCTCTGTCTGAGCCAGCGGTGGGGTTTTAGTGTCCAATGTTTCTGGGGTTGAGGTGCCCCGGCTGTAGATTTGTGCGAGGGAAGGAATATCTCAGGTTGACAAGATGGGGAATGGAAATGGTTAACTGCTTTCCAAAAGCTAGAGATTCAAAAATAAGAAGGCATAGATTTATAAAATATAGTAATCCCATTTTTATAGAACTCTAAGGCTTACGAATCTCTTTCCTCACAACAACTTTGTGAAGTTATTATGAACCTAATGTGTGTATTACTATCCCCCTTTAACAGAGGCTGAGTGGGTCAATGATTTGCCTGTGGTCACACAATAAGTTTCAGAGCTGGGATTCCAACCCTGGTCTCTTGACTCCTAGAATCTTATAAAAATACCTCAGAATTGGATGAAACCTCAGAGGTCTTCCAGTCCAATCAGCAATTCAAAAGGAATCCCATATGCAACACTTTCCGCAAGTGGCCATCTAGCTTCTAAAGGAAGACTACCAGTGACAGGTAACTCACTTCTTCCAAAGGCAGTCCATTTCAATCTTTTATAGCTATGCAATTTGTCCTTCAATCAAATCAAAGTCTGCCTTCTTTCAATTTGTACCCATTTCTTGAAGTTTTGGCCTCCGGGGCCATCTAGAATAAGACTAACCCACAGTCCATATAATAGCCCTTAAAATACTTGAAGACTGCTATTGTGTTAACATTATCTTCTATTCTTCTACCCAACATCCTCAGTTCTTTCACTAGCTCCTTGGTATGGTATAATCTCTAGCTCAATCAAAGTATTTATTGGCCTTTTCTGAATATGCACCAGCTTATCAATGTCCTTTGTAATACAAGATGTGGTCCCAAGAAATTAAAATAGTATGCCAGATGAGGTCTGACTAGAAGAAAATCCAGTGGGGCCTTCATTTCCCTTTTTCTGGGCACTATACTTTTATTAATTCAACAGAAGATGTTGGTAGTTTTTTTGTCTGTTGCATTTTACTATTGACTCATAATTGATCTTGAAGTCAACTAAAATTCATAAGCATTTTTCACTTGTCTAGCCATCCATTATTTCTGAAAAAAAAAATTTTTTTATTTCAAGTTTAGGATGTAATAGAAGTCATAGCTCAGGGCCTTATAAAGGCTTTGGATTCACATGAATTAGATTCAATCATGGAAGTCTGACCCCAAGAAGATCATTTTCCTTGATTGTCCCACCTGAACTAATCTCTAAAAATACCATGGTATAACTTATGACTAGGTTTTCTCAAATATAGGCAAAAGGGGGCCCAGATCCCATATAGGCACTTTTTAGATGCCAACTGCACATCAGGCATGGAACAGCTTTATTTCATCCCATAGAAAATATCAAAAAATGCCAAGGCCTTCCTGGAGTACACAGACAGATACAGAAACATAAAGCCCTGAAATAGCCCATCTGCTCCCCTGGAAAAGAATCAATGACAATTAGTGGTTGCTACTAAGACAAATTATTCTCATTCTTATGGGTTCTTTCTCATAGAACCCTACAAGTCTCCCTAAGACTTGTAGCATGACCTGTATTTAGATTTCTTCCCACTCACTCCCTCCCTCTCCCTTCCTCTTAAGGTAAAGATATGCTGAGAATGATGAACACACAAACCCATTCTCACCAGATCTTCACACCATCACTTTCTCAGTAACTCACTGGCTTTTTATTCCAAGTGGGCCCCTGCACAGGAACTCTGTGGGTTATTTCTCTCCTCACTCCAAGGACTGCCCTGTCTCAGGAAATCCACAGAGGAGCTAGGGGTCATGTCATGAAAGGTGTTCATAAATTTTTTGCAGGACAAGTGATTTATGCTTCCTTTTTTCATAAAATTAAGGTTTATTAATAAAATTAACTCTAATCTAAAATGCTTTTGTGACATACCTACTACATGCAAGGTATTCTACTTTGCCTTGGGGATACAAAGACAAAAATTAAAATAGTTCCTGCTCTCATGGAGCTTACATTCTACTGGAGGAATACCATATAGAGATAGATAAATATATTCATGATAAATTAGAAAGTGAAAGGGGAACACAGTTTATGCTTCTTCTGTAATTCAGGGTTGTACTGCTCTTGGTCATAGGGGAAAGGAGAACTCCTCTCTCCCTTTTCACCACTTGATGCACTCTGGAAGAAGGTGCCAGGGGAAAGGAGAAGGGGTAGTTTCGAAGATAAAGACAGGATGGAAAAAGGGCTAGACTTGGTTTCACAGTTTGCTCAAAGGGATGAGTGATTGATTCTTAATCAGCCACTATCATCTGGTGGCCCTAGTCTCTACAGCCCAATTAGTATGTCAACAGTGGACATGCTCACATTTCACAAAGTGATTTCTCCAAATGGTGCATATCCTGTAAACTTATCAGGTTGAGGAGTTGAAAATTCTTCAAATTGATCAAAGACTCTGCTAATCATTCTTTGCTCTAATAGTTATCAGTTCAGTAATTTTTCAGTATTACCCTACTCTTCATGACTGTTTTTGGGGTTTTCTTGGCAAAGATACTGGAGTGGTTTGCCATTTCCTTCTCCAGCTCATTTTACAGATGAGGAAACTGAGGCAAACAAGGTTACGTGACTTGCTCAGGGTCACACAGCTAGTAAGTCTCTGAGGCCACATTTGAACTCAGGAACATGAGTCTTTCTGACTCCAGGCCCAGTACTCTAACCACTTCACCACCTAGCTGCCCCCTAGTAGTTATATTTATCTCAATTAAATTTCATATAATTAGACTGAGCTCATCATTTTAGCTTTTCAAGATATTTTAGATATTAATTCTTTCATTTATTGTGTCAGTTGTCTCTCTAAGCTTCATGCCATCAGTAAATTTGAGAAGCATGCTATTTGTGACTTTTTCCCCATGGTGTCTAGAAAAGAGAATAAACTGGTAACATAAAAGGTATATAACTTATGATATGTAAGTTAACAGATCTATATAGGCACACACATACTATAGTTAAGATGAAATATTTGTCTCATTGCTTACTCATAGATCTACATCATTCATGGTCATTGAGATTTAATCTTGCATCAGATTTGTCTCTGCTTTGCTCTGCCGATTTGTGAGTCACATTAAATCACTGATTAAGCTTTCGGAAATACATTGCATTCACACGCTTGATAAATTTAATACATTGGAAAGTGTACTTAAGTAATTCCACACTGTGCTCTTACCTCCTGCAACATCAGAACCTTTACTAAGTTCCTATTCACTAGTTAGCCTGCCAGAATTGAGGGAGAAAGTGGTGGCAGAGAATAAATGAGAAGCCATAGAGTTACTTTAATTCTAATGCCTTCCCTCTGTTAGTTATTTCCTACCTATCCTGTATGTAGCTGGTTTGTATGCATTTGTTTGCTTGTTGCAAAATTGCAACTCGTTGCAAAATTGTTGCTTTAAATTATGAACTCCTTCAGGACAGGGGGGTCTTCTACCTTTCTTTGTATAGGTTTTACCTCAGCACTTCAGCAAAAATGACAAATGATGGTTGTGGAAAGGTGGGCAAACTAAATGCATGGTTGACGGAGCTGTGAATTAATAGAAAGCAATTTGGAATTTCACAAATAAAGCAACTAAAATGTCCATATCCTTTGATTCAGAGAGTTCACAAATAGACTCATAAAAAAGCACGGAAAGATGACTGTGAACTGATGAGGAACAAAGTAAGCAGAGCAAAGGAGCCAATATCCACAATGATGACCACAGTATAAATGGAAAGAATGAAATCCACAAAATAATTTTTAAAATAATGTTGGAAAATTAGGAAGAACATACATGGTCTGAAAGAAGAGATATGATAAAATAGCTCCTTCTATTCTTTCTCAGAGGTGATAGGTCTATGATTGTGGAACATTACATATGTGGTCAGATTTTGGGGGATGTAATGATCAGCTTTGCTTATGTTTTTTCTTCTCTCTCCTTCCCTCTTTTATAGGACAGTTCCCTGAGAGAGAATAGAGGAAGGAATACAGGGGAAATTTTAGTTTATGTAACAATAAAAGATATTAGTAAAATTTATTTTGAAAAAAAGAAAAAATCTAATGGCGTGCTGGGGCACCTGAAGGCTAATCCAAGCCAAAATCTGTTCTTTCCCCAAGTCATTATTAAATCATGGATTTCAAGCTAGAAAGAGCCTTAGAGATCATCTGCCTTGGATAAAGGACTAAGACCAGCCAAGCAGCTAACACAGAGTAGTAGCCAGTGGCATGTAAATCTATAGTTGAAATCATGGCACCATTTCAATCTTTATCTGAAATTGTTTTGATTTAAGATTGTAATATCTTAGTTACCTGACTTAGCAGGCTAAGTCCACAATTTGTAAAGGAAAAAGAAGAAGTAATCATTATAAGCAGCAAAGCATATAGGGATCGTAGATTTAGAGGCAGAAGGGACCTTAGAAGGTGTTTAATTCATCCTCCCTAATTTTTATAGATGAGAAAATTGAGACCCAGAAAGGAGAAGCGATTTGTCCAAAATCATGTAGGTAGTAAGTGGCAAAGCCAAAATTCGGACACAAGGCCTCTGACTCCACATTCAGCACTCTTTCCACTGGGCTGGTACTATTCTGAAAGCTATTTTAAATCCCACTCAATCTTAGTCTTTTATGCTTATCAGATTTTTAAATCCCAATGGCTATAGATGGCTAAGGGGAGAGGGGGCTGGTCTTCAAAAAGAGACAGACAAATTTTCTTGTAATATCTGTCTTTGTATCTATTACAAGAAATTTTTTTCCCTTCTTTTTGTTTTATTATTCTACCATGTTATGGAAATGCTTGTTTTATTTCTTAAAGAAAACAAAAAAAGGCAGACAAGCGAGCAGGAGAGGGTCACTAATTTTTTGCTCTGTTCAATTAAACAAATGTTGACAAATATTGAAGCTACGTGAGGTGTAGAAGTAAACATCCCAGGGTCTATTCTTAGAGTTTGTAGTCACACAGATAAAGAGAACATAACATGAGAAGAAAGAACACTAAAGGTAACCTACTGCCTAAAATCTCCAGTGGCTCCCTATTACCTCTAGGATAAAATATTAAGTTCTCTGTTTGGCATACGAAACTCTTCACAATGTGTCCTCTTCCTATCATTTTAGTTTGCTTATATATCACTCATCTCCTGGAAGTCTCAGGTCCAGGTTTACTTCACACACATTGCTTCACATCTCATCTCCATGCCTTTGCACTGGCTGTTCTCCTCCCTTCCCCCGCCAGGAATGCTCTCTTCTTCCTCACTTCCCACCTCTTGGAATCCTTCACTTTCTTCAAGATTCTGCAAGCATCCACTTTGTGAGCGAGGCCTTTCCTATCTCTGCCCTTGCTACCTTGTATACTATCTACTTTATATATATCCCATAAATATGTATGAGACAGTGTATGTATATTATAATTTATGATATAGACGTTAACAGACATATATGCACACATACACCATGCCACATAGGTCCAGTTGGGATGTGCTTAAGATAAAATATCTGTCTCATTCTTTACACATGGATGCACATCGTTCTTGGTCACTGAAGATAATGTCATTGTCATCGAAGAGACATGTGTGCATATATACATGTATATATACACATGCATACATGTATACATGTCTATACACATGTGCATATAAACATATACACTGCTACATATAGACACGTGTACTACATACCTATATAATACATCTACTCATGTACACATATACATATATACACATACAAACATATATATTTATACTCCTTGAGGACAGGGACTGTTTCATTTTTGTCTTTACGTCTCCAGTGCTTAGCAGAGTTCCTGGCACTTGATTTGAAAAGCAGTTGATTGATTTGAAAGGTACAGACAAGGTAGGGAGATATGAAGCAGGTAGGGAAAAACTAACGTGGCTTCAGGTCCAGGAAGGTTTTCTTAGGGAAAAAGAGCTGTTGGGTGTGGTCTAGAACTTCTGGATTGACAGGCACCAACAATACTCTAGTGTGAACTACCTGGACAGCTCTTTAGCCTCACTGAGTATGCTGGGCTCTACACAGTGCAGAGGATGTGTAGGCCTTTGAAGGAGCTGGCCCTCTTGACATCCATCTCAGTGCCTCACTGCCTACAGGCTCCAGCCCAGACACTGCCTCAAGCTCTTGGATGTCTGCTTGAAAATCACTCAGTAACTACCTGCTTTTAAAACTAGCCTGGTCCATGGGCAGGACTAAGAGGGGTCTCCAGAGGTGATGCCCCTGCACAAGGATGTCATTGAGAGAGACATCACCTTTGAGAATCCCTGTGCCTCTGCCTTGGGGAGCCAGCTTTTGCCTTACAGAAGCCATAGACCCAGGCTTGTTTCCCAAGCTGTTAGTTACCGAGTAGTCTTTTAGCAGATATCAAGGAGTGGTAGCAGTGGAACCACCTGCCTTCTAAGCGGCACCCAGCTGAGCATACTCAGGCAAGTTATTCGGATAGAACGTGACTGAAGTCCATCAATCCAGTAGCCCTAGACAACACCCAAGCGCTCTACCTCCCTTCCTGGACACTGTAGCCCACATTGTTCTCTCCCTACCTATTCCCTATCCCTGCAGAGACTGCCTTTAAAATCAGTCCTTATCCCCTTCAAACTCAAGAACACAATATTGATAACAGAAAAAGTATTTCCTGTCGACTTCTAGATTTTTCATAGAAAGAAAGCTGCTGCTAGATGCTACTCCTGAACTGACCCATTCTCCCTGTCTCCTGGCATCTTTTAGCTTAAGGTAAATGTAATTATCATCCAGTCCTGGTAATCACACCTCACAGAAGATTTTTAGGAGCTAAAGAAGGGCCAGAGATCACTGAGATGAGGTGAGGGGACTGGTTGCTGGAACACCACAAACTTTAACAATTAGGATTGCAGTTCGTGAAATGAATGCTCATACTCAAAGTATTATTCTGCAGAGATAGCCAAAAGCTCAGCTCAGTTAGGCAAAATCACCATCATTGTGCATCAAGTACCCCTACCCCAACCCATCCTCACCTTTCCCCCCCGGGCCATTCCCCTTTTCAAGGTGACCTTCCTACACTTGCTATTAGGACATGTGAGGCTGCTCAGTACCTACCCTTATGTTCTCATGATGACCCGACCTTTTTTCCCATCTATGAAGGGAATTGGGCTCCACATCTCTGAATGATATCATCTTCCCAACTTGGCATCTCACGGGTGTAGTTTATCATCACTGACAATCTTGCTGTGCACTTTAGGACGGGAAGATACTTAGAATTTGGTGGAATTTTCCACCCACAGAAATTGAATCAGTTCTGTCATTCTCCCCACCATATGTTGTTATTTCCTAATCTGTCCACAGCCCTTTTCAAGGACTGTGCCTCTCAGTGTTTATATTTATGACATTTCCTTTGGTCACTTACAGGATTTGTGAAGAAAATGGAAATTGTCCTTGGTCCTCTAAAATCTCTCTTCCCTCACATTGTTGTTCCTCTGGTCTACACAAAAATATTTCAGGATATCCCATTCCCTCTTTTTCATATTCTCTTGTTCGAGTGCATAGAAGGCAACTTCCTCTCCTCTTTATCTGTGTTGCACTTGGTTTAGGTCACCCTCCTGGTCATTAATCATAATTCTTTGCCTATTCTTTATTCCAAGCAGTTCCTCCTTAGTTCTGGTTTTCTGCTGACTCGTGATAGCCCTACTCTCTGTTGATTTCATTTTAGTTCAGAGGTCAATTGTCATACACACTAGTGAGTTGTTGTTCATGTTTAGTTTCAGTGATTTGGGGACATTTTCCCTTTTCTTTACTTGCCCAATTTGGCACTTAAAAAAAAAACCGACAACATACCTTACCCTTTGCCATCTCCAACCTCAGAGAAAATACAAATTGTTTCTTTTCTGAAAGCCTCAACCATGGAGTGGAGTGGGGTCCCTCCTTTGACTTTCAGAGCAGAAACGTGGCTTCACTTAGTGCATATGCCCTCCAACTCTCATACAGCAAAGTAAGCATATCCTTTGCATCAAATTGACCTGTGTGAAAGCTTTGGGCTCAAATTTCACTCTAAAATCTTTAAACTAAGTCTAGTGGAATGACTGAGCCGACCCAGAGAGCTCAAGGTGGTTAAGTGTGTATGTGTTGGGGGGGGGGAGCAGGGAGTGAAGGGGCTAATGAGAGGGAACTCATCCACTTGGACAATGTAGCCCTCCTTCTGACGCAAAGGACTCTTAGAAGGTGGGGGCTGAAGATACTGTACTAGCAATGCCTAAAACTGCTCAGAAGACTGGCTCTCTTTTAAAACACGGAAGATCATCTTGTAAGAGGTAGGGCTCTCTGAGGGTCCCGAACAACCTATCTAAAGGTAGTATCTTATTTAAGTACTTCTTCAGCATAACTCTTGATGTTAGAAGAACATTGTGTGTTTTTTTGGAGGGGGGAGGGTACTGGTTTTGTTTTTTAACAGGAACAGCTTCAGGATAATAGAAAATCAGATCTGGAAAGGAACTGTAGACCAGTGGTGTCAAACTCAAATAGAAACAGGAGCCACTAAGCCATAACTAAAGATCCCTTTAAGCCACATGCTGACAAAGAAAGCTACATTATCTTTGTTTTATGGTACTATAAGTACAATTACTAAATATTTAGTAGAAGGTGCTGCCTCCTACTAGAAGAGCTGCCTGTGCTAGTACTAAAGGTTTTGTTAAATATTTACCAATTCCATTTTAATCTGGTTCAGCAGCACTCTGGAGTATTGTGGGCCACACGCACCTGCGCCTTCATGTTTGACACCTCTACTTTAGACCATTTAATTCAACCCTTCTCACTTTACAGATGAGAAAACTGAGGCCCAGAGAAGAAAAGTGACTTTCCCAAAGTTACATGGCTAGTAAGTGGCAGAGTCAAGACTCCCACCTTGAATTTGAGCCTGTTTCTCACTACGTCACTCTGACTCTACCATTTGCCTTGGTGCCCCCCTCCCCAGCTATCTGATCCTGATCTGTCTCAATGGACATCGCTTCCCCTTCTGCTCTGACATCATGCTGCTCACATGTGCTGCTGTGGGAGTCTAAGCAAATCACATTACCCCATTACCTCAGGCAACTAAGGCTACTTTCAGAGTAGCTGATTATTTGCATGACTTATTTACAATTCCTCTCCTGGTTGCACTAGACATTGCAGAAATCCAGGCCCAGCCAAAAATTTAAATGTTCCACACTCAACAACCATCTTAATGTTTGTGCTTGGCAGCTTTGACCTCAGCCATTCTTCTAAATCTCAGTTATCAACACCTGCCACTCTGGTCCCTTGCTCACAAACTAAGTCCTCAGTCTTTACCTTGTCAAGCTTGGGTCAGCTTAACTTATTCTGGGCAAGTTGATTTTACCAATAGTTAGTTATTTTTGGTCCTGAGAATTGGATTTTGATTCTGCTTTTCACACAGTATTAGCCAATGGCCAAGCCATTCATTGGTCAGTATAATCAGATAATCATAGGATAATAGATTTAGAGTCAGAAGAAACTTTCAGAGGGCTAACCACTCTAACACCTTCATTTTACAGATGAGGAAATTGAAGACCAGAGAAGTCAAGTAATTTCCCCAGGGTTGTACATAGAGTAAGTGGCAGAGGGAAGGTTGATTCCAAGAACCAAGTTCTCTTATTCAAAGCCAGCCCTCTTTTCACTACCAAGAGGCTCTTCTTAGCAATAGTGGGCAAGGGCAGGGATCCTAGGAATACCTTACACAGTAAGACAACTACTCCTTGTATATTATACATACATCCTACAACCTATTTTACTAAGTATACAGACAGCATAGTATAGAACATGGCTTCCCAAAGTGGGTGATACTGCCCCCTCGGGGCTCTGCAACAATGAGGGGGGTGGTAGTAGCCTCGGGTGCAATTGGGGAACATTGAATAAAAATAAGGGTGTGGTGAAAGCATAAGAAGAGAAGAGAAGAAAATTTTGAAAAGCCGTTCATACATGTTTCATCTCTTGTACGCCAGAGTTAAAGTAGGAGTGATTACATTATTTTCCAAATAAACATACAAAATGCAAGTTATAACTGATCAGTGGTCAAGTCTGCCAACAGGTCGTGATAAACAAGTGCTGGTGGGCGAGAGCATCACACATCGTTGGGAAGTCCAGCATGCATCGGCAGGAATATGTGCATGTAATGACTTGTTTACAAAATGATACTGCATGGTTACATGATGCAATATTGCATCATCAAAATTTCAAAGCAGGAAAAAACTACTCAAATTTACAATAAATTATTAAATATAAGATATGTCATTTTAAAAAATTATATTTTTTTGAAATAAAGCAAAAAAAAGTTTTAAACAGTTAAAAGGTTAAAGAAAGTAGATTTCTAGGAGGATGCTGAGAAATTTTTTTTTGAAAAGGAGGTGGTAGGCCAAATAAGTTTGGGAACTTCTGGTATAGAGTATATAGACCAGTGTCGAAGCCTCGAAAACCTGGAGTCCAGTCTCATCCCTGACACATAGTGGCAGTGTAATCTGGGACAATTCACTTCACCTCACTAAGCTCTAGGCAGCTCTGTAAGACAAAATGTTGCAGAGAAGATGCCTCCCTGTATCTGTACAGGGGATTTCCTCATCTGGGAGTTCCCTATGGCAGTGAAACTACATGTCCAGTTGCTATATCGAGTATAATGTAGATAGATGTGTATGTATATTTACATATATGTGTGTGTGCATATTCAACTCTCAAAGCTTAAAACTACACTGAGATTTTTGGGACACATTGTGGGTATACACACTCACACACACACACATACACACACATGCAAACACACACACGTTCACCAAGAAAAATCTACTTTATTGTGCTTGAATCTCGTCTTCACTAGCAATGTATATTCCCAGTTTTCCCCCGAAAATTCTCATGAGTCCCCTCACATTCATCCTTTTGTCCAGGCTTATTGTGAGCTCACACCCATCCAAAAGAGAATGATATCCCTGTCCTAAAGAGGACTACTTGGCTGCCAGCAAAAGAACATTGGATTTTGAGTCAGAAGGCTTAGCTCTGCTGCTTGTGTTACCTCAGGCAAATTCTCTAACACAGGGGTGGGGAACCTACAGCCTTGAGGCCACATATGGCCCTCCAGATCCTCGAGTGCAGTTCTTTGACTGAATCCAGACTTCACAGAACAAATCCCCTCAATAAAAGGATTTGTTCTATAAAACTTAGACTTCGTCAAAAGGTTTTTAGTAAGAGGATTTGTAACATCTCTGGGCCCCAGTTTCCTCATGAGGAAAATAAAAGCAATAATTTCTATAAGATGTCTTCTAACTCCAAACCTGTGATCCTATTGTCTATATAGTTCCTGTTTGAGAACATATTTGTGGCTGTTGGGGACAAACTACCTCCTTCCTTCAGCAGCTGGTTTAAGGTAACACTCCCTCCTCACCACCTTTAAGTACTCACCAGCCACTGATGAACTCTGAAGCACAGAGAGAGAGAGAGAGGGCATGGGAGGGAAGAAGCCTGGGAATCATTTGTTCATCCCTCTTGCTACACCACTGGGGAATGCCTAAGGCATCCTTTTGCAATTGCCAGAAACTCACCCTCTTGATCCAGATGAGGAAGAAGGTGATCAGCATTTTGCTGTGGTTATCAAACTCCATCTGTTAGGGCTGATTCATTTCCTATTGTCTCCTTTATAGTCACTGTCACAAATCTAGGGGCTTTCAGTGGGCTCCAAATACGATTTCAAAAAATCTTTCCTTTACCTGCCTTGTTTCAAGTCAACTCTTTGCTCTAAGCTATTCATCTTACACCGTGTCCAGTCTAATTATTCCATTGGCACCTAAGAAGTAAGAGACTCTAGAATGTTTAAATATACTTTAAAAAAAAACACTTCTAGAAATATTATCTAGACTCATTTTTCATTTATTGCTTCATGCCAAATTGTTTCTTAGTATTCAAATGAACCAAAGGACAGTAAGCATTTTGGCACCTTTTAAAATAGGATAGGGACCTCAAAAGCCACCTGACACAAATCTTTCATTTTACAGATGAGACTCAGGGAGAGCAAATCAAGAGACTTGATCAAAGCAATCTTGGTAGTAATCATCAGAGGTAAGATTTGAACCCAGGTTTCCTGACCAGCTAGATAGCTAGCTCTTTTTCACATTAATAAGAATATCTAAACCATGATGTACTTACACAATAAGACTTTGAGAGAAATATGATCTTTTGATGGATCTATGAATTTAGTCACTATACTAAGAATACTTTCTCCATAGTGGTAAAGCACCCCAATTTAATTATTTCTCTGAACCACAAGTTTGCTTCTCATATGCATTCTCAAGCTTTTAATTAGTCACCTAATTATGATCTCTATCCTAATAATAGAGGAGTTCTTAGAGAAGCAAAAAATCCATTATCGCATTTCTGCTGCATTTCATAGCCTTACATTAATATCCCTCCCCTTTACCTCTGTAAGTCAAAGTCCATTGAGTAATGTGTACCTAAGGCAATAGTCATGTGACTTTCTCCATGAGAACAAAAGTATATGTAATAGCTATATTAAATATATATATACACACAGAGATGTAGCTGTATATATGTATACTATACATGTAGATACACATACACACATAAAGATATTATATACGTACATATACACATAATACTTAAGTATTAAGGCAAAAACTACCATAATTATGGAGCCTTGTCCTTATAGAAAGAGGGGATTAAATTGCTTACCTTCCCCCCCAGAATTCCAGAGTACAGTGAGTCCCTGGAAAGGATCACTTAAAACTGCCTTGCATAAACACTTAGAGAACCCCTCAATAGATTTACATGGAGCCAAGAGAAGGAGCAGAGAGCGAATGCTCCTCTGACCCAAAGTGCAGCTATTGGAGGAATATTCTAGGATGGAGCATAGGCAGAACAGGCAAGCTAGCAATCAGCATTTTCAATATCCTACGTGGGAACTTCTGTCCTACTGCCCCAACACATCTTTGTGTTGTTTCTGTTTCAGCACCAGCAGCAGAGGAAGTATTTCCTCAATCTGAAAATAAGCCCAGGTGTAGAAGATGAATTTCCTTTTGCACTCAGGGCCTCCGTTTCCTAGTATGGATAGGCAAGCTGTATTTGATATCTATTGTGAAGTATGCTGGTCACATGGGGATAGTGAGGGATCACCAATGAATAGACCCTATACTCCATATGCATTCATGTTTTCAAGGAAAACCTTTGGCATGAAGGGCAGGCATGAGGGCATGGATAGTTGTGATCTTCATTGCTGGTGAAATCATAAATCTATCAAAGTATCTACTTAAGATCTGAATGCTTTTATAAATTTGATCCCTATGAGACTGTTAATATATTAGCAGATATAATTTCTATTTTCTCGGTGGAAAAAACAAGATATGGAGAAATTTTCCTTTACCCAAGATTAGCCACAACGTAAGCCCTTCCTGTAGGGCTTTAGGATCTGAGAAATGAGTTGATGGCTCAATATTCTGAATTTTGCCATTGTTTATGTGTGTGAGAGAGAGAGAGACAGAGAGAAAGAGAGGGAGGAAGGGAGGGAGGGAAAGAGAGAGGGAGGGAGGGAGGGGGGAGAGAGAGACAGAGAGAGAGACAGAGAGAGAGAGAGAGAGAGACAGAGAGAGAGAGAGAGAGACAGAGAGAGAGAGAGAGAGAGAGAGAGAGAGAGAATTGAGACAAAGTCATGCATGTAAGGGGAATAACAAGAATTTAGAAAATCCAAAGCATTGAATACTAACTCAGTATTACAGGTTTATAACATCTTTTAACCAAGGTCTCTTTTTTTGCATTCTTTTCAATATCAATGGACAAATATTTTTAAAACTTCCTTGTTAGACAAGTAAAATAGTATCATCCCAACTTTATAGTAAAAAAAAAAAATAGCATTAAAAGATAACAGTGCCCTGTTAGGTCACAAAGAATGTCTTCTGTTTTGATATGATTTCCCTTTTCAGACTGCTGAAGACCATGGACTTGAATAGCAGGGGGACTTCTGCTTCTCCATCCATCGTGCTGTTCTCTAAAGCACATCACCAGAGCATGACGACAGGCCCTCCACAGACTGATTTTGCAGGCTTCCCAAAGGACAACACGTGTCGGAGAGCCAGTACGTTGCCTGCTATGTGAAACCATAATGAGAAGAGTCTTCAGATTTAAAATGGACAGAGCATGAGTTATGAAACCCACAGCCCTAAACATGTGTCCCACAGCTCTTTTTATGTCACACAATTGTACAAAAGATCTGGCTCTAGTTACACGCACTTGTGAATGTCCTGTTCTAGAAGCTATTTGCTGAGCTTCAGATTGGCATCTGTCCCTCTTGGTTTTTCATCCATGTGGGAGAACTATGCCAAGAGAGCACAGCATGGGCTTTGTGAGGGTGAAGAGTCAGCTTTGCCTAATCGCTTCTTACTGGGTAGGCAGGAGTGCTGTTTGGCCAGAGCCAGCTTTTGTTTGGATCAGGTCATTTCCCAGCCTTCCCACTGGCTAACAAAGCAATTCTCTGCTACTGCAGAGCAAGCCTGGGCTCTGTTGAACGATCATCACCCTGGGCCTAGAATCCTCCATTCATCACCCAGGAAGCACTGTCATCATCACACCATTTTCCTATCTGACATGGCACAGCGCCTGAGATACCTCAGCACATTCAGCAGAGCCAGCCTGGATCAAAAATTTGAGGGAAAAGATCAGACAGCCATTTGTTTCTATAACCAAAAAGCCACATTGATGGCTGAAATTGTTGATAGCTGTTGCATTTTCACATCCTGGCATGGGGGTTAGAGACGGGATGGGGAGCAGGGGCAAGAATAAATATTTGCTAGTACATTACTTTCCTTTTAGAATAGGAATGGAAAATATTTGCTCATTTGCAAAGGTAATTAAGAAAACAGTCCCAGCTCTCCAGGCCTGAGGTCTTTTGAAACCCAGAAATTCCCAGTGGAATGCTTCTTGATGGCAAGATTAAATTCCCTTTATATCCATGTACATACAGGATCTGGCATGTTTCCTGGCAGCCCACCTCCTAATAGATTTATGGAATGAAATTGTGACTCTTTGTAGCAGAAGTTGATTTATTTTTCCACCACAAAGTTAGTGGGTTAGACAGAAGAAAACAGTAAGCACACACACTTATTGTAACTTTACTGTTATAAAGTGTGAATGTAAAGAAGAAAGGACTGAGGGGACAAGATTACCATTTTCAATGTTTGAAAGGCTGTTAAATCAAGGAGGATTTGATTTGTTTTTGGTGCCAGTGCACAGAACTAGGTACCTTGGCCGCTAAAGACAAGGAAGATCTTCCTAATCCAGAAAACAAACAACAAATTTTTATTCAGAACCCACGGTGTCCTACATGCTGTATTAGGCAAAAAAGAAGCCGGATCTGCACTCCGAGAACTTCCGTTCTTTCAGGGGAAACAGCACAGATCATAGGGTACAACCTGTCCACATATGAGACCCCCACAAAATGCACACAAAATAGGTAATTTTTTTTTGAACAGGTACTAGCAGTAGGGTAGACCAAGAAAGGTCTCATGTAGCAGGAGATATTTGAGATGAGCTAAAGGGAGCTAAGGATTCTGAGAGGAAGAGGTAGAGGTGAGGAGGAAAGGTGTTCCAGGCACGAGGGAAGACCCAGAGATAGAATGGTACACGTAAGAAACAGCAGGAAGTCCAGTTTACCTGCAACTCAGAGTGTGTAAAGGGGAGGAAATGTATCTAGAAAGGAAGGATGAAACTAGGCTGAAAAGGGCTTGAAATGCCAAGCAGAGGAGTTTGTATGGTATCTAAGAATTATTAATAATAATGTATAGGGCTCTAAGGCTTACAAAACCCAGGGCCTCACAGTTAATGTGTCCGAAGTGGAATTTGAACTCAGGTCTTCCTGACTCCAGGTCTACCTAGCTGTACAAATTAATTCCTTTTACTATCTTTGACTACTCTCAAAATGTTGTTTTCCCAGCATAATATTTAGCAATTTGACAACATTTTGAATGGACGAAGTACTCAAACCTGTCATTCTTTGCCTCTCAAAAGGGGACGGTGAGGAATATTATTTTGAAGATAGGAAAAAATATGTGTAGCACAGAAAGGCCATATTACCTAGGCATGTAGAATAATAGTAATTGCTCAGGTTTGTCAACTCCCAGGAAAATTCACTAGCCCAAAAGCCAGTGGCATTTTTAGATTTGAACATCAAAAGTGAGATTTAGCTGGGCCAATTGATACATAGAATGTTACCGGAAAGGCAAAGGCTTTGGGGAAGTGGGAGTGTGGGAAGGAAATGGAAAACACTGACGTGGGAGAATGTATGTCTATGTATACATATTGGTTCAATTAAACACCTACTACAGTTAGTTCTGCTACAACATGAAAGTGTGTTCCTAAAAATCACAGAGTCAAACAACAACAAAAAACACAGGGCTTATGAGGAAAATGAGAGACAAATACTTCATGGGTGACATAAAAGAAGATAGGAACCTAATAAAAATAGTAGCACAGATTTGTAAATGTTAAATGGTTTTTTAAAAACCCCAACGTATACACTACTGTAGTGAGAGTAAGTTTAAGTACCTTAATAAAATACTGAGAAATTTGCCAATTTTTTTTTGGCTAGGCAATTAGGGTTAAGTGACTTGCCCAGGGTCGAAGATTGTCAATTTAGCATAACAGATAATGTGGTGCAGTAAGTTCTATTACCATCATAAGATAGTTTATCAACTCAGCATGATGGATTTCATTTTGTTGTAAGCTTCCATTTTGGGACTAAGTAGATGGCACAATAGATAGAGGGTCTGGAGTCAGGAAGCCCCGAGTTCAAATTCAGCCTCAGATATTTGCTAACTGTGTGACTCTGGGCTAGTCATTTTACCTCTGTCTTCATTTCCTCAATAGGAAAATGGCAGTAATTACAGCATCTACTTCACAGGGTTGTTGTGAGAATCAAAGAGAGAATATTTGAAAACTGTTTAGTACAGCACCTGGCACATAGTAGGCACTGCATAAACACTTACTCCCTTCCCTAATAAGTTGTTTTTTAAAAATAAGATAATCATCTGTGTGGTATGATGTGGTAAACAACATGAGTGTATTCTTGTAAACAGTTGACAAACACATGCAGTCCCTCCTTCTTCTGACTACCATTTCTGCCATTGGTACCACCATTCAAATAGTTTTCCAGCTTCAAAATTTTGTTATCATCTTTGACTCTTCCCTTCTGTTTAGTTTTCAAATAAAATTACTCGCCAAGTCCTGAGGAATTAATCAGTGTAATATGTCTCAAATGTCTTATTTTTTATGGGAAGAGAACTGGGCTTTCAGTCAGAGGGCCTGGGTTAAAATCTTGACTCTGGGGGCAGCTAGGTAGCGCAGTAGATAGAGCACCGGCCCTGGATTCAGGAGGACCTGAGTTCAAATCCAGCCTCACACACATAACACTTACTAGCTATGTGACCCGGGGCGAGTCACTTAATTCCATTGCCTAACCACCCACCCCCCCAAAAAAATCTTGACTCTGCTATATTCTACTTGTATGACTTTGTGAAGTCACTTTTCCTCATCAGGCCTAAAGAGATTGGACTCAATAGGCTCTGAGGTCTCTACCAGCTCTAAATGTATGATTCTATGATTTGTATAATTGGAGGATCATTGAAAAGCATTAACTTTTTAAAAAGAAGTTTTGCTGTCTTTTTTTTACATCACCATAATTTTCCCCAGCATCCATCCCTCATCCCCTCTCACAGAGCTATCCTATATAATAAATTGTGACAAAAAAGAGGAAAAAAATCATATGTTTCTATATTCATCATATTTGTCATTTCTTATAGCATAGTAATATTACATTACATTCATGTACCTATTCCCTGATTAATGCACACCTATTTTGGTTTCAAATTCTTTGCTATCACAAAAGGCACTGCTGTAAATATTTTGGTATTTATTTTGTTGTTCAGTCATTTCCAACCCTTTGGGTCTCCATTTGGGGTGTTCTTGGCAAAGATACTGGAGTGGTTTGCTATTTCCTTCTCCAGCTCATTTTATAGGTGAGGAAATTAAGGCAAACAGGGCTAAGTGACTTGCCCAGGGTCACACAGCTAGTAAGTGTCTGATTTGAACTCAGGTCTTCCTGACACCAGGCCCTGCACTCTATCTACTGCATCATCCAGCTGCCCCTTTTGGTGTATATGAGTGCATTCTTTTTATCAATGACCTCCTTTGGGTATAAGCCTAGTAATGAAGTCTCTGAGTCAAAGGATATGAACATTTTAGTCACTTTGCATAACTACCCATTCCTTTCCAAAATGGTTGTAATGTTTAAATCTTTCTTTTTAAAATTTCCACCCATTCTTCCTAATTCTGTCCTTTCACAGGCCAAGCAGAATGAGTCTAACCTCTTCCTTGCAACAATCCTTCAAATATATGAAGGCAACTCTCTTCTCTCCCTGTTTCTTCTCTTCCCCAAGTCGAGCTTCTAATCCTCATAAAGCATGAATTTGAGGCACTTCCGACTCTTCATTGATACTTCTCTGATTCTGTCACTCATTTCCTAAGGGGTGAATTGCTCCTCCATATAAAACAAGGATGAGCATGCTTTCACATCCCTGGATGAAAGCTGCTACACAAGCAAAAAGAACCCTGTTTACAAGTAATTATCACCCACCTTTATAATTCCATTGCAATTCATAAATTGCTCTGGCTGCAGCCTCTGAAACATTACCCTTTCTTCTTGGCTCACGAACCCTGAAGGCACCCAGCAGTTGTATTTTTTTATACCATTGGGTCATTAAAATGAATGATTTTTGCATTCCCCTAGCTTGCAGGGCTGATCCTCTCAAATGAAAAGTGAACTAAGCACTGGGGTCAGCTCCAAGCATCCCAGTGTGTTCCTCATTAAGACTTGGAACCACAAGGAGAGGAAGATTCAGTCACCTTCCTGAATGGCTCAGTAGTAAAAAGCTTATGGGTTATTATGTGAGACTCTGTCCAATGCATCCCCACCATCCCCCACTTTCATTTACTTGCCCCAGGATTTTCCCAACATCCATTAAAGTAAACCCCACTTTCTGTTAAATATAGTTCTGTCTTCTAGCATGAATCACAATTAAGCTATTTCTCTAGTTTGCGCTGTGAACTCTTTCCCATGGCATTATCCTGGGCTCAGAACCCATTCAACAAGCATTAATTAAGGGCCTACTACAGGCCAGGGCCATCAAGAAAGGCCTCATGTAGATGGTTAGGTCTGAGCTGGACTTTGAAGGGAGTTAGGTATCCTGAGAAACAGAGATACTGACATCCACTGTTCTAGACATTGAATGGAGAACTACCCATACACACGTACACACAAAAATTTGAAATATATGCAAAGTAATATGGTGGGTGGAGGGAGGGCACTAGCAACTAGGGGGATGGTCTCAAGTAGGAGTTAGCCCATGGGCTAATCAGTGAATGAAACTAAGGATGCTAAAAGGCAGAGGTGAGGAGGGAATGCGTTCCAGGCATGGAGGCCAGCTCATGTAAGGGCACAGAGGTGAGATGAGGAATGACAAGTAGATCAGTTTGTTTAGAAAATAAAGGGTACAGAGGGAGGCACAAGAAGTGTCTTTGGAAGGCAGGCCCTAAATAGAAACATGAGGAAATCCCATAGGCCTGGTATAAAGTGGAAGTCAGGGAATTAAGGCCTAAGGTCCCAGAATCAAGGAATTGGTATGAGATAAGCAACAGGAGAGAAGGCATGGTATAGTGCATAGAGAGCTATCCTTGGAGTCAAGTAGAAATGGATTCAAGTCCTTTCTCAGACACATTCTGGCTGGGTGATCCTGAGGAAGGCCTTTAACCTTTCAGTGCCCTGACCACCTGTGCTTTGGGAATATCTATTTGGCACCCATGAGACTGTGGGTAAACACAGACCATGGCATTGTTTGAAGCCTCATTTGGAAAGAGCAGAGAAGGCTGCAGCCAGGTATTTCCAGTACACATAGAGGTCAGAAATGTCCTGCAGAAAAGCCAAGATAATACATTAGAACACAGGTAGTGGAATTAATGGGCCAGAGACAGGAAGCAGTGTTATGACCAAAATATTGTTTCTCTCTCTCTCTCTCTCTCTCTCTCTCTCTCTCTCTCTCTCTCTCTCTCTCTCTCTCTCTCTCTCCCTCACTCCCTTTCTCTCTCTTTCCTTCCTTCCTTTCTTCCTTCTTTCCATCCTTCCTTCCTTCCTCTCTTCCTTCCTTCCTTTCTAATCTGTACTTTCATTAGCATAAGGAATTCCAGGAGAGGAACTCCCTCTGTCAATACACACCTGTATCTACCCTGAAAGCCTTAGAGAATCCCCTGGGGCAATGAGAAATTAAGTGACTTATATTGTCCACAATTAGAACATGTCTAAGGCATCTCTTGAATGAACCCAAGTCTTCCTTACTCTGAGGACAGCTCTGTAGCTACTGTACCATGACACTTCTCCTTGTTGCTTACTCTATGCCAAATCCTTGATTCTGAGACCCTGGACCTTGCCTCCCTAGACCTTATATCATTGCTAGGCCTGGGACTTCCTTATGTTTAGGGCCTAGTTTCTATTTTAGATACCACTGCTACCTCTGGCCCTTTAAACTTCCATGTTACCAACATTGGCTCCTGCTTCAAATACCTCTATTGCCTCTGGCTCTTTGAATTCAACCCCTGGATGTCTGCCCCCTGACTTCTCCCTGCTTGCCTTTTGATTCTGTGCCACACACCCCCCCCCCCACTGCCTGTGGGGAACATTCCAAATGAAATCTCTGGAAGGCTTCAGTCAGCACCGCAGAACCTGCAGTAACTTCATTCCCTATACGGTCCCAATCTCAGGTCCTTCCAAGGACGAGATCATGAAAAAGAGAATATTCCTCTCCAGCTTCCACTGAATTCACCACAGATGAACTGCTCCTCATTGCCTTCTGTGGCAATAGCCATCTATCAGTAGAAGTGGGAATGATACAGATGTAATATTTATCAATCAATCAATATTTATTATATATCTATTTTGTGCCAGGCACTGTGTTAAGTGCTGGGGATACAAAAAGAAGCAAAAGACAGTCTCTGCCTCATCTAATGCTCACACAAAACACTCTATCTCTCATTTATGGGTTTTTGCACTAACTATTCTCTATGACTGAAATTCTCTTTCTAGTTTATGGGACTAGAGTATCAGAGTTACATGGATGTGTCTTACTTTGCAAAACACGTCTATTTCTGAAAATTGGGGAGGAGGATATATCAAGTTTTAGAAAATGGTATCACATTTGAAAACCACTAGGAAAGACATTACTTAATGTAAACATTGGTCAATTATTTTTGTAATGTGAATAATCATACCTAATTTATCAGTTTCATAATGTTTTTATATCTCATATTTCCTCCAATGTGTAATCAATCATCTTCTAATTGAACTCCCTACCTCAAGTCTCTCTCTACTCCAATCTGTCCTGGACATAGCTGCCAAAGATTTTCCTAAAGCATAGATCTGACCGTGTCACCCCTTACAAAATCAACTCCAATTGGCTCCCTAGAGATCAAACATAAACTCTGCCTTTCCAGTATTCTTAGACATAGCTCCTTTCCATATACTTCTTCCTACCTCTGTAACATCCTAACTGATGTTCCAACACGAGACACTCCACCTCCCATCTCTGGCCCTTTGCACTGACTGTCCCTAGGCCTGGAATTCTCTCCTTCCTCCCCTCCATCTCTTAAAATCCTTGGCTTTCTTCAAGATGCAGCTCAAGTACCGAGTTCTGCAGGAGCCCTTTCCGGTTCCCTCAGGTTTTAGTGCTTTTCATTTGGGCCATGTGGTCGCTCCCTTTAGAATGAAGACAGGTTCCATTTTTACTTTCTCACTGTATGTATCCCCTGGGCTCAATACAGTGCCTGGCACATAGTAAATAATGAATAAATACTTTTTGAATGTTAGATTGATTGGCAGATGATGGTTAAATTCCAGCACCCCATCAAAGCCTGAGAGAAAAACAAAAGAGACAGAGATTTCAGGAATGAGGAGGTGATAGGGCCTCTGAGCTCTACCAAGGCCAGACTCCATCTGGAAGACAGAGTTCAATACAGTGTAAGAATATCAATAGGAGGCCATGGCCATACACCGAACATGGCGGCAGGGGAGGAGGGGGCTCAGGCTTCCCCAGACTAATGGTCTTAAAGGTAGGCGGGTCCCCTCAGACTCAGCCTCGCCCCGACAGCCAGACGCTCTTGTACAAATTAATAGCAACACTGCACGATGATGGACCCAGAAGAGGAGGAAGCTATAGAAGAAATTACATTTAAAAGTGACACTGTGCTGTCTGATGTGAATCTAAATCCCAAACAAAAGGCACCTCATGGTGCATCTGAATGCTGTTGGCCAACTTGTCTTTCTGTCTCAATTCAAACTTCTGTGGAACAAAGATTCTTGGAGAGATACTCAAGTTAAGCATAAAAAACAAGAAGACATTCAAATAGAAAATACTGTACATGATGACAGAAGTATTCAGGACTCCTGTGGCAAGAATAGCAATGGTATAGATTTTCTGAACAGGAACGAAACTCAGACTTGCCCTTGTATGAGAATAGAAGCTCTGTTAGATACAATGGTGACTTGGAAGTGGTAAGAAGACCACAGGTTTTCTCTGAGACAAAACAAAAAGAGCCACCAAGAAATAAGATAATGGGGCAGCTAGAAGCACCGGCCCTGGATTCAGGAGTCCCTGAGTTCAAATCTGGCCTCAGACACATAACACTTACTAGCTATGTGACCCTGAGCAAATCACTTAACCCCATTGCCTAATCCAAAAAAAAAAGAAAGAAAGAAAGAAAGAAAGAAAGAAAGAAAGAAAGAAAGAAAGAAAAGAAAAGAAAAGAAAAAGAAATAAGATACATCTTAAAATTCTAACCCAGGGGGTAGAAAATTTGAATGAAAAAGAGCAAGAAAATATCCACCACAATATGGTTAAAATAGAGCATACCATGGCCACCCCTCTGGAAGACGTTGGCAAATAGGTGTGACAAGGAGCTTTCCTTCTAGTTGACTACATCCTGTTCCAATGTGACCTGCTCAAACATTGCACCGTGCTTGAGGTTGGGACCGGCACCAGGATTGCCAGCATCATCACAGTAACGGTTGCTGAGACTGTTTACCGCACAGATGTGGGTGAAGATCTCCTGACTGTGTGCAAATGGAATGTTGCCCTAAACAGGAACCTGACTGCAACAGGAGGAGGTGCGATTAAGGTTAAAAAACTGGATCAGCTGAAAAATGACTTATGCACTTATCCTCAAGTTCCTTTCAGTTGGTCTGAAGAAGAAATTTCTGACTTACATGCTCATACTACTACCATAATGGCAGCTGATGTTTTTTACGATGATGACCTCACAGATGCTTTATTTAAAACACTCTACAGAATTACTCCCAATTTGAAAAATGCTTGTACAATCTTCTTATCAATAGAGAAAAGACTAAACTTCACACTTAGACATTTGGACATTACATGTGAAGCTTACAATCATTTTTGATTTTTCCTAAATGATCTAGAGAAACTCAAAGATGGCAAAATGAGTTTATTGTAGAGCCAATTGAAGCTACTTTCCCCCAGTTCCTTGTTTATGAACATATAGAGCAGTTGGAACTCTGGAAGATTGTTGCTGCTCCAATAAGTTGGTCTCTCGTGCGAACAAGGCTGAAAATATTCCCCTAAGTCGGTTTACGGCAGAGTTCTTTCTAAACAGTATTTTCAATAAAATCAAAAGCTACCAAAAGAAAAAGAATGTCAATAGGCTAGAGAGCTCAGAAAAGAGGGCAACCAGTATGGTGATGGGCATTTCGTTCATATCCCATGAAGATCCATTTGTGCTTTCAGAAGAATTAAAATTATAAATAATTCAAAGAAGCCGTGGTGGGTGTAAAATCGGTATAGATGCTAAAAATGTTGAGGAAAATGAGAGGTTGGATCTAGTAGCTTACTGAGTCGTGAAGAGAAAGCCAGTTGAGAGACACTGATTTGTTGTCCAATGTCTTCCTTAGATGTAGGGTGCACACACTCCAATAATAATAACATTGTATTATCCTGGTCTTGGAGCAGCATTGCATTGTCCTATACATTTTGCTTGGCCTTACAGTGGGCAGGAGAGAAGATAAAGAAGTAGGTTAATTCCAACACTTGTCACAGTGCTTGCACTTGGCCCATAGGAGACGCTTAATAAATGTTTACTGAATGACTGAATTGGGATTTATGGGATCATAGCTTTGGAATTGGAAAGGACCTTATAGTGGGCATATAATCTAAACCCCTCAACTTTATAGGTGAGGAAACTGAGATCTAAAGAAGCTAAGGGATTTGCTCAAGACCACATAAGAAACCAGGTGCTGAAGGGCCACAAAATCATGCCAAATGAGGATCAGTTGAGGAAGTGAGAACATTTAGCCTGGAAAAGAGAAGACTCAGGAGGGCCATGATATTTTTCTTCAAAGATTGGAAAGTCTGTCATGAGGGGAAGAGCTTAACCTTATTCTGTTTGGGCTCTAAAGGCACTTACTAGCCGTGTGACCCTGGGCAAGTCACTTAACCCCAACTGCCTCCCCCCCCAAAAAAGTATCCAAAGGGTTATCACATAAAAGAGGCTTATTTTGCTTACTCCAGAAAGCAGGATTAATATTAAGGTGTAGAAGTTGTAGCAAGATTTAAGAATACTGTTATTTACCTCTGAGTTGGAAGGGGAGAAAATTGGGCAGAAATCATTAGGATAACACACTACTACATTGTGTGGACTTAGAGTGGATGATTTAGAGAAGAACATGGACTTGAATCTCACAGGAGGCAGTGATGTGAATAAGTTGCAAGCTGCACTATTAGAGGGATGGCCCACATCTGTGAGGTCACTGATCTATTGAAGTCTTCTTCTTGGATGGCCTTAGGTCTCTCCAAGCGAAGAAGAACCTCAGTGAATAATGTATACATACATATTTGAGCTTCTGCTCTGTACCTTAGCCTCGTGGCCAAAATTGCTTTTCCCCACCTCCATGTTTTAGACCACCTCCATGGAACCAGATGAGAACTATAGAAAAGCTGTGACAAGAAATTGCTTACCCACCCATGTCTCCTTGAGACTGTCATCCCTCTGCGTGCACTTCCTGTTGCATTGCTCTTATACTCGGACAGACTCTGACCTCAGATGACTTACTTTGGCTTTGAATTGCTTTTGAATTTGAGACCATCTTGTTTTGCCTTCTTGGATCTCTGAGACCTTGCTGCTTATTCTGTTGTATGCTGATACAGTTGTGATGACTCGATTCTCCTACTTTCTAGCTGTGTGACCTAGGGCAAGTCATTTAACCTCTCTTGGCCTCAATGTCTCATCTGTAAAATGAGGGTATTGAACTAGATGACTTCTAAGGTCCCTTCCAGCTTTAGATATATGATACTGTTTTGTTATAATCCTATTCTATTCCAATAGTATGATTAGCCATACTTGTCCTACTAACAAATCAACTATCTTTGACATATGTCAGACTCCCCTAATACAGTTATCCTTTCCACATCGTTGGGGTTATGGGCACGGTGTCCTACTCCCTTCCCCTACCCCATGACCTGGAAAGTCCATAAAATTTTTTTGGTTCTCCCTTCGTACCAGAGAAGAAGTCTGAATTTTTTTCTTTTTTTTTAATGGGGTGTTTACAGTATCATATTGTAAAATTTGGGTTAAATATTTGGTCAGAGGCTTTGTGTTGTAAGTTGGCCTTCACGTGTCATCTGCAGCTTCCACAAAACTCCCCTTTTAATTTCTTATGCTGACCCATGATATATCAAAACCGCAAGAAAGAAAGTTGAGGTATGGAAGGGATAATTGTATTTACCAGTATGTCCTAGATGCCACCGATGACTTTCCTGGCCATGCTCCAATGCTGACACCCAGAATCTCACTCTCCACCCTCCTGCCATTCTCTCCATCTAGCCTGGCTTGTCCTGGACAGATTGGAAAGTTACTTCACCATGACAAACCAGCATGACTCACAGTCTGTGCCTTCTGGGATTAGAATCCCACGGCCTACATGTATAAGGAAATCTGCATCTTTATGTAGCAAGTATTTCCAAAATACAGAACAGATGTATTCTGTTTTTCAGCATAGTGGGTTGCTTGAAACTATAAGCCTAGTGGCACAAAGCGCTGCAGTTATCCCTTTCCTCCCCCAAATTCCAGCTTTGTGGAAGTCTTCACAGTTACTGTTTCTGCCACTAGATGGTGCTTGAGCTTCAGTAAGGCAACCTGCTGACTGAGTGCATCCTTCTAGTTTGGACAGCCTTGAGAGAGGCAAGCTGAAGTCACCACCCAATAAATAAGCAAATGAGGGGGAAAGAAGACATTGGTTTGTTTATTTTAATGACAGTAGGAGAACGTGTTCGACCCTGAGTTTTTCTTTCCCTTCATTATCTACGACATGCAGTATAGTGCAGATAAAAACATAAGCTCAAAATCAGGAAGATGCAGGTTTGAGTCTCACTTTTGACACCTAGTGTCTGTGTAATCCTGGGAAAGCCACTTAGCCTCACTGTGCTCTGGTGTCCAAGTGCATTGGTAGAAGGCGTTTCACCTCACATGTTCGGTCTCTACATTCTATTATCTAGAGAGAAGGCAGTAAAGATAAGGAAGTGTGGAAACCTAGATCGGAACAGCTGATTGTAGATTCCTTAAGTTGGAAAGGAGCTTAAAGGTCATGTAGTTTAACCTCTCACCTAACTAACCCAGAAATCTCTTCGCAGTGTCCCTGACAGATAGATACCCACTTTCTACATGAACATTTATAGTAATGAGGGACTTATTATCTAACAGAACCAACTATTACATTTTGGTAGCTCTTTCTGAAGAAAAAATGAGCGAGAGAAAGAGAGAGACAGAGACAGAGAGAGAAGAAAAAAGAATAAACATTTTAAAAATTGTCTTCTTTCTGCTGAAATCTCTCTCCCTTTAGCTGCCACCCATTGGTCCTAGTCATATCATCTGAAGCCACTCAGACTAAACTTCAATCCCTCTGCCACATAAAAAGCCTTCCAGTTTTATAAACCTCCCTCTCCAAACTCCTTATCCCCATCCCACCAATAAACCTTCATTTGATCAAGCTAAATAGACCCTGTTCCTTTAATTCTTCCTCAAATGACATAGTTCCCAGGCCCTTAACCATACTGTTTCCTTCTTAATGAACTATAGGTTACCAGTGTCCCACACAAGTCTTACTAGGGCAGAGGTCCATAGGGACTATTGCATCCCCTGGGCTAGACATTATACTTTTAATAACGGCCTTGCAGTCACCTAGAACATGCAGGTCTTTTTCAGAGGAAGTACTTATCAAACCTTATCATCATTCTCCACTTGTGTAACTAATGTTTTGAATCTGAATGTCGGCAGTCACAGTCATCATTCTCAAAATGAATGTTCTTAGCTCTAGCCCATCTGTCCAGTCTCACATACATGTATAGACATGTGTGCATGAATGTATGTATATTCTATCTTTGAACCAGTTCATATGACAGTGAGGTTCAAGCGTTTCCTGCTCCCCTCCCCCATTGCAAAAATCACTTCCTTTTGAGCCTCTTTATTGTGAGATAATTTTCCTCATTCCTTTCCAACTCCTTCCCAGTGTGTCCCTTCTTTTTCTTATGAGATCATCTGAATTCTTGTCAGTGACAGTAGTGGGCACTCTGGAGAGAACAGAACCAACATCTTTCAGTATCCTGTAACACACCAGTCAAAGTCTGCAGAAAAAAAAGAAAAAAGTGGAGGGTAGAGAAGGGTTAGAGAAGTCATGGGAAGAATGGCACCGGTGAGAATGGCAGAGACCACTGGGCATCCCCAGCTGAGGTCTGTAGAAAGATTTTTAATGGGGGGAAAAAAGAAAAAGAAAATACAAAAGAAACACAAAAGAGAAGTTGTCCAACATGACACCTTGGTTAGAGTACCAGGCCTGGAGTCTGGAAAAGATCTTTGTAAGCTCAAATCTGGCCTTATACATTTACTAGCTGTGTGACCCTGGGCAAGTCACTTAACTCTCTTTGCCTCAGTTTTCTCATATGTAAAATGAGCTAGAGAAAGAAAGGGCAAACTACTCCAGTATTTTTGCCAAGAAAACCCCAAAATGGTGTTACCAAGAGTCAGGCACTACTGAACCGACAAAAACAATAAAAGCAATTATTAGGGATCTCAATTCTCTCACCCAACACATAAACTATCTCCATACCCTAGCTTTGTGTCATCTACAAATTTTATCCAAGATGAATGAATGAATGAAAATGCATTTGTGAAGTATTTACTATGTGCCAGGCCCTGTGCCAAGTGCTAAGTATAAAAAGCAAGTCAGTCCCTGTCCTGAAGGAGTTTTGTGTTCTCATAAGGAAAAATAACACATACAATAAAGAGGGAGTAGTGTTTTAAGCAGGAAAGTCATAGAAATGATGATTGAAATCATAGGACAATTTATTGGCATGTCCTTTCTGAGAATGGTTGTCTTGATTTTATTACTATTCCCACAGAAAGAAGTGGAAAAGTGAGGGAGGGAGGAAGGAGGAAATGTCTAGCATAAATACAAACAGGGAGAATTAGGGTGAGAATTCTCACCAATCAGGACTGCAGTGCCCAGGGCTAGGCCTGGAGTGTCTGATCCTGAGGCAGAATATAAAACAAGTAAGCAAGGCATAAATATGTCTGGAGTTCCAGCTAATGCTAAGAAAAATGTTGAACAGAACAGAGCTAAAGACAGACCTTTGCATCACTTAGTCAACAGAAATTTATTTGGTGCCTAATATATGCCAAACACTGTACTAGGGAATGTGGATATAAATGAAAAAATGAGACAGTCTTTGCCCTCTGGCAGCTTACATTTTCCTAAGGGGGTACAATATATTCACAGATAAGTGTAGGGAGAGAAGATATCAGCTGGCATCTCAACATAGAAGACACTAGTGAGGACATGGCATCGCTCCATGTGGAGGACCACGAGGGGGCTGGGCGAATCAGCATGTTGAGTAAGGGAGGGGCCTTGAAGAGAAAGGCTCTGGAACATGTGTTGACATTCTGTAACTGGTTCTGGCTGACTGACCACACATTAAAGAGGATCTTTGACTGGAGATGGATTCAAAAAGGTCTGTCAGTTTCAATTTCTGTCTCTTTGCCTCATTCACTCAATGTCTCCTTTGCCCAAAGAATATTTGATTTGGGGAGTTTTGAAGGGTCTGGAGAAGGAGCCATAAGAATCTGGGATTCAGAGCCCAGGCCATGATTCTCAGCCAGCGCAACATCAATGCCTGGGGAAAGAAGGCTCATCTTTGGAAGGACCTTAGATTTCCCTGCCCAGCACAAGCTGAGAAGAGGACATAACTAGCAGAGATGCCACCACCTTGGGACATGAAATTATTGGGCCCAATGCTATGCATAAACTGAGCTAAGTTGAGCCTACTGCCTCACCTCTCAAGGTAATATAAGGGATTGCACCCCTGAACTATTGGGGTTTGTATGCTTATTTTTGCTATATCTTCAAAGTAAATATCTCTTTGTAAAAGCCAAGAGTTATTAAATGATTAAATGGAACAGAATGCTAGTCATTGGACCCCCCCCCAAAAAAATAAAGAGCCTTCAAGGTCCTGAGGTATCTAATGGTACCTGAGAACAGGTCTTGCCTAAAGAAAGGGCTAGAATAAACACATTATATAAGTAAATCCTGGACATATGCAAAATAAATATACGCAGTGATAGAGCATAGGAGGCGGGTTGGAGGGGTGGGGGTAAGAGAGAGGCATTAACCCTTATGAAGTCTTCCCTAATTCCCAATTGCTATTGTCCTCCCTCCCAAACTACATCAAATTTAACTCTTTTGTATATTTGCACTTCTCAACTTTATACTTACGCTATATATATTTTATATGTATTTTTGTCTCCTCTATTTGAATGTAAACTCATTGTAAGTAGGAATTCTTTAATTCTTTGTACTTATATCCACAGCACCTAGCATTGTACCTGGCACGTAATACTTAATAAAAACTTACTGATTATTGTTGATTAATCTTCTCTCTCCTTCAATTCATTCTTTCAAGCAAGTCCTATTCATTTGATTTTCAAAATATTTCATACATTCATCTTCTCTATTCCCACTGCTACCAGTTTAGTCATTAACACCTGACTAGGCTATCACAATAGCCTCCTTAGGGATCTTTCCACCTTCAGTCTTTCCTCCCTTCCATTCATCCTTTATACACATATTTATGGCTCAAATTCAACCATTTCTGGACCCTTATGGCCTGCCATTCCAATTGTGGGGAAATTCAATGAGATCTTATTCCTCTAGCTCAATTTCCTCCCTATAAATTTAAATGAGAGCAGGTCTAGAGATTCATTTGTTCTAATGCCAAAGATCCAGGAAAGTAAGCACTGAACTGTAGTACATTTAGTCTGAACAACAGTGAATAAAAGAAGAAAAATAATACCAGCCATGTGTTCAAAGGAGTACAATTTCATTTCCCTAAAGTTGTTAGAGAAATTAGTTCCTCCAAGATGAATGACTCCAAAACAGGGAAAGGATGTGCAAAATTTTAGCAGCTAGATAGTCCTGGATAAGTTCAGGCTTGATTCAATTGTCTGCTTCCCAATCACTGCTATCTTCATAAAGCTTCTGGTTTAGCTTGCCTCAATCACTATTAACCACTCCTAGACATTGTCAGGAAGCAACTAGATAGCTCAGTGGATAAAGTGCTGGACCTGGAGTCAAGAAGATCTGAGTTCTCCAGCAGCGAGGTAGTGCAGTGGATAGAGCACCGGCCCTGAAGTCAGGAGGACCTAAATTCAAATCTGACCTCAGACCAAATACTTGACACTTACTAGCTGTGTGACCCTGGGCAAGTCACTTAACTCCAATTGCTTAAGAAGGGAAGGAAAGAAAAAAAGAAGATCTGAGTTCAAATTCAGCCTCAGACACTTATTAGCTATTTGACCCTAGGCAAGTCACTTGACTTGTTTGCCTTAATCCACTAGAAAAGGAAACAGTTGTCATCTTTTTCCATAACCAAGATGTTTTGTCTGCTTGTTCTTCTCTGGTCAAGATTCTTATTTGTGTGGAATCCAATATCAAAAAAATAAAATTTAAATTTAAAATCGTATCACTGCTAGTCTTCTATGAAGTTTCCATTGTTCCATGTGGTCATGAACCTGAAAGATATCATCATTCCTTCTCTATATTCTGAGAAGAATATGGAATAGCCAAGTGTGTCAGCACACAGCCTCATAATTAATGGAATCCTTGTCCTCCAATAAACATTTGTGCTTTGGGCCCAGGCATCCTGGGATATGTGGTCTTTCTCCTATCTGATATGCCTGTGACATTCCTATAGTGTTTTAAGGCTTACAAAGGATTTCTTCACAACACCCAGCTCCTATGACTTCAGCTCCTTTCCACTTCACCACATCAAATGTACAGACATAGACTTATAGACATAAGTGTCTTCCTCTGAAAGTAGATGTGCCTGATGGAAGTGAAGGAAGCGGAACCAGGAAAACTCTGTACACAGTATCAGCATCATTGCGTGATGATCAGCTATGATTGACTTAGCTTTTCTCAGCAATGTATTCATCCAAGACAAGTCCAAAAGACTTAAGATAGAAAATGCTGTTCACATCCAGAGAAAGAACTGATGGAGTCTGAATACAGATTGAACCATGCTATTTTCACTTTGTGTGTGTGTGTGTGTGTGTGTTCCTTCTGTTTCTTCTTTCACAATAGGATTAATATGGAAATATGTTTAACATAATTGCATATATATATAACCTGTATCAAATTGCTTACCATCTTAGAGAGGGGACAGGGGGAGAGGGAGAAAATTTGGAACTCAAAATTTTATATAAAAATGGGTGTTAAAATTGTCTTTACTTGTAATTGGGCAAAAATATTATTCTTTAAAAAATCAAAAAAGAAAGCAGATGCTGACAGCCCCACCTGTTGTGAAGCACTCACAGATTTCTTCTTGAAACTCCTCAGCCTTTTCTTGGACTATACCCTCATTGACAAACCAAGGTGTGTGCATAGTATGCGTGTGTATATATATATTATGTATATGTATGTATGTGTGTATGTGTGTATGTATATATATATATATATGCATATATATTGTGCCTTACAGAACAGCAAGAACCACAGAAGTAGAGAAATAATTGTCCTACCTTATACAATTGGGTATTGGAAAATATATTCATTGAAACATGGGGTGGGGGAAGGGAATTAGCAACAGATTCCTCCATTATTCCCCTGGTCCAGAAGCTCTGTGAGTCTGTCTCAGATCTTAGATAAAATATAAATGACTTTGTTTCACTTTTAAAGCTCTTCATAGTTGGGGTACCGCCTACCTTTCCAGGCTTATTTCTCATTATTCTTCATCACACATTCTATGCTCAAGTCAAACTGGGCCACTTTCTATTTTCTGTACCCAATATTCCATCTCCCATCTCCATACCTACATAGGACTAGGGACTGGCCCTGTGATTTCATTGATAGAGGGGACTCCCAGTTTAAGAAACTCCCTCTACTGATGCAGGTAGAAAACTCTGAAATGCATAGCTTGGGAGAGTTTCCCAGAGCACTGAAATATTGAGTGACGTGCCCAGGGTTAGAAAGCCAGTGTGCGGCAGAGTAAGGCCTTGAATCCAGGCCTTTCTTATTCTGAGACCAGGAACTCCACCACTATTATCAACTGTCTCATTATGATTATTAATTATAATTTTTCCAGTCTGCTTACGCCTTACTCTCTGTCACATTCTCTTCAATCCTGTGACACAGTCATCTCCTTGCTATTCCACAAGCAAGATCTTCCACCTCTAAGCTCTGAGCATTTTCTCTCGCTGTCCCCATGCCTGGAAAGCCCTCTCTCCTCAACTCCAACTAGTGACTTCTCAGGTTTCCTTTAAGTCCCAACTAATATCACATTTTCACTGGAAGCTTTTCCCAACCCTTCTTAATTCTAAGGCCTTCCCTTTCTGAGTAACTTCCTATTTATCTTGTATATAGCTTGTTGGTACATATTTGTTTACTTGTAATTTCCCTTATTAGATTAGAGGATTACAGTGAACTCTTTGAGGACAAAGACTGTCTTTTGCCTCTTTTTATATTCCCGGTGCTTAACATAATGCCTGGCACATAGTAGGCATTGAGTAAATATTTATTGACCATCTGATTTATAACCTACATTTGTATCACAGTTTGAAGTTTGCAGAATATTTTCCCCACAGCAACCTGGGAGGTAGGTAGTAAAAGTATCATTATTCTTATTTTAGAGATGAGGAAACTAAAACTTAGTAAGGTTAAATGAGTTGTCTGGGGTCACTTGGCTAGCAAAAGTTGAAGCTGAGATTTGAGCCTAGGTCTGCCCTTACTCTAAGGCCATGGGTTTTCTGAAGCCAGACCAAACAGCTGATTGTTCAATGTCCAGCACAAGCATTTACATCTTAGAAATTGGCAAATGATCTTAATAAGCCCTGGGTTTATTGTTTTGTTGATTGTCTGGCTAGGCTTAAAAAAGTGTTAATAATGCAGATCAAACTTCAAAATATGTCATGGCCCTTTTTGGAGGGGGGAGGGGGGGAAGAGAGAAAAGTGTTAAACATTTACCAGCTCAGCCCTATCCGAGACCCAGCAATCTTCTCACTATATTCTGTCACCAGAATGATAAACTGGCTAGCAGGGCAGACATGAAATCAGTTGGAAATGGATTCAAATTCCACCTCTGAAAGAAGCTAATCGTGTGTGTGACCATGGGACCTCTCTGAATCTGTTTCCTCATCTACAAAATGGAGCTAATTATCTCCGAGAGTTGTTATAAGGCTCAAATAAAACAATGTATACATAGTTGTCCCTTCTACATACAGGGATTAGGGAGGGGCTCAGTGCCCTCATAATCTGGAAAATCCATGTAAAAATTTTTGACCCTCCCTTGTACCAGAGAAGTCTGAACTATCATGGTATTAAAAGATGAAATATGTTGATATTATGCACATATTTTATGCATTTCTGAGTTTCTAAACTTTTTTGGTGTCATCTGCAGCTCCCACAAAACTCTCCAAAAATTCCCATTTAATTATTTTTTTTTTTTAGGCAATTGGGGTTAAGAGACTTGCCCAGGGTCACACAGCTAGTGAGTGTTAAATGTTTGGTCTGAGGCCCGATTTGAACTCAGGTCCTCCTCACTTCAGGGCCCGTGCTCTATCCACTGCACCACCTAGCTGCCCCCAATTTGATTTCTTATGCTAATCAATATTTAATGAATTTCAATATGTTGAAACTGTAATGGGGAAAGTCGCGATGTGGAAGAGAGAATTGTAATGTGCTTTGCAAACTTGTCAAAATTCCTAGTTTGCAACTAGGAATGTTAGTCATTGTTATGTCCTCCCCTGCCTTTTAAACAACGTTTTGTGATTTGTTTGTTTTTTCTTATATGATTATATAAGGAATTCTCCATGAGATAAACCTTAGGCAGATTTTCCACCCCTCTCTAGTTTATGGTTTTAAAGAGTTGCCTGGACACTGAGGGGTTAAATGACTTGCCCAGGTCACACAACCAGTATGTGTCAGGGGCAAGTCTTGAACTGGGGCCAAGGCTTCCTGGAAATGAGGCTAGCTCACTACCCCCTAAACACGCAATGATTTGAAGCATTCTTTACCTGCTAACCCAGATCTGCTCTGGTCACCTCTGTCAATTGGAGGCTGTCCCATGGTGTATTCTCCATAAAATGTGCCTTCACATTGTTATCACTGTGCATCTGTTCTTCCTGGGCCTCAGGGATCTTACAGATCCCAGAAACATTCTATACCATGTCTCACGGCGACAGAAGGCAAATGCCTGCTCTCCCTAGACTTTATCTCTGCTTGT
Organism: Vombatus ursinus; assembly: GCF_900497805.2. Classification (NCBI taxonomy): domain Eukaryota; kingdom Metazoa; phylum Chordata; class Mammalia; order Diprotodontia; family Vombatidae; genus Vombatus; species Vombatus ursinus. The sequence goes on along the minus strand of NW_020954590.1, from coordinate 29,610,878 downwards.
GTTTTTTCATATCTCATATTCACACCTATCTCTCCACGCAGCATGGCTGAGATTCCTAGTGTTTCTACCAAGAGAAGGGAAATTCCACACATTCCTCATGAAGGCTGGCTCAAACGAAAGTAAAAAAAAAAAAAAATGCAACAACACATCAAACTGATTGATAGTTAAACTTTCAATTTACCTTGATTCTCACAGGTAGAAAATAACTAGTGTTTTTTTTTCTTATAGCAAAAGTTAATTGGTGGGTATTTTGTTTTCGTTTTCTGAGGGTTGGAGAGAACTGATGGGAAGGCCATAGCACATCATCGTGGTTTTGAGCGTCAGCTTGATTTCACAAAAGGATCTTATAGAGATATAAAATGAAGGCTGGCGTTGTCATCACTAGCTCTATGTTGTATCTACTATGGGTGGTTTCCAGATGCCTAGAATATAGCCCCAACTCCATTCCACAAAATCTGTAGCAGCTCATTGAATTGCTTCATGGGTAAGGCCTTTCCTTATGGTAAGAAAGATTATTACTCAAGCATCATTTTGGGCAAGTCTCTCAAATTTTAGTAGACTACATCTGTCTGGGAAACCGGTGAACTGTTATGTACCTTCTGGGGTCATTAGTAGTAGCTTCTAGAATGGGCTTTCCCCCTTTCCCTTTGGGTCCTTGTTTTGATGAAATAAAAGGAATCCATTCTTCCTCTCCCCTTCTCAAAGTCTATGTATTAATTTTAGAGTTGTGAATGCTTGAAAGTTTATGATTTTTAACGAAAAAAAAAGAACACAATCAAATTATGACTATTCTGAGTGCTTTCAGCAGTGTGGAAAAAAGGGTGGCAAATAAAATTCTCTCAAATATAAATAAATTCTCTCAAATATACTCCTTAAGAGTATAGATTGTTTCTTTTTTGTCTTTGAATCCCAGTAAATATTTCTTAACCTACTGAGTAATTGCAAGTGTTTTGTTTTTCCCATTTAACAAACATGTATGTAAACTAGATCAGGGCTCCCCTGACCTACCCCCACTTATGTAACCATTAAGGGCCTGCAATGTGTAAGGCACTGTGCTGAGTGCTAGAGATTCAAAGATCCTTTTCCCCACCAAAAAAAAAAAACAGTCCCTGCCCTCAGGGAGCATATATTCTCCTGGAGGGATATGGCATTCACAGCTAGGCAGATACAAGGTATTTTGAGTAGAAAGGAAAGAACAGCAGTTGGGATACAGGGAAGTCGAACTGAGGAAGACAAGTACCAGAGGTATGATGGGCAACTTGTGAAAACACACAACAGAGAAAAGACATTGAGCTCGGGGGACAGTCGAAGTCCAGTTTGACGAATGTTACTCTGCCACATACATAGAGTATGTGAAGGGAAGTAATGTGAAAGAAAACTGGAAAGATCAGCTGTACGGGACAATTACAAAATCCTCAGTGTCTCAGTGCTAAGCGTGTCAGCGGACAGAGAACTACTGGGCAGAAGACGGGAGTTCAAATTCTGCTTCAGACAGTACCTATATGAACCTGGGCAAGTCATTTAACCTTTGTCTTCCTCAGTTACATCAACTGTAAAATAAGAATAATAATAGCAACTATCTCTCAAATGGGACGTTTGTAAAGTACTTGACACATAGCTGGTGCTTAATAAATGTTGGTTTCCTTCCTTTCTCCAGAAGCTAAAATAATCAGATCCACCCCAATGTCAAAAGAAGGGGAAGGGATATATTAAAGAGAGCTACTCCTTCATGATTTTTAGAAGTTGTCAATGTATAAAAATGTTGTCTTAGGAGAACAATTAATATGCAAATGGTAAAGAGACCTATTTTAAATGTATTTTTAGAAACCAAACATACAAAAATTATACTTAACTTTCTAGAAATAGAAAGGATAATTCTTATTTAACCCTTGCATTACCTGAAGGGAAAGCCTGTAGAACACAAGCTGTGTTTAGTTCGTCTACGATCAAAATTTAATGAAAATTCAGGACTTTTAGGGACATATCTTAAGAGAATGCTTATGCTACATTAATGCTGTTACATACTCACAGCATTTTTACACTTTTACACACACTCAGGAAATGCTGGCACAGGGGGAAGATCCCTGGGCGGGGAGTTGGTGTGCATTCTGGGCTTTATCACTAAATGTTTGACGTTGGACAAGCCACATAACCTTACAGAGCCTCAGTTTCCTCGCCTGTAAAATGAGGATGTTGAACTCGATTTCTAAAGTTGTGTCTTGTCTCACATTTGGTGATTTTGGAAGAAACCACCTGAAATGAGTTAGTCCAGCTCTCTGCTTCTTGATTAGATAGCAGATCAACTAGTAAAGACTGATATTCCAGTCTCAACGATTTCCAAAAAGAAAGAAATGATTTCATGGTTCCTGAATGAACTAGCCATTCATGTCATGGGTTCTTCCTTGGTTCTAGACTAAGCCTCCACTAAAAGAACTTAATACTGTTTCCTCTTATGCCTTCCTCAGAGGCTATAGAGAATAGCTGATGGCCAGACTCCTCTATGTTTCAATTACCCCTCATTTTCTTGAAGTCACTTCCACTTACAACATTATTGCTTGGGTTTTATGAGGACTAGATCAGGGTGAGTTCTTTGATGGGAGTGGCTAGACAAATTAGCTTATCTCAGCAACTTTTCTTGGTGGTGTGTGCTTTACAGGAGAAAGCAGTTATTGTGGCATGCCATGCTATGACATACCCTGCCATTATTGGGGAAAAGAGGGGAAGAAAGGAGATGTTCCGATGTTTTATTAATATACACTATCTGTCCAGGTTTTGTGGAATTTTTTTTTTTACCTATTGCATGCCTGGATTCCAGGAATAGTCCCCCTCCCCATTGCGGCAGAAGTGTTAGAACCCCCTGAGTTGAGAAATAATTGGGAGTAGAAGTTGTGTACTGAAAATGTAGAGGCATGATGGTACAGTGGAAAGCGTTCTGGATTTGGAATCAGAGAATCTGAATTCTAATTCTGCCTCTGCCACCAGTGTGACCTGGGCAAGTCATTTAACCTCCTTGGGTGTCAGTTTCCTCATTTGTAAAATGACTCCATTGGACTGAATGGCCTTTGAGGTCCTTTCCAGCTTTAGATCTCTGATCTTATGAAGTAAAAGGCATTCATGGAGTCCCAGGGAAGTCCATCAACTAGCATATTTGTTGAGCACCTACTGTGTGCCAAGCACTGTACTATGTGCTGGGGACATGTAGAAAAGCAAAAAATAGTCCCTGTTCTTGAGGAGCTTACAGTCTAACGGGGGAGACAAAATGCAAACAAGTATGTAAAAGCAAGTTATAGACAGGATAGATCAATGGGAGGAGGTATTAAGGGGTTTTAAAGAGGAATGGGAAAGTCTTCTTATAGAAGGGGGGACTTAAGGAGAGACACTTGTAAAAAGTCAGGTTAACAGGAAGGAGGTGGAGGAAGAGAGTTCCAGGCATGGAGGACACCCAGTGACAATGCTCAGGGTCAGGAGATGGAGTGACATGTCTGAGGGACGGTAGGGGGACCAGTGCCACTGGGTCACATGGTAACAAGGAGAGCAGTATAAAGCATAGGAAGAGGCCAAAATGTGTGACTCTGGAGTCAAGAGGGAGCTGACTGAATAAGGGGGTAACATGGTCAGACTTGTACTTTAGGAATGTCAATTTGACAGCTGAGTGAGGCAGCGAGACCAACTGGCAGACTGTTAGCAATAGTCCTGGTATGAGATGATGAGGGCCTGCACCATGACGGTGGCAATGTCAGAGGAGAGAAGCACGTGTAAGAGCTGTTACAAGGGTATTATGAGACCTGGCAACTAATTGGATATGGAGGGTGAGAGAGAGTGAGGAGTCCAAGATGACATTGAGGTTGTAAGTCCAGGAGACTTCGTTGTAAGTCCAGGTCAATGTTGCTTCTTGAAAGTAATAGGGAAGTTAGGAGGAGGGGTGGCTGGAGAGGAAAAATAATGCAAATATGGATAAGAGACTTTTTCATCCAAGGAGACAGAGTACAAAAACAGTTTTTCCTAGGTCAGTGACCAATAAGTCCAGGCAGGGTTGGGGAACCTGCAGCCTCAAGGCCACATGTGGCCCTTTAGGTCCTCAAGTGTGACCCTTTGACTGAATCCAAACTTTACAGGACAAATCCTCTTAATAAAGGGCTTTGTTCTGTAAAAGTTGGACAGGGTTGAAAGGCTGTACCCAAGGACCTAGAAGGCCACATGTGGCCTTGAGGCCACAGGGTCCCCACCCCTGGTCCAGAATAATATAGGCATTGTCAGTTTTTAAAGAGTACTTGAGGTACAGAAAAAGGAAAAGCACATGCTAGGGACCTTGGGCTCCCACCCACAGAGTTAAGGATTGGGGTGGCAGATTAAGTAAGGATGAGATGCCCAATTGTCCTGCCACCCAGATCTAATTTAGAGAACTAGAACTGAGCTAAGATGAAGGATGGGACCAGCTTGGAAGGAATCAGTAAGTAAGGAAAGAGGGAACGAAAAAAAAAATAAAACTTTATTTACTGTATTTGGCATATAAGACCAAGATTAAAACACAACACTCAGTAACTTGAAAACTTCTCCTGTATATATTTCCCTGTAAATCCTCTGAAAACCAACAACATTGAAGAAAAATTGTCTGATATTTTCAAGAAGTAGGGTAAGGGAAGAAGGAAATCAGTTGTATCCTCTTTCTCATCTAAACTGCAGTGAATAGAGAACACAGTCCAGCAAGGGAAGTTAAACACACACACACACACACAAAACAGTAGGGAGCACAAGTGAGCAAGCCCTGAGACATATTGGTGAAATGGAAAGTACTTGTGTGGCACACTGGACCCTGAGGTGATGCTATACCTCAGAAGCACAGAATTTTTGAGTTGGAAAGGATCACAGTCATTTTCTAGAATAGTCACCTATGCTAGAAAACGTTGTTTACTTCATTTTCAAAGAGGACCAATGACATCACAGGTGATAACTTGAGCATGAATTGGGTTTAAGTCAGGCAAAGCGTTTGCAGAGTATTTCAAAATTATCAGCCTCACTCTCTCTCCAAGAGTCATCAAAGTCCAGTGACAGGACTAAAGTCAAGATGACCAGCGATGGCCCAGGATGCAGTGGATGGCCTTGACGTCTTCGATGACTGACCAAACTCTACCCACTGCATAGTGCTTGGCTGTTGGAACAAATTATTCTCATGCATTTATTCTGTTAGGGAAAGTCTTCTCATGCTTGGGGCAGACATTCTTCTAACTCACTGACAGATTTGAGCACATCAGTTACCCTCATCCTGGGTTAGCCCATCTGCCAAACCAGTTCACTTGGGTGTGGCCACTGAGCACGTTACAGCTTCTTGGAGCCAAAGGGGAGAGTGGGATGAAGGTGGACCCCAAAGGTGGATGAACAGCCCTGAAAAGCTAGAAAAGGAGTTCTCAATACAACATATCTGATAAGCAATCATCCAGACTGTCTTTGAAGTCTTTCAAGGGAAGGAACTCTGCTACCTCTTGAGGTAGTCAAAAAGTATTTATTAAGCTCCTACTGTGTGCCAGGCCCTGCTCTCAAAGAGGTTATAGCCTAGTGGGGAAACAGCATACAATTATGCACAAACAAGACATAAACAAGATAAATTAGAGATAATCAGCAGAGGAAAGGCACCAACATTTAGAGAGATTGGGAAAAGTTTCTTGAAGAAGATCGGACTTTAGAGGAGACTTGAGGGCCAGGGAAGTTAGAAGCTTGAGATGAGGAGAGAGCTTCCAGCATGGGGGGACAGCAATTTCATTTTTAGATAAGTGTAATTATTAGGACTTTTTTTCCGAACTCAAGCCTAAATTTGCTTTTATCAGATTCTACCTATTGCTCCTGGGTTTGTTCTCTGAGGCCAAACAGAACAAGTCTTCAACATGACAGCCCTTCAAATACTTGAAGATAGTTTACAATCCCCCCCAAGTCATGTCTTCTGTAGGCTAAGAATATTCATTTCCTTCAACCTCTTCATATGGCATCTCAGGACCTTCTATGTTCCTGGTTACTCTCCTCTGAACACTCTCCAGTTTATCTACATCTTTAAAGTGTGGCACCCAAAACCAAATCTAATAGTCCAGATGTGGTCCAATCAGGGCAAAATAACGTGGCGCTATCATCCCCTTACTCGTGGAAGCAACGTCTCTCTGTCAGTGCAACCCAGCAGCATGTTAGCTTTTCTGGACTCCACATCATTACAGACGTGCATAGAGTGTATGCATGTATACCAGCCAACCCTGAAAGAGCATTTTCATTGGATCTTTCCCCATGGAAGACTCTATGGAGGCCTATGTATATCACGCTATTGATTCACACTCAATTGCAATTCCTTAAACCCCTAGATCTGTTGCCTTTGCTTACCACAACCATTTTCTGAAAAGAATCATGCTTTAGCAAATGCTCAGCTGTGATTCAGGGTCTGGAGTTCCTGTGAATGACTCTTCTAAACAGTAGCCTCAGAATTCCTGGATCTCTACAGCTCCACTTAACCACTGATAGCCACCCTGTAGATATTCACATCACTCAGAACTACTCTCCTTCCAAGATCTCAAACTATAGAATTCTCCTCCCTTAGCGCAACCTCCTCTACCCCAAATCCTCCCTTCCTTATTCTTATTGAACTTGCTGTTCTTTCCCCCATCAATCATAGCCTGCCAAAAAACTCAGTGAAGACAATGGAAAGTTGGATAATATATTCACTAATTCTGAACGTTTAACAGTGAATATAAGCAAACAGCTGGCCTTAAGAATATCTTGCCAAGAAATCTACTATCCAGATTTTTCCTTTGGAATATCTCCATTAATTCACAAGAGTTCATATCTTTGCCATGTGCTGCCTCTTACAAACAATTATTCTAATATCATCTCGAGTCTACAGGCTTCCCTGTCACTTCCTAAAACTCATTCTAGACCACGTATTCCTGCAAGAACATTTGTCTTTTTGAGATATTTAAACACCTTCTAAAATAATTGTTATTCATTCTACAGGTTCCTGTTTTCCTCTCCCACAGCTGCTCATGTTCTGCTCCCCTCCTCAAATTACTGGAGGAGAAAGTGAGGCTGATGACTTTGCAGAGCCCTCCCTCAATTAAATCAGATTCACTTGCAAGTCATAGCATCACCTTCCTGATGTCATGGTTGTCTTCCAGAACAAAGGACAAACAACAAAAACAGCCCTGTATTTACTTACATATTGCATTAATATATGTGTAAATATTTATATATGTTGATTTGATTTCAGAGATGATAGGGCATTTTATAAAATATTCTTTCATTAGAATGTCATTTACGATATTTAGAGGAATATTTATCAAACCTTTACTTCCTAAGTGAGTTGTCCTATGTAGCAAGATGCATGAATTCAACTGTATATACCTGATTGCATTAGGAATTTCATTTAGGAATTAGGATATTCATTTGACAAATCATTCAAAGTATACTTTACTCTTTTTTTTTTTTGCCTTGCAAACACAGTGAAAAGTATATAGGCTAGGGATGTGGACAGGGAATGGATTCCTTCCTCTGGTACATGACCATGGTAGGATAAGAGCTGATAAATACTTATATAGTTGAGCTTCCTGACTTCAATAATTAGCATATATGGCCAATGAAGAAATCTAAAGATTAGATTATAGGAATAATTCATTTCAATAAGCATTTATTAAGTATCTATTATTTGACAGGCACTTTATAGGTATTGCAGATAAAGAAAATGATGAAATACTGCCTGCTGTCAAGGAGCTTACATTCTTCTTGGGGGAAAATACACACACACACACACACACACACACACACACACACACAC
>NW_020954590.1:29588510-29603064 GCF_900497805.2 Vombatus ursinus | reverse complement strand
ACACACACACACACACACACACACACACACACACACACACACACTTAACAAATTTGTTCTATGATGTTTAGATTCAATCCAAGGGCCATATTGGAGGACCTAGAGGACTACACGAGCCTCAAGTCTGCAGATTCCCCACCCCTGGCTAGCCTATAGTGGGTATTTAATAAATGTTTCCTGAAGTAATTTAAAACCCCAAAACTAGTAATGTTAAAATGCATGAATCTTGGTTGAATTTCAGCTGCTAGGGCAGACATTAGAAGAGATATTTTCAGCAAAAGGGCCCTACCCAAAGCCTCTCAATCTTAAATCATGTAGCAATGGCCTATTCTACCTACTCTTCAGTGCTATAGGATATATTGCTACTATCCTTTCAAATACAACAGAAAGAATTAAGCTACTACTGTATTTCTTTGTAGACTCATATTTCAATTTGATGTTTTATTAGAAAATTCTCATTATCCAACAGGAAAAGAAATATTGTGTGATTATCTGTTGCTAGAACTTGAGGATGTTTAGTCTCAAGAAGAGAAGATTAAAGGAAGACATGATAACTATCTTCAAGTATTTGAATGATGGTCATATAGAAGAAAGACTAGATTTGATCTAGTTAGCCTCTGCAGAAGAACTATGGACAATGATGGATATTACAGAGGAATAGGTTTTTATTCAATATGAATGTCCTAATAATTAGAACATCCCTGAAAGGCAGGGGATGCCTTGGGAGATCATTAATTTCCTGTCACTGGAAGTCTTCAAGTAAAAGCTGGATGTTCACTTTTCAGAGATGTTGTGGAGGGAATTAATTGGTTGAGTCCTACCCTGGCTGATGGGCCATGGCTGGGAAAGCTGACCTGTGTTGGAAATTAATAGGCTGGTGTCTCATCCATATTTAAACAAATCATAGAAGATCACGATGGCCAAATTCAAAGCCAGAAGAGATAAAGAGTCAACAGAGTCAAAGAATGAATAAGGCCAAGGTCAGAAAGTCCAAATGCATCAAGGTACCAAATCCAGGGACTGAACAGGAAAGTACAGTCAAAGATTCACAAGCTGGGGGGTGGGGAGAGAGGAATGGGAGGCAGTAGGAACTCCAGCTAGAACAAGAACAGGAAACATCATATGAGATAACCAGTGACAGCTGGCAATTTGCTTCACTTCAGGTTGAATGCTAATCATTCTTCCAAACTCAGATCAAAACTACATAGCTAGCTGTGGCTATGGGCTTCCACACTTGAGGTTAGATTAGAACACTTCTAAGTGCCCTTCATACTCTAAATCTATGATTCTATGATATTATGTTTGTCCATTTTCTGATACTCGGAATCTTTAGAGATGAATATTAAGTTAAATGAATGAATAAAATTAGAGGAAAACTATCTCGCATTGTATATCTGGGATAATGATGAGACAGAAAGGGGTCACACAGGACTGAAAACCATATTATATCTTTCTTTGTTTGTCAGGTTGCCATGGCCAACAAATGAATCGCCAGTAGCTTAACCCAGTGTCTAGCCCACTGGTAATGAGCTTCTCTATACTTAGGTCTTCCATCTAGAAAACATAGCTATTCCAAGACCGTGCTTAAAGCTTTTCCTATTACTGTGGCCATATTTAAAAGTCTTTCCAGCTTAGTAGGACCTGGCAGAGCTTGGGCTCTGCTGGGATAACCTTTGAGAACTCAGATTCATCTCCACATCATGATAGTGCATTGAATAAGACTTATACATGAGACATGAATAGATGGTGACCTGAATTGTAGGAAGAAGCACTCACAGCAATGGGATCCTAAGCACAGTGAAGGATTTAAGTGTGTATGTAATGATTAAAAAAATTAACACTCTTTAGAGGGGACTAGAAACCAATGGAGAGAATTTATACTAAAGTTTTCAGAGTAAGTTATCTGAATTCTCCTCCTCACTCCAGATATTTTTGGCATGAAAAATCATCAACACTGTATCTCTCTCTTATAAAAAAAGCTCAATTTCCAATGTCAATACCATCACTCAATAGATAGAATGACATGATAAAGAATCCGTAAGCAACAGAGATGCTTTGGAAGGAGAAATCATTGTGGAAAAGAGACATACCTTCCTCCTCCTCACCACCAGCAACAGCTGCTGTCTAACTGGTAGATAAGCATAAGAGCCCTGTTAGTGGCAGCGTTCCCCAGAAGCATTCCTGCTTCCAAACCTGCCCTCCTCCAGAGAGGCATCTTTTGTGTGGAAGAGCCCAGTCAACACCCACAAGACAGGTAAGCCATCTTCCCTGAAGCAGCAAGTCCCATGAGGGAGAGAGGGAGGAGGCAGCATATGCCGGGAAGTTCAAACCACCCACACCATTTCTCCTCAGACACTGATGGAGACTGCTCAGAACCTTGAAGTCAAAAGTATTTGGAAAAGCAATGCTTCCTACCTAGTACCCACAGCCACCATCATGGGAAGTCAAACTTGTGGAGATTAAGCCTAGTAATTTTGCCTGCAGCTACTGAAAATTCAGAAGAGAAAGTTCTTGTCACCAAGTTCTTTGACATCATCAAATAGTTCAACATCAGAAACAGATATGACTTTGTTTGTGGAAATTATGTTAAAGAAAAAAATATTACCAACTACGTTGCTTCTGCTCCCTAAAGACTGTGGGACCTTTCCATCTGACTGAGAGTTGTAATCTTCCATGCTCATTAGAATGAACTCCTTGAGAGCAGGGACGGTCTTTTCTATTTGTAACCTCAGTGCTTAGCACAATGCTTTGCACATAGTAAGTATTTAATAAATACTTTTTTCATTTTTTCTTTCATGAAGGAGAGAGGCATGAAATGATTTCATTCCATTTACAACATCTTAAATGCCAATAGAAATATTTTTTAAAAGTCACAGTGACATTTATGGTTGCTTGAAATTATAGAGCAGCATGACAAAGTGGCTAGGATAGTGGGCACTGAGTCAGGATGACCCAGGTTCATGTTGAAAACCAAAAATAAATAAACTTAATAGGAAAAATTTTTCAAAAGGAAAATGATAAATGTTGGAGAAGATGTGGGAAAATGGGAACACTAATGCATTGTTGGTGGAGTTGTGAACTGATCCAACCATTCTGCAGAGCAATTTGGAATGATGCCCAAAGGGCTATAAAAATGTGCATACCCTTTGACCCAGCAATACCACTACTAGGTCTATATCCCAAAAAGAAAACAAAAAAGGAAAAAGGACTCATATGTACAGTAATATTTATAGCAGCTCTTTTTGTGGTCACAAAATATTTTTTTTAAATCAGACAAGGGAAAATCAGACAAAGTCTGCCTCTTGTCCAAAGTGAAAGCTTAGTGATTCCACTGGACACTCAATTGTCCTTCCTTTATGATTTAGAAATATGATAATGTGTCACTGTTTGAGGAGAAAAAGCAGAAGTAGTGGTAGGAGCAGTTTTTCTCTTATCTTGTTTCATCTGCAAAAATGATATGTAAATGAGGAGATGTTCTTGTCTCTGTCACTGAGCAGGCAAGACTTAAAGGAGAACTGAATAGTTCTCGCTCACACTAGAAATCAGTGGAGACTGATTATTACATCAATAAGGAAAAGCAAAAACACGTTCTATACCCTTAGCTAAAATAGAACAGGTTCAAACAAGGTATTCAGGAGGGATAACCCAACTGAGAAACTCAGTCCCCTCCAAGAGTTATTTTTAAAGAAATTTCACTTTACTCGGCTGCTATTTTTTACTATTTTACTCAGCTGCTGTTCATTTTTGGTAAGAAAATTCCTTCATAGCAATTTCCCACAGAAAGCCCTGTGTTGTTTATTTCCCAGTCTCAACTACTCTTTTAACATCTACTGTCATAATTATTTCCTTAAGTCTATCTCTTTATGGGTCAGAGAAAATGAAGAATTGAAATATTTAAGTGGATAATTTATATTCTAAAGTAACTTTTACCCTAAATATTCAGATTTTTTTAAAAAAAATTCTTTTTTTCTCAGTTTGAAATTTAATGGTATTGAGGGATCATTTCACAAGTATATGAAAGAGAAGATGATAACAAAGGTATGGAAAAAATCTTGAACCTTGTTAATCTTTGAGAAGTGAACTGAGAGAATATTCACAACTACTAACCCATATGCTCACTTTTCCATCTATTTCAAAATTTTATGGGACTCATCTACATTTACATGTATACTTATATTCATTTTTGTCTCTTTTTTTGTGTTTTTTTTTCCTTTTTAGGCAATTGGGGTAAAGTGACTTGCCCAGGGTCACACAGCTTGCAAGTGTCAAGTGTTTGGTCTGAGGCCGGATTTGAACTCAGGTCTTCCTGACTTCAGGGCCGGTGCATTCTTGTCTCTTTCGTAATAGAACTTTTTTCACTATTTCCTAAAGATGAAGGAAGTGGGTACCTTTAAAAGGTTTGTTGAATCAAATTGGGAAGCTAGGTGGCACAGTGGATAGGGCACCTGGAGTCAGGAAAACCTGAGTTCAAATCTGGCTTTACACATGTACCAGCTATGTAACATTGGGCAAATCACTTAACCCTGTTTGCCTCAGTTTCCTCACCTGTAAAATGAGCTAGAGAAGCAAGTGGCAAACCACTTCAGTATCTTTGCCAAAAAAAAACCAAAACACCAAAAAACCAAATAATGTCACAAAGAAATGACTGTACAACAAATAGATCAAATTACCATTTGCTTAATGTCCTTAATGTCAGATACCCTGACGCTTCTGCTAGACCAGTAAGTATAGACTAGGGTTAAAAAACCAAAGTAAAGGAAGATTGGAGGGAAATTGTTGACAGTTTAAGTTAAATAATGAAATAATTTCTTCATTCATTTTTAGAAGCCATCTGTGTAAGCTTTTACATTCTCTCAGGGCAGACGTTCTCCTCTGGGATCAAAAGATTTGGGCAGCTAGCACTTCATTAGCTTGAAAGAATTCCTTGTCCTAATTCTTCCCTGTGTGGGAGAGAGAATGCCTAAGGCAAACTGGAGAGAAAGTCTATTCCCACCTCGAGTTAGAGTTGGTGCTGGGTCACAATACTGACCCCCAGCACCTGAAAAGAAAGCCCCAGCAAGGAATAAAAGCGGTAGATGAAGGCCCAGTACTCTCCAAGGCATGTGGTCAAGTTTTCTTAAACACCCAACTAGGTCTTTCCCTATGGAGACTTTTCGTGCTTCTATAGGATGACTGCCAATTATTACTTCATAAAACAAACAATGCAGAATTTACCTCCAGAAGCATTTAATTTGGTTATAACTTTACTTAAAAATATTTCTGTTTATTATCACCTTAAAATTTCCAAAATACTTTCTTTAAAACAATGCACTGAGGTGGCCTTGTATTATTCTGTCCTTTTCAATCATTTTACAATCCCACCATGTAATGCAAGCATTATTATCATCTCTGTTTTTTAAGATATCAGATTTAGAGCTAGAAGGGACGTTTTAAGCTGTTTAGTTCAATGCTTTAATTTTACAATTAAGGAAACTGATGCTTACAGTGGTTAAGTTGCCTAAGGTCACACAGGTAGTAAAAGAGGCTGGATTTGATCTTAGGTTTTCTGACGCCAAAGCCAGTGCTTTTGTTGTTGTTGTTGTTTTGTTTTTTCTGTTTTATCAAACTACCTATGTAGAATTCTAGTCCAACTTCCTCATTTTATAAAAGTGAAATTATACACCCAAAGAGTTAAAGTTATATGTCAAAGGTCATAAGGAAGAAAATGGCAAAGGTTATATTTGGGGAAAAAAATAACTTTTTTTTTTCTAAGAAAATGAACCTGAGTGTACTAAAGACAATTATCTGGGGAGATTGCTTTACAGCCTACCCATGAGTAATATTAAAAAATGCATGAACTACTGACAGGTTTTGCGGCTAGAGAGAAGAGGACCTTGACCATCTGGAGCTGATATTAACAGGGCTAGAGCCATAATTATTGATATTGTGGATCTTCCCCCAAGACCTGAATAGAATTTTAAGGGGATGCGGATAAAATAGTTGGCAAGTGAGAAGAAAAGATGCAGATAAATATGCGAGACACATAGTAGCTAGACTGAAACAATGGACAATGCTTATCAAGTAGGTGTCTGCCACGAACTTGGCTTATTTATATCATTTTGGTCCTCTAGTATTGTTTCCAAGGTTTGGAATGGGTGACCTTAAGATCCCTTATAGACTCATTTTTATTTGAGTCTATAGTGTAGATTGTTAAAAGATTTTTATATAAATGTATATTAAAGTAGTTGGTTGAAAATTTATCAGATTAACTAGCTGGCATCATAGAGATAAAAAAATCAGTTTGAATTCAACAAGTTTATGTATATACACATTCTTTTGAAATGGTGGTTAATATACATTCACATCTTTGGCAGCATTAATTGCCTTTTGCAAACACATTTCATAAAATTTCCTTAAAAAAGATGATGTATTCAGAGGTAGCTTGGAAGAATGGAATGAGTGCTATATATGGAATAAGAAATATTGGGGGGGGGCAGCTAGGTGGTGCAGTGTATAGAGTTCCGGCCCTGGAGTCAGAAGGACCTGAGTTCAATCTGGACTCAAACACATAACACTCACTAGCTGTGTGACCCTAGGCAAGTCACTTAATCCCAATTGCCACATCAAAAAAAAAAAAAGAAAGAAAGACATATTGGGGTTCAAATCCTGCCTCTGACACTCTGTGACCATGAACAAGTGGCTAAAACTCTCTGAGATTCGTATTCCTCATCTGAGAAAAATGGGTATAATGATGCCTGTAATACTTAGAAAGATAGGGTTGCTGTGAGGCTCAAGTGAACTAATGTATGCAAAATACTTTGCAAACTTCAAGTCCTAGGTAAACATCAATCATAATTATGACTCTAAAGCCTTTAGTTAAAAGAAAAAAAAACCAGGGATTTGTTAAGGATGCTTGAGGAAATTGAGAGAACATAAAGCTAAATTAATTTCAAGGAAAACCATTTCTGATGCCTCAAAAGCTTTATAAATGATAAACTTACATACGATATGAAAGCTATGCTTCCAATCAAAAACACAATTGGATATTGCTTCATCATAATTCCATAGAATCACAGTGTTCGTTAAAGCTCAATTTTTACTGATGTAGAAAATGTGATATTAACATTATCCATGGGCAGCCCAACTGTTACTTCTAACTATTCGAAAAGTCTACTTGTTAATTTAAAAAACTGATACTAAATTAGGTGTAAATCAAGTAAAACCACAGCCATGTCAGTTCAAAAATAACTTTTACCTAGCACCTTAAGGTTTGCAAAACTTTGTATCTAATGTAATATAAATAAATACACTTATTTATGTAAATGTAAATTTACATACATTATCTTTATGTAAAATTAAACTTTAATTTTTTTTGGAAGATGGTCTTAATTAACAAAGAAGTCCCTTCAAATTACACATTTCCTCAAGCCCCACTGTAGAAGACAGACCCCACTATTGTGCTGAGCATTGGTTTTCATTTCTTATTTGTCTTACTGAAGGCTTACAACATTAAGCATTTACTACAAGTATTACTTTTACAGATGAGGAAACTGAGTCTCAGAGAGGTTAGATGATTGACTGGTGTTCACAACTAGTCTATGAGGCAGCATGGTGTGTGGGCTTGGAGTCAGAGGACCATTCCATTTTCCTTACTTACATAGCCACCAACCTAGGTCAGGATCTCATTACTTTTCACCTGCATTATCTTAGCAGCCTGCTGATGAATTTCTTTCTGCCTCAAGTCTCTCTCCTCTCTAGTTCATTCTCCATACAGCTGCCAAAGGGATTTTCCTAAGGTACGGTTCTGACCAGATCACTTTCCTGCTCAAAAACTCTGCTGGTTCACTATTATCAATAGGACCAAAAATAAAATAAAATGTTTTGCTATTCAAAGTCCCTCACGACCTGACTCCAATCTACCTCTCCACGCTAATATTACTCCCTTTCATTCACTTTGTGGTACAGTCAAACTGGCCTTCTCTCTTTCTCACAGATGATTCCTCCCACCACTATGCTTTGGCCCATGTATATGAAGATAGGCCATCTCCCCCAGTAGAGTGTAAGCTCTTCCAAGCAGGATTGTTTCATTTTTTTGTCTTCATATCCTCATCACCTCTTGCTACAGCTATAACCAAGTCCCTGATATGTAGTAGGCAGTTAATAAATTGTTTTTGTTGTGGTTTTTAAATTTTGTGTGTAGGAAGAAATCTTTGTTGATTGATTGGGTTTTGAGCGCTGAGTTTATTATTTACTATGGGTATGGAAAAGGCACTTCATTTCTCTATACTTCAATTTTTTTCTTTTGGAAAATTACAAGGCTGAATTAGACCATCTCCAAGCACGTTGTGCACCACAAATTATTAAGCTGTCTGAATGCCCAGCCCACAACAGGGAATCAATACATATTTGTTCTTGATAATTGTGATACTAATTTTATTTTTACTTTTATTTTTGCATAGTGTTTTCAGACTTCAAAGCACTGGCATGTACAAGGTGTTCCAAAAGTCTTAGTCCAGTTTTAAGCTTTAATAGCTTAAGTAAACTTTAATAGCTTAAGGCTACTAAGGCTTTAAACTGCACTAGGACTTTTGGTTACCCTGTATTATCTTTCCTGAAGATGGTCTTAGATAACAAATAATCACTATGTCAATTTTGAGTGAATAAGTCACTTTGACCCTTATAAATATCTTAATTAATTGTAAAGGACATATGAAGAAAGATACTATCTGCATCCAGAGAAGTATCTGACAAATAGAAGGAACAGCAAGCTGTACATAATAGATTTGCAGTTTCATGTGCAATCATCTTTTTTTTATTATGTTATATTATAGAAATACTTGTTTTATTCCATAAATTAAAAATAAAATAAATAAATGTAGGGGGAAAAATGAGTCCCTCAAAATGAGACATTTCCTCAAGCCCCATTGTAGAAGATATTCCCTGCTATTGTACTGAGCATTTGTTTTCAATGGATACTCTCATTGATAAACCAAGAGAATGCCTCTGGCTTGTGTTTAAAAGGAAAAAGAAAGTACAGAGAGCATGATGAAATGACAAGAAGATTGTAATAAATTGCAAGCTTTCTTGCATGACCTACCTATGCCTTACTGACCACAGCACAAGATCCAGGACACTGGGCCTGATGCAAACTTGTGCTACTGAAAAAGGTATTTCTACATAGAAGTCCCAAAGGGCTTGAAAGCAGAAAGATGTGTTAAGAAGGGATAGATATAGTTGCACTTTGGAAAGTGACGTCTGAACTCCCAAGAAGGAAAAGAAAAATGAGAGGATGGCAAAATGACTACTGAGCATGCTTTTTTAACTGCTAAAATGCACAGATAAGGAAAGGCTATGGGACTAATAGTCAAGTGAGTCTGTTCAAATCTTTTTTTTTGCTAGGCAATGGGGTTACTTGACTTGCCTAGGGTCACACAGCTAGTAAGTATCAAGTAAGTATCTGAAGCTAGATTTGAACTCAAGTCTTCCTGATTCCAGGGCCAGTGCCCTATCCCCTGTGCCACCTAGCTGCCCTATCTGTTCAAATCTTGAATCTGAAACTTGCTACCTGCTGGGACCACAGGCCATTCACTTAACCTCTCTAAAGTTAACTTAACCTCTCAGCTTATTGTAGGATTGGGGTAATAATCTTTTCACTATCTTCCTCAGAAAGTTGCTATGAGGAAAATACTCAGTAAAACTTAAAGCCATGTAAATATAAGCTGTTAGCATTTAAGTAATGTTTTTAAGTGGCAAGATACCATCTCCATAAATTACCTATCAGCTCAGGCCCCAGGACTTTCTTGCCTGAAGAAAAGAAAGAAAATGTTCACAAAGTGAACGTGTCTAAAATGGAACTCATTTTCTTAGCCACCAAAACCTATCTTATTTGAGCTTCCATATTTCTCCTGAGGGCACGACCATCCTCCCAGTAATTCAAGTTTGCGAACTTGATGCCATTTCCAATTCTTCCTTCTCACTCACCCCATATTTCCAAGTTGTTACCAAATCTTTTTGTTTCTGCCTGTGCAACACCTCCTGAATTTGTGCCCTTTCCTCCACTTATGACATCATGCTTCAGGTCAGCCTCACCACCTGTACTATGACAATAATCTCCTAATTGATTTTCTTACCTCAAGTTACTCCTCTTCCAGTCCACCTTCCACATAGTTGCCAAATGATTTTTCTGACATGCAGGTCTGACCATGATGCTCCACTACTCAGTAAATTTCAGTGGCTCTCTATCTGGCATCAGATAGACACTTTTAGGATCAAATATAAACTCTTCTGCTTTGCATTCAAAGTTCTTCCCAAGTTACCTTTCCAAGCTAACATTACTTCTCTTCCCACACCCTACAGTCCAGCTAAATATGCATGACATTGCTAGGTGGCATAGTGGATAGAGCACTGGGCCTGGAGTCAGGAAGACCTTAGCTTGAGTCTAGCCTCAGAAACTGATGAACTATGTGACCCTGGGCAAGTCACTTACCTTCTGTCTGCCTCAGTTTATTCATCTGTATAATGGGAATAATAACAGCATCTACCTCCCAAGCTTACCAGGAGAAAGTGCTTTGCAAAACTTAAAATGCTATGTAATTGCTAGTTGTTTGATGATGATGATGATGATGATGATGATGATGATGATGATGATGATGATGTCAGAGGCAGTACAGGAAAATCAGATCTCTTCTGAGTCTAGGTCAAGCACCTTTTGCCTTCTACAACATCTCCTCTCTTTTGTTCCCTGAATAAAAATATGCAAAAGAGAATCACTAAATTTTCCTTTTTCTCTTTTCTCTATTTAAGTTGATATGGAAGACTTAAAAAATCAGCAGAATTTGGAGTTTTTCAATTTATGGGCAAATTAATACTACAGTATTTTTTAGAAATTGGAATCTCACTCTGGAGGTTATTCTATCAGGATACATAAATCTTCGATCTATGGTCTTGAAGCCTAGATCATGACAGGCTCTAATCTGGACTCAAAATTGTCCTGATGTCCCAGGACCACCCAGGCTCCTCAAGTAAGCTGTTTTGTTCAACTGAAGTTGCTTGTACCAGTCACAGAAAGAATCTGACTAGACAAGTCTGGAAAAATATTTAATAAGCTTCAATAGCCTGGAGAATATTTTATTGGAATTGATCTAATCCTGTTCCCCTCTTGATGCATTTAACTTCTTTCAAGTTTAGGTATCAGTATATAAGACAGGAATATCTCAGCATCCCACATTTTCAAAGGTAAAAATCCTTCACCTGCCCAGGTCTCTGAGATCAACCAATTTCATGAACCAAACAGGTCTTTCCAATAAGCAGGAAACAGAGGACTGTTTCTGTAAAAAATATGTATGTATGGGTGTGTATCTACCTTTATTGTTGTTGTTGTTCAGTCATTTCAGTCATGTTCAACTCTTTATGACCCCATTTGAGGTTTCCTTGGCAAAGATACTAGTGGTTTGCCATTTCCTTCTCTAGCTCATTTTACATATCAAGAACCAAGACAACAGGGTCAAGTGACTTGCCTAGAGTTGCACATGTATCTATCTACCTAGTTACAGATGGATACACTTGCTGACTTTTTTTGGTAATTGGACAGAATTGACTAAATCAATCAAATCTTCTGTCATCATTCATATGACATGATATGACCCTAACTATGAGTATACCCTAAAACTCTGTTCTTGTCCCTTTTTTCTCTAATATATTCTCACATGGTGAGAGGGACAGGTTAGGTGGTGCAAAGAATAAGAGCTCTGGACTTGGATTCAGGAAGACCTTAACTCAATTCCCAACCTCATGTAACCCTCCGTAAGCCAGTGAATGTCTCTGAGCCTCAGTTTACTCATCTGTAAAATGAGGATAATGACATCTAACAAGAGTTGTAAGAATCGAATGAGATAAAATGCCTACAATGCTTGGCAAACCTTAAAATATAAATGCTACCCTTTATGATTATTAGTGGCCTCATTGGTTCCATTGGATTTATCAGCTCCCTGCAGATAACTCCCCTATTTAGATATTCAACTCTAATCTCTTCCCTGAATTTCAGTCCTACATCACTAACTTCTTATTGAACTTTTCAAACTGAATTTCCCACAGAACTCATTATCTTTTTGCCCCCAATCCACCCCTGTTCTGTATTCATGTTTTTTAGTTGAGAGGGCACCACCACCCTCCTAGCCATCTACCTTTGCAGCGTTGGTGTCTGCTTTGGCTTCTGAATTTCACTCATCTCACATGGCCAATCATTCACTAAGTCTTTTCATTGCTGCCTTTCTCACACTTGTCCCTTTTTCTCTAATCACACACCCATCACCCTTGTTTAGGTCCTCATCACCTCCTGCCTGGACTATAGCAATAACCTCCTAATTGGTTTCTCTGCTCTAAGTAATGCCTCATCTCCAATCCATTCTTCACTCAGCTGTCAAAAGGATTTTCCTAAAATGAAGGTCTCACCATGTCCCTCATCTACTCAACATAGCCATGGTTCTAGTGGTTCCTTATCAAATCTAGCAACAAATATAAATTCATTCGCTAGGCTTATAAATAGGAAAGAGTGCTGGGTCTGGAGTCAGGAAGATCTGAGTTCCTATCTGCTCTTAAACGCTTGCTGCTTGTGACCGTGGATCTGTCCCTTAACCTCTGTCCACCTCAGTTTCCTCAACTTCAAATGGAGATAATAATAGCCCCAACCACACAGGTCTATTGTGAGGGTCAAATTATACAATGTTTTGTAAAGTGCTTAGCACAGTTTCTGGCACATTGTAGGCACTCAATAAGTGCTTACTCCCTTCCTCTTCTCAACTTGGCCCCAACCTACTATCCAAAATTATCATATATTATCACATACTTGGTTCAAACTAGTCTTCTTATTTTCCATCACATTTAACACATCATATCCTATCTGATAAAAAAAATGGTTCCTCCATTCCCTAAACACTCCACATATACAGTCTCTTGACAAATTATCATTTCTGTCTTCACAACACGTCTTCTCTCCACTTACAGCCATAAACCTAGTTCAGACTCTCATCACCTCTTGCCTGGACCATTGTAATAGCCTTCTAACTGGCCTCCCTGCCTTAAGATTCCGCTTCAGTCCATCCTTTACTCAGCAGCCAAAGTGATTTTCCTAAAGCACAGAACCAGCCATATAATCTCCCTACTTAATATACTCCAGTGATTCCCTATTAAACTCAAAAGAAAATATAAAATCCTATGGCATTTAAAGTCATTCATGACCCAGCCCAGACTTTACTTCTAGTTTTCTTAGAGTTTATTTATTTCCACGTGCTTTCTGATCTAATAACATTTGCCTTCTTGCTATTCCTGACACATGAAACTACGTATCTCAACTTCATGCCTTCTCACTGGCTGGCCCCCAGGCCTGAAATACTCTGCTTCCTCACTTTTGCCTTCTGGCTTCCCCAATTTTCTTCAAAATTCAGCTCAAATTCCACCTTCTACAAGAGGCCGTTCTTGGTGTTTCTTGCCCACTGATTATTAGTGCGTTTCCTCTGAGATAGCCATCCCTTTTCTTTGTATATATCTTATATGTACATAGCTGTTGGATAGCTAGATGGTACAGTGAGTAGAACACTGGACCTGGAAGACCTGAGTTCAAATCCAGCCTCAGACACTTACTAGTTTACAAGTCACTTAACTCTTATTTGCCTCACTTTTTCATCTGTAATATGGGGGCACACAGGAGAAGGAAACGGCAAACCACTCTAGTACCTTTGCCAAGAAAACCCCAAATAGGGTCACCTAGAGTTGGACACAACTGAACAACATCAATACATACTTGTTGGAATGTTGTCTTCCCCAGGACGATACAAGCTTCTGGGGGCAGGGAATGTTTATTTACTCTTCTTTGTATCCCTAGTACATAGTGTGGCATATAATAAGAGCTTAAAAAATACTTGTGCCTGGTACATAGTAAAAGCTTAAAAAATACTCATTGACTGACTGGCTGACTTTCTCCATACCTTCACACAGGTTATTTCCCAGTCCTGGCATTTACTTTCCTCCTCACCTTCATCTTAAAATATTTCGCTTCTTTCATAACTCAGCTTAAATGCCACATTCATTATCAAGTCTTTCTCAATCCTCCCGGCTGCCAGTACATTCCGCTCTCCAAAAAACTTTGTTTCTATTTTTACATATATTTTATTGGAGCATAGCACCTGGCACATAGTAGGTGCTATACAACTGCTAGGGATTGATGATGATGATGATGATGATGATGATGATGATGATGATGTCAGAAAGGTGCCATGGTCCTTAGGGGTCATATGGTAATGCTTCTTCTTTAATGTCATTTCCAATGACAAAATCCTATCAGTTTCTGATGTTGTATCATTTGACACTACCAAGAACTTTGGTGACAATGACTTTCTTATCTGAGTTTTCAGTAGACACTACTGCAGCGCCTGCAGGAGCACTTGCCGGGTTCTATCTCCATAAAAATTGCTTCCCAGGTTCATGACTGTGGACACTGGGCTGGAAGCATGACTATCCCAAAGGCTATTGGATCCAAATTCTGGGCTGTCTCCCTCAGGATCTGAGGGGCTGATGATGG
>NW_020954590.1:29588144-29588500 GCF_900497805.2 Vombatus ursinus | reverse complement strand
CCATCATCAGCCCCTCAGATCCTGAGGGAGACAGCCCAGAATTTGGATCCAATAGCCTTTGGGATAGTCATGCTTCCAGCCCAGTGTCCACAGTCATGAACCTGGGAAGCAATTTTTATGGAGATAGAACCCGGCAAGTGCTCCTGCAGGCGCTGCAGTAGTGTCTACTGAAAACTCAGATAAGAAAGTCATTGTCACCAAAGTTCTTGGTAGTGTCAAATGATACAACATCAGAAACTGATAGGATTTTGTCATTGGAAATGACATTAAAGAAGAAGCATTACCATATGACCCCTAAGGACCATGGCACCTTTCTGACATCATCATCATCATCATCATCATCATCATCATCATCA
>NW_020954590.1:29513692-29588134 GCF_900497805.2 Vombatus ursinus | reverse complement strand
TGAAGGTATGGAGAAAGTCAGCCAGTCAGTCAATGAGTATTTTTTAATTCTTTGAGTGATTCTTTTCTTTCATTCCTCTAAGAGCTAGACATAGAGAGAGTGGGAGTTTAATTGTGCATGAAAGCAGAGGGAAAGGAGAAGAATAAAGGAGAAAAGAGGAAATAATTTTGGAGAATGACATATTCCCAGAGAAGGTAGGCCTGAATGCTAAATTCCAGGCTTTGTACAACAAGGGAACAACATGAGGGGGTGGGAGCCTGTGTGTTAGGGTTTGCCAGGGAGGATGGAGGGACACTTTACAACTTCATCAACTCCAAAACTTTAGCTCTGGCTTGCTCTCCTGGAACCATTTTATCAAAGTTCTGACCTCTTAACAGTTCAGAATCAGGGCCTCATGTGGCCCTCTAGGTCCTCAAGTGCGGTCGTTTGACTGAATCCAAATTTCACAGAACAAATTCCCTTGACAAAAGGATTTGTTCTGTAAAACTTGGACTTAGTCAAAAGGCTGCACCCAAGGACCTAAAAGGCCACAGGGGGCCTCAAGGCCGAAGGTTCCCCATCCCTGGTTCAGATACTTTGACCTAATCTCTATCCAATACAACTGGTTTGGGATTTGACCTCCACCTGCCATCTGTATCCATAGTCTGGACTATGGACTATAGTTCTCCACAGTCCATATAGAGACTCTATGGACTCGACATGTTTTCTAAGGCAGGACAAGAGGATCAGTCACTGTCACTTCCATTCACTAGGAGTGATGCGTTATACTCCTGAAAGACACTCTTGCTCCCAAGTCAATAACCACGTAGCATGTAGGCTAGAGAGATACAGTATGCACCCCATTCAAGGTGAAGGCTTTTCATTTAAGAAATAACCTAGCCAGAAAAAGAAGTTCATTTATTAGTAAGAATAGAATTATAGATTTAGAACTAGAAATGATCCCATAGGTTGTCTTGTCCAACCCCTTCTTATTTTATGAGAATCATGCAAATAGAGATTAAGTAATTTACCCAAGGTCACGAAAGTAGTAAATGCCAGCTATGAGTTTTATACCCACATTCTCTGAATCCACGTGTAGTGCTCTTTTCATTTTACTAGAGGTACTAAACAACATTAATATTTATTATCATCAAGTACCAGAGCAAGCAAGGCAACATGCCGATCTTTACAGACTGCTTAAGAATGACATGAAATAGGGGTCAGAGACAAAATGACAAAGTAAGAGGTCACAACTGCCAAAAGTTCTCCCAAAATCTCTTCCACAATGATCACAGAAAACATGCCAAACAGAATACTGAGTGGGAAAACCAAGAAAAAGTCACATTGTGTCATTTTTCCAGCCCAGGCAGCTTAGGAAAACAGAAAGAGAGGTCTGTGGACACTGGAGTGGAGACTGGCCAGGAACGTAGGACAGTGGAGGTGGCACCAGGTGGTGGTGGCAGCACCAGGCTGTGGGGAGCAGCCACAGCAGGGAGCATCCCAGCAACCAGGGACATTAAGAAGACTGAAAACCTGGGCAGAAAGATATCCTGGGGGACCCCTGTACTAGCACTGGGCACAGGATCAGGAGGCATTGGCAGCTCTTTCACCTATTACCTAGTTCTGGGTCACAGTTCCACAGTGGAAAGGAACAGTCACAGTTGCAAGGCAATAGGGGTCTGACCCGTGTAGAGACCAGAATGCAGATCAGGAGAACAGGAAACAGACCTCTCCCCAAATCACATTATAATGGAAGGACCAAAATCTTACAGGTCCCAGACCAAGCTGGGAAAAGCAACAGAAGGACATAAAAGACAGATACTCAGGCCAGTCATCCTCCTATTTATTAAAAAGAAATAATCCGAAAAGCTACACTTGCTAAAAGGTACCATTGACAGTGGATTAACATCAGTACTGAACATATATGCACCAAATGGCATAGCATCCAAATTTTTGAAGGTAAAGTTAAATGGGTTACAGGAGGAAATAGATAGTAAAACTATTCTAGTGAATATTCTAGTGAATAATAGTGAATATTCTTAATTTACCCCCTTTTAGACCTAAGCAAGTTTAACTATAAAATAAGCAACAAAATTCAGGAAACAAAAAAACATTTTTTAAAAAAGTTAGGTATAGAGTTCTGGAGAATTTTGAATAGGAATAGAAAGGAGTAAACCTATCTCTCTGCTTGCATGGCACAAAAATTGATCACATATTAGGGCACAGAAACATCACAAGCAAATGTAGCAAAGCAGAAATATTAAATGCACCTTTTCAAGCTATAATGCAAAAAATATCACATTCAATAAAGGGCTTTTGAATTACGGATTAAAGTTAATTGAAAACTAAATAATCTAATCTTAAATAATGAATGGGTCAAAGAATAAATCATAAGAGCAATTAATTTCGTTAAAGATAAGGACAACAATGTGACAACATATCAAAATTTGTGTGATGTAGCCAACACAGTGCTTATGGGAAAATTTGTATCTCTAAATACTTACATCAATAAAAGAGTTCAATGAATTGGGCATGCAACTAAAAACTTAGAAAAACAACAAATTTTAAATCTTCATTTAAATACCAAAATAGAAATCCTGAAAATCAAAGGAAAGATTAATAAAACTGAAAGTTAAAAAAAAATTGAACAAATTAATAAAACTAAGAGCTTGTTTTAAAAATAAAACAAACTATTGATTAATTTAAATTTTTAAAAGAAAGAAGAAAATCAAGTTACCAGTATCAAAAATGAAAAGGATAAATGTGCAACCAATGAAGATGAAATGAAAACAATTATTAGGAGCTATTTTGCCCAACTATATGCCAATAAAACTGACAATCTAAATAAAATAGATGACTATTTACCAAAATTTTGATTCCTCAGATTAACAAAAGAGGAAATAGAATGATTAAATAACTCTAACTTTGAAAAAGAAATGGAACAAACCATAAAAGAATGATATGAAATGACCTAGACACAGGGGTGGGGAACCTGTGGCCTCAAGGCCACATATGGCTCTCTAGTCCTCAAGTGCGGCCCTTTGACTAAATCCAAACTTCAAAGAACAATTTTTTTTTTTGGATTCAGTCAAAGGGCTGCACTTGAGGACCTACAGGGCCACAGGTTCCCCACCCCTGATGGTCCTAGAAAAATCCAATCCCCCAAAAAATTCTCAACACCTACAGAAAACTCAACATGTAAACAGCATTTAAAGTTTATAGTCAATGTATCAAAGGAAACATTCTTCTTTTCATTGCTCCTAATAACAAATGTGTGAATGTGTGTGTTAAAATTTACAAAGCACCTTTAACATGTTAGGCAGGCATCCAGCAAAGCATATATTAAGTACTTAATTTGTGCCAAGCACCGGGCTATCTGGGAATACAAACACAGCAAAAAGATAGACAGTCCCTGCCCTCAAGAAGCTTACATTCTGAAGGAAGAATACAACACAAAAAATGAAGCTACAAAGCAAGAGGATGATACCCAGATGGGAGCTTAGTGAACTAGTCTAAAAAATCCAAAGTAGAGCCAGCAGGGGAATGAAGTGTGACTAGACTGGGCTCATTCTCAAAATGGAGGCCCCCAGGAGGAATTCACCCATGGAAAAAGAGGGAAAACATGGTGGAGGGATGTTGCAGGGCAAGAAGGCTCCATACACTAAAGGAAGTTCCAGGGTAAGACAGCAGCTGAGTCATTGTGAAGTCCAGAGTATGAAGCATGGCTCTGAGGGGAATGATTTTTGCTTTAGGATCATATCATCTCATTATGGTGGGAGCAGTAGTTCAATGGATAGAGAGTAGGACTTTGAGTCTGGAAGGTCTGGTTTTGAATCCTACTTCTGACACTTTCCAGCTATGACCTTGAACAAAGCCATCTAACCTTTATGAAATTCACTTTCCTCATTTGTACAATTAGGGGATTGGATTAGTTGACCTCTAAGTTCCCTCTAAACCTATTCCCATGATTCATCCTTACAACAACAATAACTTTGTGAGATAGATTATATGGGCATTATTATATCCATTTTACAGGTTGGGAAATTAAGACTCAGAGAAGGTGGGTAGCTTGCTTTACGATCACAGCTAGTAAGTGTCAATGATGGAATTTGAACCTAGGTCTTCCTTACTCTGAGTCTAACATCCTATCCAATATATCATGTTTCCTCTTGTATGCTTGGGTTGAATCTCTATCCAATAGAACTTAAACCAATGAAAATCTGTATATACACTGTTCTTTTTGTTGAGAGCATAGCAAAATTGAATGAGAGAATGTGTAATGATTGAATTTGTTGTTTTTTTCACTAAATAAGAACCTTTCCCCTTCTCAACAGAAGCCAGTTTCCATTAAAGATTATATGCAGTTCTGGATGGCCTACAAGAAGAGAATAAAGAAACTACTTTCTGGGAGAGAGGTGTTCCAGCGTGAGAGGGTCCAATGTGAACACCGGAAGTTTCAGAGTGAGAAAGCTGCCAAGACAAAGAGGCAAAGCGCCAAAAGTCAGGAGTAGAACTGGGAGTGGAATATAGCATGATCAGTCTGGAACTCTCCCAAAATGAAGGCCCCGGGAGGAACTGATGAATGGAAGAAGGCAGCCAGTAAAGTAAAGGGCTTTTCTAGGAGGAGATAGCAGCTGAGACATGGAGGCAAAGTCCAGAAAAAAGCCTGTAGAACACAAGCTGTGTTTAGTTTGTCTATGATCAAAACTTAATGAAAATTCAGGACTTTTAGGGACCTATCTTAAGAGAATGCTTACACTATATTAATGCCTTCAGAGAATTGATACAAATACTTGTGACATCTGGTGGCTAATATCAAAGTAAACAGAAGAGTCAAGTAACAGGAAGTCACAGAGAGTAGGACTATAGCATCATGGATTTAGAGATATTGGGGACCGTAGAGGTCACCTAATCCAACTTCCTCATTTTACAGATTTAAGAAATTGAGGCCCAGACTGGTTCAGTAGCTAGTCACACATAGATAGGATTTGAACCCAGATTTTCTGGCTCCAAATCTGGTGTTTTTTCCTCTTTACCAAAGGGAAGAAGAAAGTGTCTAGTTATGCCAACTCAAAACAATTCAATTCAACAAATAATTATTGAGCAAGACAATGTGACAGGCATTTTACAAGGTCCTTGCTCACAAGCACTTTATAACCCCCCAAATTGTCTATATATGTGGTCCAATTCTAAAACATACAATTTTAGAGGAAACATGGGAAAACATTGCTGAGGCTTGAGGAGAGCCACAAAAAATTAGAGAGTAGCCTAATGAAAATGAAGAGAACTGGCCTATGAATCAGAAGACCTGAGTTCAAATTCTAGCACCACAATTCACTAGTTATGTGACACTGGGAAAATCATTTTTCTTTTCTTTATCTTGGTTTCTTTATCTATAAAATAGGGACAATAGTACATGTATGCCAGCCTCACAGGGTTGGCAGCATTCAAACCAACATTTATTTAGCACTTAGTAATTGTGAGGAAAGTGTCTTATAAGTCCTAAGGTTCTATGTAAAGATGAGTTACTATTATAAAAGGTTAAAACAAGCTCTGCCATCTTTGGTCTGACTCCTGTCAGCCTGGCTATGTTCCATTGAAAGAAGAAAGACAGTATTGTAAAGGAGAAGCTTCATGCCCTCCTCAACCAAGGCCAACATATAGCTCATGTTACATTAAAATATCATTGGTGACTCCATTGGTGACTGACATTTTGTGAAGTTAAGTTTTAACCTCTTGTGAGCCAACTGACTTCAGGGAAATCGTAAAACTTCCTCCCCAGTGTTGCTCCTAATTTCAGGGAAATTGTAAAATTACCTCCCTCCCCACTGTCACCTGATTTGGGGAAAATCCTGATCCACTCCATCAATAAGGAATAAAGTGGTTTAATCCCTACATTTTGTTTCTTTTTTTCCCTTCAACCTGTAGTAACTATGGAAACTAAGGGTCAGCATCCCTACCAAGAGCCTTGGATCCTGTTTGTTTCTGCAACTGCATGCCTTGCTAAATATGTGGTATATGAATGTAATGAAATACTATTGTGCTATAAGAAATGATGAACAGGCTGACTTCAGAAAAACCTGGAAAGACTTGTATGGTCTGATGCTGAGTGAAGTGAACGGAACTAGGAGAACGTTGTACACAATAACAGCCATGTTGTGCGATGACTAATATTGATAAACTTAACCCTTCCCGGCAACACAAGGATCTAAGACATCTACAAAGGCCTCATGATGGAAAATACTATCTACAAAGAAGAAAGAACTATGGCGTTTGAATGCAGATCGAAGCATACTATTTGCTATTTTTTTTCTTCTGTTGTGTTTTGTTTCCTCTTTCTGGCGGTTCCTTCTATTGGTTCCAATTCTTACTTTCATTCATCACTAATGTGAAAATATGTTTAATAGGAATGTGTATGTATAGTCTATATCAGATTGTGTGCCGTCTTGGGGGGGGTGGGGAGGGAAGGGGAGAAAAATTTAAAATTCAAAAGCTTATGGAAGTGATTATTGATAATTCAAAATGAATTAATAAAAAAGGAAAAAAATATAAATATATTTGCAGCATTGAATTATTTGAAGATAGCATACCAAAATTCTGCCCTTGAAGGACCATTAGAAGGGTATAATTTATTTCAGTCCTTGTGTCAGGAATACACATTCATAATTTCATTACTATATAACATAGGTTATATTGACAGCTTCCATATTTCAGAAAATCTTGATGGATTTCAAAAAAATGGTGATAATACAAGACAGTAGTTTTAAATCTTTGGCAGTAGACTAACAGAAAATAGCTGGCTGGCCCTATAATTTGAAGTACTAGCAATATATGACCTTTGGGTAAATAGAGGTTCAAAATATTACCATTTGAGATTATAAACCCAAAACTTGATCTGATTGAAATTTTGTCCTGAAACTAAATTATCTGGTCTCATTTACAGTAAGATGTGTTCTCCTATCAGGATAATTGTGGTAAATTAGAATTTAATGAAAGATGCACTTGATATTAGCAGTAAGGAGACAAGCTTGGAAAACTACACGAATCAGAAAAACTGAATTAAAATCTGGTCTCAGAAATGTATTAGTCGTATGATCTTTAGCAAACCATGTCACGTGTTTGCCTCAGTTTCCTTATGCGTAAAATAGGATAATGATAGCACCTACCTCCCAGGGTTGTTATGCAGATCAAATGATATAATAATTGTGAAGTGCTTAACATAGTGCCTAGAACATGGTAGCATTATATAAATGGCAACATTATCATTTTTGTTATTGAACGTAATTACTCTACACTGGATTACTCTATACTGAATTTAGATGTGATTAGTATAGAAATGCCAATTTTCTATGTAATTTTGGAAATGCACTCAACTGAATTGGTATCACCTGACTGGTAACAAGTTTTGTTTCGTGTTTTAAATACATGGCATTCTGTACATTATTATTATGTTTCCAAAATTTTTTCTTGCATTGTGAAATTTGGGAAACCATTGTATCAGAAATGCTGTTAAAAAAAGTAATTTCTCTTTAAATCTGAATGTTGTTAGATTATTAGTTGAGCTGTTAAAAGAATGTGATTAAATGTTTAAAAACTCAAATATTGAATGAAATATATTTGCTTTAAAGTGGATAATACTAATAACTTGCTGTTGGGAGAAAAGTAGCACAAAACCCTTAAGATATTCTCATCTGTGAGGTTTCTTGGGACTTTCTACGTGATTAGGGTGATATGATCTTATCAACCCTGCTGACTGCATATTGTAAGATTCTAAAGTACTGAAGTTTGAGAAACTAGGACCACTTGCAGTCAAAGCGGTGGACTTTACCAGTAAAGAGTGAATTTTATCCAATAGATTATTTGACTGTCACTTATGAAAATTATGAAATAGCACCTGTTAATAAAACAGTCTGCATTGAAGTTACATTTTTGAATCAACTTAGTAACAGTAGACCTTAGATTCAAAGATCTGAATTTTGCCTTAGGGGTGAATAAGCAATACAGACTCAAGGGTTAGTTAGATTTCTTTCTGGGGTTTTTAGTAAACTATCAGGTATTCATCTGAATCTCCAGAATATAGTTGTTCTTAATTTGTTAATGAAGGATAAATTAAATGTCCTTATGTTTGCTAGTTGTTAACTGTTATGGAAACATGAGAAAAATAACAATAACCTAGCCCTGAGCTGTGATTAGTAAAGCTTTTCTATGGTAAAATCTCGTGACTGTAATTTGATATTATTTTAGGTTTTGATCTTAGGTATGATTGTCTGAATTGTCATTAAGGAAATAATCCATCATTCATGGGGAATGCCATGTGCGGCCCAAAGGGAATGCAGTCTGAGAACTGCTACAGGTGGATGTCTGTCACTGGGAAAAGTTGAGGGGATGACTTTGCATAGGCAAAGGTAAGATCCTCTTGACTCTATTTCCCATTGTATCGTTTCCCTTCTAAACAGGAAATTTTCCCACCTGGTTAATTTTGAGACTGACTATGACACTATGTGAATAATGTGAAACTTTGCTACTTAATTGGCTGTCAAATATGACTTGAGCCTGGAATCTAACAGAGCTAAGGGAGTTCTCCTCCTTTTATGGTTTTCCTTATTGATGTTCTTCTTAGAACTCTGTTATTAATACAAACAAAACCAGAAGAGTTGAACTAGTTTTCACCACAAAATAAACTAGCTTTTGGAAAACCAAATTTAGGAGGTCGTACTAAATTGTACCAAGTCTTGTTACTGATAGATATTAGCAGAACTAGGAGACTTTGCATGTGACTTGGAACTAGAGAAGCAGATTTACCAGAAGGAGCCTCCTTCAAAGCCGCCCTGAGAATGAGACCTATTTCAGCACTCCAAGGAAAGATGTTTCCAGGGGCCAGACAACTACCTGGGACATCTGGGAGTCAAGATGAAATGTGCTGATTAAATAGACATTGGGATTGGGTTACCACTTGATATTATTTAATATTGACAATCATTATTGTATTACTTCAGCTTTTTGTTTTGGGTATTTATGTTTGCTGAGTTTTCTTGGTTACCTTGGTGACCCGTAAATCTTTTCCTGTCAAATTAGTCCATGATGAACCCTCTAAGTAGTTTGATCTGTATGTAGCCCGACTTAGTTTACCTGTAGAGTCTATTTAGCAAGGTTTGTCTCCTTAGGGCATATATTAGCGTATGATTCTGCTTGTACTGTTTGTGCCTCTCACCCCACCCCCTTTGATGCTCCTTAAGGTTGACTATTATTCTGTCCAAAAATCACATTTATTTGCTAATATGTCTTAGTCCCCAGTAGATTTTTAGCTTCCTGTAATTACCACATCTTATTTTTCTAGGTATCTACCACATCACCTAGCACAGGGAATTGCACATAGTAGGTGCTTCATAAATGCTGATTACATGAGTGAATGACCTAAAATTGTAATGTTTTATTTGGGTTGGTCATGCCAAGGTGGTAAATAGACAGGTAACATCACACATTGAAGAAATGGGTCCAAACAGAATTCTCACATCCTGGAAATTTCTAGGAAGCTTATGAAAGCCTAGAGTTGCTGCTCCTCACATTCCAGCCCATCGTATGCATCGTTCTGCATACCAAGAGCATGATACTAGGCTCCCCTAAGTTTAGACAGTATGCTTACAAGCAACTCGATACATATGGTTCTGTTTGCAGTTCTCAAATATATTCCCAATTATTACTTATGGAGTTATGTTTTATAGAGCATTTTGCTTTTAAAAATAAAATGAAATGAAATATTTATCTCTGAAATGAAAATGGTCCACATAAAATGGAAGAATGTTATAAATAGTTGAAAAGTTGGATGGACAGAGTCTGCACTGAATAAAGATTATACCTCAGCTTGGTGAAGAGAATGTCACACTGGGACTCAAGGAGACCAGAATTCAAATCATATTCATGTTTGTCTGCCTCAGTTTCTTCATCTATAAAATGGGAGTATTAATAGCACTACCTACCTCAAAAGATTGTTGTAAAGACCTAATGAGATAACATCTCTCTCTCTCTCTCTATATATATATATATGTATATATATATATGTATGTGTTCTCATTTTTGTCATTGAGATAGAATTTTGTATCTCACATGCACAGCCATACTTTACTTTGTACTCTAATCATTTATTATATAATAGTAGGCAACATTTGAATATCATGGGCGGTTGGATAAGTATAGTCAAAACCAATAAGAGAAGGGCACATTTATTGATACTAAAAACATTGCTAATGGTTATTCCTATTTGTATGGAAATTTCCCCAATGGCCTGGTCATGTCCAGTTTTTCCTGTCCAGGTTATTGTGAGGTGATTTTTTTTCTTTCTGTGTTTATATAACACTACATTTAGAAGTTTCGATAACAAGCTTTATTAATCATTTACTATGTGTCAGGCACTGTAATGTTCAGGGCACTGGTATATCACTTATAATTTCAAAAGAAAATTAGCTTTAAACAGTTAAAGTGATTCCCTAGCCACCTAACTTTCTGGTTTTAGGAATTTCTGAAATCAATTTTTGATATTTTTTTTTAATGTATGGCTTTCGTTAATGTTATATCAACTCCTGCTGATCAGCATTCCATGTTAGCAGGTATGTATGCTTACTGTACAAGACAACAGAACTAGAAACTTATCTGTTAAAATTCCCCATTCCTCTGGGAACCACTGCCTTTATCCAGAACAAAGAATGCTGATTTGAACTAGGATCTTCTCCTAAGGTATAAGATTACTTCCTCAGAAATTAGAAAAGGTACTTATAATCTCATCATCATATGGGCCTAATTTCTAGGTATGACATGTTTGTACGATATTGCATATTGCTGTAAAGCTTGCATATGCATATGTTTGTATGCATATTTCTTCCCTATAGAGAGAAGGGAGAAAGCAGTGGTCAGGCACAGGGTTGGGAAACCTGTGGTCTTGAGGCCACATATGTCCCCCTAGGTCCTCAAGTCCCCTTTGACAGAATCCAAAATTCATAGAACAAATCCCCGTAACAAAAGAATTTGTTCTATAAAACTTGGATTCAGTCAAAAGGCTGCACCAAAGGACCTAGAAAGCTATATGTGGCCTTGAAGCTGCAAGTTCCCCACCCCTGTTAGGGGTTGTAATAGTTAACCTAGGTTCTGCTTTAGGCTGTGTCATAATTGTTCATATAACCTTTGACAAATCATATCTCCTTCCCATATCTCTAAATTAGGGAGGAAGTTTTTACCTTTGTTATATACCACTAGCTAGAGTTTTATGTGAACACTATCCTTAATGGAATAGTTCAAAGACTTTGGGCTGTAATGTAAATCTTTTTTCCCTTTCTAGCTGTGCTTCTGACTCTGAGGACTTTGTCACCATGGTCTCCTATTAAAGCCTTCTCCTCCTGCAATAGCTTTCTACCCTGCTGGCCACCTCCCATTACTGAATTCCTTTTGAGGACTTTCATTTTGGGGAGAGGCTCAGGCCCCCTCCTTGCTTCATTCCTCTATCACATATGGTCTCTAAGGACTTTGCCACCATGCCCCTGCACAGGTACCCCTCAGCCTCCCCTTTTATATGTATTCTCCTCCCATTAGGATATAAATTCCTTGAGGACAAAGACTGTCTTCCTTTTTTAGTTGCATTTATATCCCTAGCAATCATCATGATGTCTGACATACAGTAAGTGATTAATAAAGCTTGCAAACTAGATTTCTTCCAAATGTAGTGTTATATAAACACAGAAGGAAAAAAAATCACTTCACAATTATCTGGGTAGGAAAACTAAAGATTGTAGAAAGCAAGAATAAGAGGGGAGGAAGCATTTTCATCCTTGCTTCCAAATGAAAGGTTTAATGAAAGCAATGGTTTGGGAAAAGAAGGTAAGATAGGAAAAGAGGACATCTTATTACTACAGTATCAAAGATTAGAGCTTGGGGTTATGGACCATAAATTAGGATACAAGGATATGATAATGGGATCTTAGATAGGGATGGATTGTGTTTGATGAGAGCCATGAATAATACATTTGCTTAGAGATCTATAGTTCTGATGGAGAAGGTTGCAAACCAAAAATAGGGCAGAGAGAAAAACTGACTTTATATAGCTGCTAAGCCAGTTACGTGTGTGTAGCTGTATGTGTAACACCCTCAGGGGAAGCACAGCCCTAAAGCCCCACATACTTCCCACCAATCCGCCCTTTGCTCTGGCTGAGCTGGCCACCTGGGTCTCTTTCTCACCTCCCCACCCCCACTGCATCTCTGCCTGAAAGTCTGGGGGTCAGCCACCTCGGTGCCAGAAGCTGAGCGTCTCCTCCACTCCCCCATCCCCTCAGCTCTCTGGAAGACTAAAGTGGGGAGGGGGTGGCCACTCCCCCCAACTCCCAGGCAAATGCTGAGCACTCCCTTGGATCTCAGTCAAAGTGATAACTCTGAAAGACTTTGGCTTAAAAAGGCCAATGTTCCCCACTGCATCCTGTGCCATCTCCAGTTGTCCTGATCTATATCTGGCTACTGGACCCAGATGGCTCCGGAGGAGAAAGTGAGGCTGGTGACTTTGCATAGCTCAGCCTCATTTAAATCCAATTCATTTGCAAGTCATGGCACCATCTTCCTGATGTCATGATCCTCTCTGTGAAGGAAGGACAAACAACAATATGCATATGTATGCATATAGGAAGAAAAATAGTAGAGGAAATGCCCACATTTACATTCACATGAGAATACCCAGGAAGAGGGGCCTTAGACTTCTAAGAGACCTTAACACAAGGATGTAAATATAACTTTTAAGTATCATTGAAGTTTATTGGGATGTAAGCCACGAATAGACTATTCCAAGGGAAGGGTATGCCTTATTCAAAAGGAGCAATTCTTATTTTTTCATCTGTTTTCTTTAACAAGGAGAATAATGTTTGCTCTAAAAATGATTAATAAAAAATTGATTCCTGAGATAAGTAAGGACATAGTAAAAGATCATCTAGACCAGTGGAGTCAAACTCAAATAGAAAAGCATCTCTGAGGACTACATATTGACTCAGAAAATTGCAATTTGGAGCAGCTAGATGGCACAGTGGATAGAGAACCAGCCCTGAAATCAGGAGGACCTGAGTTCAAATTTGACCTCAGACCAAACACTTGACACTTACTAGCTATGTGACACTGAGCAAGTCACTTAATCCCAGTTGCCTTAAAGAAAAAAAGAAAATTACAAGTTAACATTATATATGTTGTATTGTACTTCAAAAAAAAATTTCCCAACTACATTTTAATTGGGTTCTGATCCTAAGTCTGGAGTTTTGTAGGCCCTGAGTTTGACACCTCTGATTTTAGACCCCTAAATGAAGTCCAATAACCAGCCCAGGTGATTTACATCTCTGGGAACTGAAAATAAACTGGCAGATATGATTGCTAATCCATGGTCAGAAATATTGGAAATGGGAGAAGTGCCATGATGGGAAAGGGAAAAAATATCCATTGACTAGTTAAGGATTAGCCACATCACTGTTACCTTTCTTTTAAAAAAAAGTAAAACAAACTCTTTAAAGAGATAGGCAAGGCAGGAGAGAGCTCTGAGTGTTAGCACTGTGAGTGGAGAAGAAAGCCAACATCAATTATCAGGAATTAAATTCCAGAGAGGCTCAGAGTCAGCAAGCTCAGCGGGCAGAGATACTGTACCAAGGGGAGCAGTATGAGAAAGGATTTTGGGGATGCTTCAGGGCCAAAAAGGTGAATTCCCTTGGCCACATATATTCCCTAAGCGTGTACCTTTCTACTAGTATATTCTGTATGTGTACCCACTCCTTCACTCTTTCCATGGACATGTTCTATATAGTTGTGGGAGAATGTCCCTTGGGTTTATGGAGGAATGATTTGTTACTATTTTTATGATGCCATTTCAGAAAATGCCTTTGCTCTGAGCTGTGTCTTCTAGCAGACTATTAAAAGTAAACAACATCGGTGTGGGCTCATGAATTACAGTTTTAGGACTCATGAAGTCCCTTGAATGCGGGGAAAGGAAGGAGGCAGTAATTCCACTGGGGACTCAATCTGCAAGTGTGAGTTTGGAAGTGACACACTGGAAATATTCTAGTACTGATCATTAGAGAGATAGTTGGTCAACGTCTAGAAAGGGAAGCCATGACTGCAAAGAGCCAGCATAGCTTCATCAAGAACAAGTGATACCAAACTGGCCTTTTTTTCCTGTTTTTGACAGCTACTACACAAATAGATTGGGTAAGGCTGTAGATAGTTGACCTAGGTTTTAGCAAGGCATTTCATTGATACAGTATTTCATAATGTTCTCATGGAGAAAATTGAATTACGTTAAGTAGTTGATATTACAGTTGTGAAACTGGATAAAATGGCTCATAGAACAGCATTAAACATTAATAGCATTGTATTCACTCCTGTATAGAAATCCACAACCTCGGGGTGAGTGGTGAAGAACAGTGGCTTGGGTGAGGATTGAGGAAAGGAGAAACATATGCTATATCATGGAGGGTCAATTTTCAAAATCACCCAGCCATAAGGAGGAATCCTATAACGAGTCCAGAAGGAGATCACAAGACTGACACAAAGGGAGGATACAATAACCACTGGAGACTTCAAATATTTTTCTTGTTCATTGTTTTTGACCAGCCTCCTGTTGAAGACAGCATGTGGTGGGGTAGCTTTTAGATATTGAACCCCACAAAGACTTTCACAGTCTTGCTGATGTCCCAGAGCCCCTCAGGGTACAAACTTACATAGAGTTTTAGGGGAATTGCTGCCTGGCACCAATAGGAGGCTGCTCTGTCATCCACAGGCATAGGGAAGGTATAGTCAGGACCTAGTATAATACGGGCATTTTCTAAATTGCCTAATAAGGAATGAGGGATAAGGGGCAGAGATATAGGGAACTTAACTGGCTCAGCGGATAGAGCACAACACCTGAAAGACCTGAGTTCAAATGTGGCCTCAGACACTTACTACCTGTGTGACCCTGGGCAAATCACTTAACCTCTCTTTGTTACCACATTCTATGTCAGTTCATATAAATCTTTCCATGTCTCTTTGAAATCATCTATTTCCTCACTTCTTACAGCCCAGTAGGATTCCATCACATTCATATACCATAACTCATTCAATCATTTATTAATGGGCTTAATTTCCAGTTTATTGTCACAAAAAAAGTTGCTATATTTTTGTACATATAGGACCTTTTCTTATTTCGTGTAGCTGGGTCAAAGGATGCACATTGTTTAGTAACTTTTTATGTATAATTCCAAATTGCTTTCCAGAACAGTTGTACCCTTTCACAGGTCCACCAAGAGATCATTGTGTTTTAATTTCCTTGGCTGGTTGGGCATAGATCAGTTATTCAATTAAAGGGCTTGATGTCATTCCATTTGCACACCTTGGGAAAGGACCCCCTTCAGTGGGCTTATCTATGAATGACAAATCGCTATTGGTTTTTTCAATTTGGCTGCTAAGCCAAAACACAGGGTGCCTACTTCCTGGGTTTATGTCGGACTTGATTTTCCATTGAATCTGACATCTTTAATCAAAGTTACCCTTATAGTCAATTTGATAGGCTAGAATGGTCCCATTGCAATTGTGACAGTCACTTAGATGCCACAACAACAGTCTTAGGCTGAAAATGCTGAAGGACACTCTCTTGGACCTTGCATGTAGGCATTCTGGTCCTATAGTCACTTGGGTTCTGGTGTCTAAGAGACTCAGAAAAGGTCTAGTTTCCCCACTTGGCCATGGGATGGTACTGGTTCATAAGACCTGTGGTTCTTCCCTGCTGCAAGCCCACAGGGAGAAGCCAGCCTTTGGCTGGGGGGTGAGGGGGTAAGGGAGTGAGATCAGAATAGAAAATATCTGGAGTGTGATTCCCTTCCCTACCTCAGAGGGAGATGGGTATAACAGGGTTGAGGGCCAGAGATTTCAGTCAAGCAGAGCACAAACCTTTCTTGGGTATAATCTCCTCCTCAGAGGTACTTGAAGGTTCCTTTGTAATCTGTTCTAAAGGGGACTCCCCTCCCCCTTCCTGTTTTCCTCATCTAGATCTTCCAGTTTTGCTCCACTATCCCAGCCTAATTATCCACTACATCTGCATTTCTTTACACTACTAAATAAGGTGTCCCCCCCCCCACTCCACATCCTACAGCCTGCTTCATCTTCCCCACTACAGGTATTAGTTCTTAAAGGAGCCTTTTCTGTTTAATCTGTTTTATCTGTTAGCAAAACATTACTATCTCTTTCTCCTCCCCCTCCTTTGGTTAAAGGGAAGTGGGGGGAGAGGGGCAGAGTTTAGAAGAGGGGAAAAGAGAAACTTCCCAGATCTGTAGGTCTGATGTCAAGGGACTCATAAATCTTATTGACAGCTACAAAAAAGTTATCACTTGAGTCAGACATGGGAATAGTACAAGTTCTGTCTCCATTTGCACTTTTCTGTGCAGCCAGCCTTTTTACACCACCATGAGGAACAGCCAAGGAATAGAATCCTCAACTCCCTTAAAACTTAATTTCTTGTGTCTGAACAACCCACTGCTCAGAATCTTGGGTAGTTCAACTGCTGAATGTCCTCATAATCTAAACTCCTGACCACTTGGACATTGCACCGAATGGGAAAAAACTTCCATCCCCAAGGGGTTAATTTCTTATTCTCAAACAACTCATTGCTTGAAATCCTGGGGCAGGGGGAAGGGGGTGTCCCAAGAACACTTTGACCCACTCAACACCCTCGTATCATTCTTCTGAGTGACCAGTCATTCCAGTCCTCAGGTAAGATTCCCATCACTGTAGCATTGCCCTTCCTGAGGAACCCTTCCCTTCCTCCCCGCCCTCCCCAAAAGGCTACCTGGCTATTTGTGCTCTTCATATCTGACTTCTGGCAACAATCTGTAGTGCAGGAGAGTTTGGGCAAAGAACAGCAAAGCCACACAGGAAGAGTACTTAACAAAAATATCTAACAAAACAAAACTCACAGGGGAGAACAGATGCCAGCAAGGATCAATCTCAGTGTGTGCCCCCTTTGCCCAGGTTTCCTTCCAATGGTAGCTTCTAGGTGCGGAATCTTGCAATGCCTTTCTCACTCTGAGCTAACTCCCAGAGCCCCTTGGCTCATAAACTGTATAGACAAACTTACATAGAAGACTGCCCTGTCCTCCATGGGAGAGTGTAGTTAGGATCAGTGAAATGAGGGTATTTTCCAAATTGAATAGCAAGAAGTGAGGATCAAGGGGCAGCAAGGTAGGGAATATAATTCTAACTTTGCCAATCCACAAGAAGCTGAGAGATGGTTAGGGAATACCCAAGCTTCTTGGCTTACGAGACTTGTCATACATGCATCTAGAGGGGTTGGAGCCATACTAGTAAAACCGGTTTTTACCTGCTCACAGTGGACTATTACCCAGGGATGCAACGTAGCCCTAACAAGGGATGTCAAAGATGTATCTGTCAGCAGTCTTGCAAATATAACCAAAAGGCTTTAGAATGAAGAGAAAAAGGGAAGAAATTTGCTTATGAATAAACAAGCAAGATACCATAGAAAATAGCAACTAAAATAGTGAAAGAATAACAGTAGAAAAGGCCAGTAATTCACAAAAGATAAAATCCAAGAAAGGAATCATCAATAAAACCCATGGCCTCAGATATCTATACAAAAATGTACAAATATTGGTAATAAGTAGGAAGAACCAGAGGTTCTAACAGAAGAAGTCAAATTTAACCTCGTATGTATCACTGAGATTTATAAGAATGAGATTTGGTGTCTGGAATACAACTCTAGAAGGGTATACCTTATTTACAAGAAATAGAATGTGTAACAGAGAGTCACGGAATATCATTGTATATTAAGTCTGCCAGGTCTGGAAAGGAAGGGAGGGGCCTTGCCTCTTGGGCTGGCCATTTCATTATGCTCCAACCACCCTCCCCAGACTATTACAACTTTATACTGGCTGCTAAATATTTAATATCAATCACAGTCACCTTTCCACTAAGGAGTAGCTTTAATTTTGAGATTGAGATTTAAAAAATAGTTTTTTGTGGGGGGAGGGAGGGAATGTTGGTTTCTATTAGATGTAAAGTGTTTACATCAAAACTATCTCCATAAATACAGTCCTGGGTTGTATTTTCAAATTAC
Source organism: Vombatus ursinus (assembly GCF_900497805.2). Taxonomy (NCBI): domain Eukaryota; kingdom Metazoa; phylum Chordata; class Mammalia; order Diprotodontia; family Vombatidae; genus Vombatus; species Vombatus ursinus. Next base: position 29,570,043 of record NW_020954590.1, on the reverse strand, counting down.
AGGGACCTTATGACTGGTCCAGAGTATAAAATTTATTTAAAATTAACTCAAGTGAATATTCACTTCTAACTCTCCTTAAATGACAGACAAGAGGTTCTAGTAACAGCATAATTCTTTATTTACTAGCCAAAACAATCCTAATTACATCAAAGCTTGGAAATAAAACTGTTTGCAGGTAGTCAGTCACTGATAACAGACCACAGTAAGGAAGAGAAGAAGAAAAAAGCAAGAAAGTTTGGTTGGAGAGTTTGCTCATTGAACTGAGCTGGTTCATTTATAACAGCTAATTCCTGTCCCATATGAAGATGGAATTTCTTTACTCGGCCTTCTCATAGACTCTGTGGCAAGTCACATTGTTCATAACACAGTCCTGGGGGGAAAAAAGAGTAGAGATTAGAACAGATTAGTGTTAATAACATCTTGGTTCAGGAGTATGAGGAAGTGTAGAACAGAATGTCATATGCTTTGAAAACTTATCATGGCATCAAAGATCTAGAGCAATCCAGCAAGAATGGTTTCTGGGCAAGCCCATGACAGTAGAGGGTAAACCCATGACATTTTGGAACCTTAGGACCTTAGAGTTGGATAGGTCCATAGAAATCTATTTAATGACTTCATTTTACCACTGAAGAAATTGAGATCCAGGTAGGGAGAGTTTTTCTGAAGGTTCCATGGCTAATGATATAACTATTCCACAGGGTTGTTGGAAGGAAGGCATTTTGTAAACTGTGAAGCAGTATGTAAGTGTGGGCTATTCATGAAAGGCAGAGTTGGAAAGGACCCAGGCAAGAATGTGTAGCTTACTCAATATCAACTTACTGTCACCACCAAGGAAGACAATGCTCATGCTTAGAGGCCCACCTTTGTCTACGAGCAATAAGCTGTATAAGCAGAGAGTGTCAATTTGGAGACAGTAGATCCAGATTCAAAGCAAGGCTAGGGTTTACATCTTGGACAAGTCATTTGTATTGGGGGCTTTGGTATCTCTGCTGCTGGGCATGGTTCTATTTACTTTCAGTGACATGGTCCAATTTATGTAGACTAGAGATAAAGGAGGAATCTAAGAGACATGGGAGGCTTTTGACTTACCACCAATAGCTTTCCATCTTCTACTTTTCTTGTTATTGTGCTTTCCTTCCCATCCCATGCCTGTAGCTGGATCAATGTATCATTGTCAAGGGTACAAAGAGTCTAGAGAAAAATAAAATTTCCAGATTGTATTGCCAAGCAAAATTTCCTAATATGAGTGTTCACTTGACTGAGACCTTTGATAGAAGACTATTTCTATATTTGCAGCTACTTCCCTCATGAAATTTTATTTGTTATGATTATACTCTAATACTCTAATATACTCTATATACTCTAATATACTCTAAAACTTTAAGAGATATTTTACACAGAACTTAAAATATCATATTGGAATATTTCAGCCTTCAAGCTTCCTAGACTATTTTTGTAAATGAAGTTTAGTTGTAGGAGTTGATGTTTACAAGTTTCTTACTTCAAGATCAATAAGGAAAACATATATGTCCTTTTAATTTGGTTCTTGACTAAAAACAGTAGAAATTTTAACAAGGAATTAAACTATTTTTATGGAAGTTACCTCAGCTGTAACAAAGGACAAAATGTCATTACTGACCTGAGTTTTCCTGCCATCAGCTGTGGTTTCATCAAACTTCTCACCAAGTTTAAAAGAGAATTGTGTAGTTTTTATGGTACTTTCGGTCTTAATGGTAATTACATCCCCATTTTCAGAGATATAAACATCTGGTTTGGCCATTCCGGCCATTTTCCTCAGGGCCATCCCCACTCCTGCCAAAGAAAGTTACAAAATGTTAAGCCACATAAAGACTGATGAAAGAAGTCACTAATTTGTAGTATTACATTCAAAATAAACAGTCCAATTGAGTTTAGTCCACAAGACGTAGGAGGAAAAAAAGATTATTAAAGCTGATTTACTCAAAACAACTCATTTATGACACTTAGTGGAAGTTAAATTAAATAATCAAGCTTAGAAACCTCCAGAGCTTATTCATGCTTCTCCGCACCGTTTGCTGTGACTCAGCTAGCATTCTTCCTTCTTAGTCAATACTATTGATCAAGACAGGAAAGTTATTTAAAGATGTTCCAATAAGATCATTTGGTAAGTCATATTATACTTCCAATTTCCAAAGGTAAGATTTCAAGTAACAAGGTTTTAAAATAATAATAGAGGAATTTCAAACATACTTGCCTTCTCTGCCACCACCACTATCCCCTAACACACAAAAAGGGAGTGAGCACTTAGGATCATAGCATCATAGATCTGGAAAGACCCTCAAAGGTAATGTAGTTTGATACACTCATTTTGCAGATGAATAAGTTCAAGGCCAAAAGAGGTTAAGTGACTTGCCTGTGCTCACACATAAAATAAGTGATGGAGCCAAGATCTGAACCCTAGTCCTCTGAAAATCTACTACTGAAAAAAAAAAAAGAACCGATTTGCAAAATTACCTAATTACCAATGAAGCCACACTTTTGGGGACTTGTATTACTAACTAGACTCAAAATGAAAAAGCACTACTTAATCTTAATCTTACTACCATACTGTAGTTTTTAAAGATCTGTTAGATACAAGTATGTAGTAAGTGATATTTTATCTGCATACTTACCTTTGATGTCAGAATCATTTTTAATATTGGAATGGGACTCATTTTATAGATGTAAACAAGCCAAGATAAAATTAATGCTTAATGAAAGATCTGGATTTTTTTAATCCCAATACGATGTTCTTAACTACTACCGATTCATCTATGGTTAAAACTCTCAGGTAACAAAATAAAGTGTTTGAATTTCAGCAAGTCCAACTGCCCAGAGATGCTAGCTCTGCATCCCAAAGAATTCTTCCTCACCCAAGCACCGCAGTGCAGAGAGAGAACACAACAATCAGTTCTGTGCCTTCTGAAATGGACCTGGTCCACTTGCCTTCAGGAGAAAAGAGACTATTAAGAGTTTGGGGTTTGGGTTTTGTTTTAGGCTTTTTGTTGCTGTTGTTGTTTGGCCGTTAGTATAAGCAAGAAATTCTACAGCCTCCTTGAAGTCATTCTAAGAAGTTTAATAACAGCAAGTTTAACTTAGTTTTCAACTCTTTTACCCTTAATGTAGATAAAAGACAGCAGTCACCAGACAACTTTGACAGTCTGTCACAACTGCTCCAATTTTCTTCAACTACTACTGAACCCTAATAACCAAGACTAAAGGAATCAATATTATTGACATGAGAAACATTGACCAAAAAAAAAGCAAACACTATTGGAAGGAAGCAGGAATTACTTTTAATGCTGTTGTTGTGGTTGTTGCTATTTGGGGAGTGGAAGGGAGAACCAGAAGAGTGGTAAGTTCAACTCCCAGGGCAGTACTGATTTGGAGTGTTCATCTAATTCAGTGACTGATATATTTGTTTCACAGTGAAGACTGGCTTGTTAGATCCTTAAGATCAAATACTGTATTTCAATCTTCTTTACATCCCCATGCAGATCTTGATATGGTGCTTTGCCTATTGCAGGTACTAAATAAACGTCTCATGTGACTAGAATAGCAAAAAGAGACTTCTATTTCCTTCACAAGCAGTGCAGAGGAAAGATCAAAGGGCTAGGAGTACAGATGTAGATCTGGAAGGGACCTTAGAAGTCAGCTAGTCCAACCTCCTCATTTTACACAAGGGGAAACTGATCTGAGAAATAAAGTGAAGACTTGCCCAAGGTTACATATTCACAAGCGGCGAGGACTCAAAATCAGGTTCTCTGAATCCAGCCCCCGGTGTCAAGATATACGAGTTTTAGTCCTGGCCCACTCATCACATAACTTTAGTTGGGCAAGGTGCCTCTCTGGACCTCAGTTTACTTAGCTGTACAACAAGAAGGTTGAACTGGTTGATCTGTAAGAGGCGCACCAGATCTAGTTCTTTAGAACTTCCCAGCTGCAAAGATAAAGGAAAAAGGGTACGTGCTCTCTATTGCAAGGCACTGGCCATTCCCCAGACAGACTGATTTTTTGGAGAAAGTCAAAAGAATGAATTTCCAAATGCAGAACTGCAACTGCCAAGCATTAGGTCAGTAAACAAAGGAACGCCCAGTAGATTCAGGTCGTCCAAGCCTGTTAAGTAGGGTTGCCAGCCTAATTTTCCCACTTCTCCAACCCCCGCCCCCTCCACGGCAAAACCTATCCCCAGAAAGGAGAACGCACTAGCGCCATACCCCGTGAGCTCTCTCCCCTCCCACTGGGCAGGATGCTCTTACAAAGGCAGGTGTTATGGCCCTCATGGCTTCCAGGAGCTTTAAGGAGAGAAGCTCATAAATGAATGAAAGCGCAAGAGCTGCCGCTGCTTCCCCAAACCGCCAATCCCTGAGCAGGGTAGCACCGTGCCTCCCTGAGAGAGGGCACGCCAGGGTCCTTCCCTGAGGCCCACTAAAGCAAGGTTCCCGAAGGAGACATGGATTCAGCTAAGACAACTCGGCCGTCCATGAACAAAAGGGGCAGTGATGGGGAGAGCCAAGGGAAAATTAAGAGGAGGGAGAAGCAGGCCACAAACGCAGAGGGGAAAGAAAAAGAGGAGGTGGTGGAGGTGCTAGAGCTTGCTAATTCTGCAGCCTCAGCTCCCTCCCAAAGCCCAGACCCTGCCAGGCCCGCCACGCGGCCCCAGGGGCGCGCTGGGCGCCGGCTCAGCATCTCTCCTCCAGATCCCTGGGCCAAGGCCAGACAGAGGTGCCAGACACATCTGTATGCAGGCGGCGCGCGCGCCCTTCTCCCAGAATCAAGAAAGCATGCCTCACCCACTTCCTTCATGTACTCATCAAATCCTTTACTTTCCACGAGGCGCCATTTGCCCAGCAGCTGCTTGGGAAAGGTCATGGTGAATTCTGGCGAGAAGAGGAGGTAAGAAACCCTGAGAAGAGCAGAGCGTTCCGCTGAGAGGTAGAGGACCAGCGTGGGGACGGCCCCGGCTCGGTGCCTCCCATATATAGAGATCTGGCCATGTGAGGAGGTGGGTTGGACCAATGAGAGCAGAGGAAGCCCGGCCTCTTTCCATTCCCCCACTCCCCCCCACCTCCACCCCCCTCAATTTTCCTAGTGGGTTAAGAGTTGTGAATGGGCTTCACCTGCCAAGAGCCTCCCTGAGCGGGGGGGGGGGGGGGGGACTCCCATAAGCTCTCACCTCAAGTTAGGACACGCAGCCACCCCTCCCAAAGCACTTCGCACCCCTGCCCTACCCTGCCTCTGTCCAGGCTCCTATTGCCTGGCTCCTCAGCCTTTTTTCCCTTAACTACTCTAAGAAACCATAGACAAGAAACTGGAGCGGGGAAAGGGAAAGGGTCCTCTCCCTTTTCTTTTTGGGTGTGGATGTGTGTGTGGGGTGTGTGTGTGTGTGTGTGTGTGTGCTCAAACCCTCCGATCTGGTGTGGATTCCAACTAAAAATCTCCAGGATGTTCGCTTGCAATTCACCTAAGAGGCCAAGCAAGCACATTTGCTCGAACAGTGAAAAGTGCTGAACAAATATTTGTTAAATCATAAGCAGCTCCAATTGGCACTGCCTTCTTGCTGCCGGCCCTAGCCGCCTCCCCTCAATGCTTCCACTACTTCACTTTCCTCGGGAAGGGACCTGAGCCCACCCCCATTTTCTTACTAATAATAATAGCTGTCATTTGTATAAATCACTTCAAGTTTTACAGTGCACTTTACATACCTGCCTGGCAACTTTCTCCTCCTGAGGACTCTGGTTTTTCCAGGATCTGAATACCTATTTCAGCCTGACAACCAACCCCTTCTTCCCTGGTCACAGGCAGAAACGGAGACATTTAAGAGATCTATTCTCGTTCTAAATGTGATTTCGTTATCTGTAAACGAGATGAGCAAAATAAACATAGGTTGGAACTGAAATTTCGTTATCTACCACAGGAAGGAAGCCCAGTTGTGGTCTAGGGAAACTGGAAAATGAGATGGGGGGACGGGGTGGGGGTCTAGATCTGCTACTTCAGTGGTATAAAGAAACTCCCTGGGTAAGGAAGCGCAGTCTACCACTGCGGGTTCTCTGAAACTTAGTTTTAGAGTACTGTCTAGAACACTGAGACATTCAATGACTGTTCCAGGATCATGCAGCTAGTACATGTCAGAGATGAAACTCGAATCCAGGTCTTTCGGCTCTCCAGAGACCAGCTCTTTATCCCTTACATCACTATTGCCAGTTGCTGCTGTGCTTGCTGCATTTTCCCATTTGTGGATGTTATGAGCTTCTACAGTTTGGTATAATACTTCTCAGTCTTTCCTCAAAATGGACTGCAAATCAAGTTTGTCCTACTTAAACCAGGGACATAATTACATTGGGGCATTTGGGACTATTGCCCCTTTTGGGGTTATCTTGTTGTTTGTCCTTCCTTTTCGAAGAGGACCATGACATCAGGAAGGTGATGCCATGACTTGCAAGTGAATTGGATTTGAGGGAGGGAGGGCTGTGCAAAGTCACCAGCCTCACTCTCCTCCTGAGCCATCTGGGTCCAATGGCAAGATATTCGCTCCATACCTCCAGTCAGAGGATTTAGTGTCTATTGTTTGCTCTGGAGTTTTTCGGAGTAGCTACATCCGTCATTTTCAGACAGATGCCAAGGACCTCTTATGTTGAATCTAAGTAGGGGAAATTGAAGAAGACACTGTATGCAGTCAGGCAAATGCTCCCTTAATTACTGGCCAGCCAGAAAGGCATAGCAACCAATTACAAATACATCTGAGAAGCATGATAATGTGTAACAATTCAGGCAACCACTGACATAAATAAAGAGGGAATGGTTCCCTTCACCTATATTTTAATGTGCCCCATAACTATTTCAGAGGTCCTATGATTTCAAGAGACCAAATGTAACCTTGATTCTGGTAATAACTCGTTCTGTTTTGACTCTCTCTCTCTCTCTCTCTCTTTTTCGCTCTCTCATTATTTAACCTCTCTGTGAATTATTTTCCTCCATTTTAAAAGGAAAAGACTAAGTTAATTATATCTAAGATCCTTCCTTGTTCTAATTTTGGGGTTATCATGAGAAAAGCTTTGGAAATGAATACAAAGGTTCTCAGTTTAAATCTGAACAATGCCACATAACTACATGATCCTAGGCAAGTTATCTGACCTCGGTGGGCCTCAATGTCCTTATCTATAAAACGAGGGACTGGATTAGATGACCTCTGAGATCTCTCCAGGCCTAAATCCGTGATTTTGTGATTCTGTTAAAAAAAATTGATTATAGTAATATACTTCCCAAAATGTAAAAGAGAATGAAAATACTCTATTTCCACCTAGTGGTGAGAATATAATATTTATTTTGCATATTCATATTCAATGTACTAATATCAATGATTTCTCAATTACATACATAAGTTGATTGTGTGCAATATCTTTACTTATATAACTGTAAATTTGACAAATAGTTATTAAATACCTCCTGTGGTCAGAACATTGTGCTGGAGGAGGTTGAAGGCTGAGATGAGATGTATCGGGCTAGTAGGAGGATATACACACATATATAGTGAATATAAAATATCTACATAAATACACACCATATAGAATATATATACATACATACACATATGTATATACACATATAATGAATGTGATTGCTGAACCACTATCAGTGATCTTTGAGAGGTCAAGAGGAATAGAAGTGTATCACAGTAAGCACTAAATGAGAATCAACAAAAACAGGTCATAGCAAGCTAATTTTTTTACCTTTTTTGAGTAAGTTACTAGACTAGAACAAGGGGGTGCTATAAATGTAATTTACCTCAATTTTAGCAAAATATTGGACAAAGCCTCTCATGCTAACCTTGTGGACAAGACAGGAAAATATGGACTAAATATTATTAAGGAGAGATGAATTTGAATCTGGTCTAATGGCTTGTGTGTATGCACATGCATACATACATACATTTATAGCCTTCATCTCTTTCCTGAGCTTCAGAACCATATCACCAATTATATGTTGGACATCTCTTCCTGGATATACCATAGACATCTCTGACTCAACATGCCCAAACAGAACTCTTTACCTTTCGCTTAAACCCATAGCTCTTCCTAACTTCCATCTTCATGTTGAAGGCATGTCCTTTCACACAGGTTCACAACCTTGTCATCAACTGACTCTTCCCTCTCCCCATGCTCCATCTCCAATCACTTGACAAGGAGATTCTAACTCTATATCTTTCACATCCATTCCCTTCTCTCCACTCACACAAAATGTTTAAAAAATGAATGATCTATGTGCAGATAATAGAACATATGCTATGCATAGTTGATGGCAGAGGGTGGAATAAATCCTTTGATCACCTTGCCAAGCTTATGAGAAACACCCTTAATTTCCATAATTAGTACAATTTTCACTTTTCGCATGTTCCTCTCAAATTACATACAGCTTTCTTATATCCAAAGTGCACTGGGCTTGGGATTATAAGAGTGGGTAACCTGAGTTTACTTAAGCTTCAGTTTCCTCATCCATACAATGAAGGTGAGAGTCATTACTTGCTTTACCTATCTTATAGGCTTACTGTAAGGATCAAATCAGAGAATGTATAGAAAATAGTAAATAAATATGTTATTGATATTGTTAAAAACTAAAGTGGAAAGCCACAGAAACTGAACAAGTATACAATAGCAAATTTAAAAAAAGAAAAGGTCAGGACTAATTCAACAAGAACCAATGGTTTCTTCTCTGTCTGCTTCTAGAAAGAGATGATTGGTAGGGGGAAGAACTTAGAAGAACCTGTTAAATTTGACTTTTTCCTCTAAAGCACTTCTCTGACCCTTTTCTCTTCTGGTGTGTTTTACAGTAGACTTACTTTGAATTCCTGGCTTACACCCAGACCTAATGGAAGGGTGGGAGTGGTGCCCTGTTTGAAAGTAATACACAGAATTTAGGCAATAAAATCACAGAAGGTACAAAGGTCACCCACCTCTTGTCCACACTTTGTAAGAAAAAATTCCCATCCCAAAGACCCAGGAAGTCTTTCATTCTTTCTCATACAATATCACAGTGCTTTTTAAATTAATCTTAAGGGATTGTGTAGAGGTAACCATAAGCACTTCTCAGAATCACATCAATCTCATTGCAGGGGCATCTGAGGTCATCTGGTCTAATCTGTACCTGGACAAGAATTTTCCCTACGACATCCCCTCCAATGATCATCCAGACCTTTCTTTGAAGACTTCCAATGAAGAGAAACCCCTCCAGGCAGCACATTCCACTTTGGAATGACTCTAATTGTTAAAATGCTTTGTTTTGTTTTCTTACTTCCATTCAAAATCTGCCTCTTTTCAGTTTCCACTGTTCATTCCTAATTCTGCCTTCTGGGTACAAGCAGGTGCTTTTTGGGTTCTCCATCCAGAACATTAAACTGTTGTATCCTAAGCCAGTTTTTATTTTAGCATCCAAAGGTTATATTCTCAAGCTGTTTTCCCCGTTCAAAAGGATTTCCTGGTTATTCATGGCTTGGAGTAGGTGAAAAGACCTTGTGTAAATAGCACTCTTTTCTACACTGACATAAATGTTTTGTTTCAAAGTCCTTTTGCTTGCAACCGCAGTCTCTACCTGCAGTGATTGGCTGTTAGTACTTAATTTTTCACTTTCACCTTAAGGAAGATTCAATCAGTTTCCTCCACAAGGGTTGCCCATTTCTGATTTCTGTTTAGTACTCCATGTGTAGACTTGTATTGCATCACATGAAATATTTCAATATAGCAAATGCCTTCCTTAGGATTACTCTGCTTTGTCTTCTTATAAAACAAAAAGTCATGGGGCATCTAAGTGGCGCAGTGGGTAAAGCACCGACCCTGAAGTCAGAAGGATCTGAGTTCAAATCTGGCCTTAGACCAAAACATTTGACACTAACTATGTGATCCTGGGCAAGTCACTTAACCTCAATTGCCTAAAAAAAAAAGAAAAAAGACAGTCACATATCTAATTATGCTTTGATGGCAAAATGAAGCAGAAGTTAATAGTGGATAGTGCTGGACTTGAAGGCAGGAAGACCCAAGATCAAATCCTACCTAAACACTTATTACTTGTGTGAACCTGGACAAATCACTTAACCTTGGTCAGTCCCAGTTTCCTCATCTGTAAAATGAAGATAATAAATAACAGTACCCACCTCATAGCTTTATTGTGAGATAATATGATGAGATAATATAATATAATGCATAAGATAATATTTAATTATTTATTAATTAAATTTATATATATTATATATAACTATTAATTAATTATGAGATAATATAAACAAAGTGTTTTTAAACCTTTAGGCAGTATTTACATTTTAATTATTGTTATGTTAAAGAAGAGAATTTATTTGGTTGACTTGCCTTTTTAAGTTCACCAAAGGCAATAAATATATTTGTTTTGACATTGTTATCTGTTAGCTATTTTCAGATTATCAAGTTCATTTTTCCTATGTAAGTGCATTCTATGCATATATCACTCTTACTGGTCTTGGGCAGCCTCTAAAGGGTAAGGGTAGGCCAGAAGAGACTAGAACCTGGAGTCTAGCTAGAACAGAGAGATATGAAATATCTAGGCAAACAAACTGTCATGGCATGATCAATCAATATGGGGGAAGGTGTAAAGAAGAACAAAATTATAGATAGGAATATCTAGAAGATTGCACATGGGACATGACTATGCAGGCAAGCAGAGTCGAAGATCTGAGAGGTCAGGCAGAATGGAATAAGTAGAGAAGAATGAGGTTAGGGGAAACAATATCACCTTAACATTGTCTGAGTCAGAGGATGAAACATTCTTCTTGCTCAGGACCAGAATTGAAGTCAGAATGGGAATAGGACTAATCCCATAGATATGGGCAAACAAGCAGATACTCCAGCCTAGTACAGAGTAGTGCTGAGGTATAGAGTCACATAACTGCCAATACTTGCATATTGAATTTTTGATCCTTCTGTGGCTTTAAGAACAATGAAAAAGAAGTATGGAGTAGCTACTAATTGAATCAGTTGCTTTATTTTCTGTACTAAGACCCTTTTTCTTTGGACTCTAGCATCACAGTCTGAGATGTGCTTCTTGAGGAAGTAAAAATGACATAGAAGGAAACAAAGAGAGGAACAAAAATGGGGGGGGGGAGATGGACTAAATCAATTTTACACAGAGAAGATCCATGTTGACAACAACACAATTTTTGAGGAATTTGAGGGGTCAACACTCAAGGTAACTCAAGGAGAGGAAAGATACCAATGGCATGGGAAAGAAAAAATTCCAAATATTTTTTAAGAGGAGGCCACTAAGAACATGAATAGCCATTGATTCATGTGTCTACTTTCCTATCTGTACAATATTTTTATGATACTAATCTGCACATGCAGAGGACAACCCTGATGAGGGTATTAGAAAGGAACAGGTAGACTTTTATATGTTATATGCATTCTCACCATCACCTAAATGACTGAAAGATGTAGGGAATATAAGTCCCACTCTGCCTATTATTTGTAATATATTAAAAAATTGCCTTGGGGGGCAGCTAGGTGGCATAGTGCATAGAGCTCTGGCCTTGGAGTCAAGAGGACCCCAGTTTAAATCTGGCCTCAGACACTTGACACTTACTAGCTTTATGACCCAGGGAAAGTCACTTAACCCCCAGTGCCTCACCAAAAAAAAATGCAAAAAAAAAAAATTGCCTTGGACATCAAAGCACCACCTGAAATCAAATGAGCTCAAATGAGAAAATATATCTAAAGTTAAAGCACTATACAAATGAGATATTAAGGCATCTCCTGCCACAAACATATTCCAAAACTATACAAAATCATTTGGAAGATATCATAGCAAAGAGATCCTTGTTTGACAATCCTCTGATTATTAATACCAAGTGAGGCATAAAACAGGGTTATCTCTGTTCATCAGAGATATTTGTTACGGTCATAGAAGAGATATACTGAAGATTCTAAGCAAAAAGCGTTCCCTCTGAGATTCTCTGGAAGCTCCTGTTTGTAGATGACTTTGTGCTTGTGGAGATCAAGCTCAAAAACAAACAATACAGAGTTTCCTAAATGAGAACTTATATTCACTTAAAGGAATTGGGCCTGACTATTCACACAACAAAAGTAAAGGAGATAAAGAATGTCTATTGGTCAGACCATGGAATTGACAACCTTGCCTATAGTTGTGTGTATCTGTGTGTGTGTGTGTGTGTGTGTGTGTGTGTGTGTGTGTGTGTGTGTACACATATCTTGGACAACACAAACTGAAAATGAGCTGGGTTCTGAATTAAACAGAAAGAAGAGAATGAGCTGATTTGCCTTTGGGAAACTGCAAAGTTATTTCAATAATGACGAACTTCTACTTGAAACAAAGTTTCATCTTTTTAACACCAATATTATTCTGGTCATACTACAGGACATGGAACGTAACAGTCACTGAAGAACTGAAATAAAGGATCACCCAAAGACAATAGTGGCGACATAAAGAAAGCCATTAATGAAATAAATGATCAAACAAGAAGATGGGCTGGTCAATATTAAGCTCTAGGGATAATTGATGGAATGCTCTGGTGCTGTACAGCTATTCTTGCAACGTCAAGAAAACGCAAGGGAGGTCTATAACGCATTAGGTGGATCCTACCTTTGGTAAATGTATGGGCAAACATAGACAATAGTCACATACAATAGATAGGAATGGTTGGGTCATGATCTACATTGGCATAGGGAATGTCCACATCATCACTAGAGTGTTAGAGTTCTGGAGTTTTATGGATTAATCTATTATCTGAACTTTTCCTAATGAGTGATGGGAAGCCCTAGACTACCATTCCTGCTCCTGGTCCAGCTATGGCCATCATCTAGGGAAATAACTCTTGAGTAACAAGAGGCCAGTCATCCCCACCAACTGCCACATGCAGGGCAGGCAAGCCAATCTAGCTAAAACATCTAGGCAACCTGAGAGACAGGAAGTATCATGTGCCAGGCAAGTCAACCACCACCATTTTGATCACTATCTCCCCTAAGACAGACCAGGACCCTGAACCCAAGAACCTTAGAATAGCATTGTTTTCTGCCATCTTTCTGGGAAGCAACCTCTATAGAGATGCAGGCTGGCAACTGTTCCTACAGGTGCTATAGTCATGGCTACTGAAGACCAAGAAAAAAAAAAGTTCTTGCCAGCAAAGTCCTTGGCACTGTCAAATAGCTCAACATTAGAAATTGATGTGATTTTATCAGTGGACATGACATAAAAGAAGAGAAATTAACATCTACTTTACTGTTGCACCTTAAGGACCATGGGACTTTTCCATCTGTCTTGAAGCTGAAACCTTCTATATCTGTTGTCTCCCCTATTAGCATGTGAGCTGCTTGGGAGTGGAGATTGTCTTACTCTTCTATTTGTATCCCCAGCACTTAGTGCAGTGTTTTGCTCACAGTAAATGTCTCATTTATTCATCCATTCTCTTGAGAAAGGTAACTTCTATAATGTGACTGCCATAGCAATCAAAACTTCCCAATTGTCTAAATAATCAGACACGGACTTGCTGCACTAACTAAACTTGAAAGTATCTTTAGTGAATAGGAGGTACTATTAAAAAAAGGTACAGTGAATAAAATGAAATAAAAAATACAAAAATATCTATAGTAAAAAGGGTATACTACTAAAAATTATAGAAGCCCAAAAAGTAACAATAGATAGTGTATTTAAAAATTAAGTAAAAGATGTAACTGAAGCAGCTCATGTCCTAAATGATACCTTTAAATGTAAGATTCATAAGATGTCATATTACTTACATGACATACCTTCCTTTTTTTTTCTCTCTTCTATAGTAATAGTTTTGGGTTTTTTAGCTAACTTTTTACCATATATTGGAAAAGTACATACAATTTAGCTTACCACTCCTATACTTCTTTTAGGCAGTGGCATAAATCAAAATTCTGAGCTTTCAAAACCAAAATTCTGCAAAGAGCCTGATGCTTTGGTAGTTACAAAATTAGTCCTTTCTTCCCTAGTAGAGAAAACTCCAAAGTGTTTTTGTAAAATGCCATACACATATACTCTCACACACATTCTGTGATGTGACTAGGTGAAAGGAGGTTATTTGGGTTCTTGTTATTCATGGGATCTCTGATCTATCTCCTTTTATGTTCTTAAGATCTATTAGGTGGTGCACTGGACTTGGAGTCAGAAGACCTTAGTTCAAATCCAACTTCGTATATTTACTAGCTGTGTGACCCTGGGCAAGTCATTTAACCTCTCTCTGCTTTAGTTTCCTCAACTGTAAATTGGGATAATAATAGTTCCTACTTTCCAGGGTTGTTATGAAGACCCAATGAGAAAATATTTGTAAAGCACTTAGCGTAGTGCTTCACACATGGCTTAATAACTGCTTGTTTCCTTCCTCTCATCTTACAATTTTTAAAATAAAGAATCAGGAATGGTCTCTGAAAATAAACTGATGAGATATTAATTCTTTCAAAATTTTTCTTCTTAATTATGGAAATCATCACCAAATATGAATACAGCACAAAAAGAATAAAAATGGATATGTTAAACCATTAGTTTCTGTTACATATTCAAATTTGTTATACATTTATTACTTATACTTGTTATGTATTAAAATTTGTCACTAAAAAAGTTGTATATAAAATTTAACATGATAGTAACAAAATTTCCTTCTGTGTCCCTTTCTGAACTTATTTTTGTGTTCTTATGTATGTTTTTAATGTCCTATTGAAGCTATTTTCATATTTTTTAAGATATCTCCATCACTATCCATTATTCTCCCCCTCCTCTCCATAGAATCCCTCCATCGGAACAAACAAATATAGTCAAGACCAATGAATGAACACATTGCCTATGTCTAAAAGAGCATGGGTCACTCACCCCCAGTCTGCCTCTCTGTCAAGAAGCAGCAGGAAGCACATTTCCTCATGAGTCTTCTGAAGTCGTGATTAGCCTTTTGAATTGCTCAAGTTGTGATGTCTTTATGTTATTATGGTCACCATGTAAATTATTCTCCTGGTTCTGATCATAAAATTTTGTGCTGGTTCATACAAGTTTGCCCAGGTTTCTTTGAATCTATCAGACTCGTCATTTCTTATGGCACAATCATATTATTTTACATTATGTCATATGATACAACAATTCTGAGATGAAAGAACTGTATCATTATCCTCATTTTACAAATGAGGAAGCTGAGGCTCAGAGCAATTAAGTGACTTGCCCATGGTCAGAGAGCAAGTAAATTTGAGAAGTGAGATTTGAAACTTCTCTAGTGTGCTTTGCACTAAGTTTCTCTGACTCTCAGACTATAGCAGCACACATGTGAAGGAAACCCAACGAGGAAAAAAGTAATTTGCAAAAAGATTCTCATAAGAAAACTATGGATGAAGACTAAAACTAGATATAACCATGGGTGACCAACTAAGGCACATGATGATATCTTATCTAATGATGACACATAGACAAGTTTTGTTCTATGCCAAAGCAATTCAATTCTATTCAACAAACTTTGATTAAGCGCTTACAATATGCCAGGCACTTTTTTTGCTAAGACAAAAACTAAACAATTCTGTCCCTCAAGGGCTTATACTCTACTGGGGGAAACTATGGGTATAGAGATAAGTAAATTGGGTGGGAATGCTAACAACTGGGAAGTGTCAGGGAAGGCCCCAGATAGAAGGTGCCTCTGGAGCAGGACTAAAAGGGAGCAAGGGATTCCAAGAGGCAAGGTGAGGAGGGAATGAATTTCAGGGATGTGGGACAGCTTGTAACAAGCCACGAAGGAGAAGATGGAATGTTGACAACAAGCAGCGGGGGAATAGGCCAGCCTAGCAAAAATATGGATCATATGAGAGGGACTAAATTCCTCTGCAAAATACCTGGAAACCAGATAATGATCTTACAATACAAAAGAGAGTGAGAAGTAGTTCCTCCAGACTAGTAACTGGAACTTACTAATTAGAATTAGGTGCTGTCATATTATCTCCTTGTTTAAACTCTCACTTGAGCATTTTTTTTTTGCCTTTCCAGTCCCAATAATATTCCTTTTGGTGAAAAAGATAGAAATTAAATAAATTTCAAATCCTTCTTATTTTGCCAACACTGTTAAAAATGTCATCTTTGTTGACCTCAGTTTTCCTCACCAGCTTCAAATCATTCTCACTTTTAGAACACCTTACACTATTTTTACAGGATCTTGCCATGATTTTGTATTTATCCTTTGTAACCTGCCCTTGCTTTTATCATCTAATGAATAGAGTTGGATTGGAGTTTTCAAATATCTACATTGTCCCCTTTGGACAGCTGCCGCTTTCCTTCATCCTTGAAGTTGTTTCTTTTTGGTTTCTTAAGAATTTCGTTCTTGATACTATCCTTCTTAAGGTGACTTTTGTTGAAATATTTTAGACAATGGAATCTAAACTATCTTTTATCAGAATCCTTTTAAATTTGTTCTTTAAAAATCTAAGCTGCATGTCGGACTCTGCCCGGAATTTCATTCCTTTTTTGTAAATCCTAAGGTGGAGTATTCACTTCACCCCAACTATCCTATCATACATATTTTAGCAACAAATTCTTCTCCCAGTATGTATCTCCTTGACACTGATCTCCAAATATCTTTCTACATGTACTTCTTTATATACTGCTTAACTATTTTTTCTACTTCTGTGCTACCATCATTGTAGGAGAAGAGGTCCATCATGGGCTAGAGGTAAGTTAATATTTTATCTGTGCTACTTACTGCTTACTCACTATGACCACCTAATTCACCACCTAATTGTCACCTCTTTTCCATTAACCCTTTCCTGGAAGGGAAATTCTAATTTCAGCTAATTCTCAAATAACAGATAATAATCTTTTCCAATTTAGTAAAAACTGCCAATGATTTTACTTTAATGACTTAGTTTTTGAGAACTCGTGGTTATCATGATGGGAAAGGGCCCTAGGACTTCTGTGGAGGCTGCTTAACATCTTCCTAAAATCCTATTTTTGTTTGTGTCACTCGCTATCCTCAAGAATCGTCAATGAGTTCCAACTACTAATGTCATCAAATCTAAAGTCTTCTATCTAAATCTCAGGGCTCACTATAATCTGACTTCTTTTACTCTATACAATGTTACTTCCCATTACGCCTCAAAACAAACGATTTACTCCAGCTAGGATGAGCTGGAAAACAGATCATTTCCTCCTCACTGTTTTCTGAACATGTCATGCTTATTCTCACCATCAAATCATTTTTAATATTATACTCCCCACTGTGAATTTCTCTCCAATTACCTCAGTTAACATTTTTCTGTCCCTCCCCAGAGCTTTTATGTTGCTTCTTTGTCTGTACCTCTCATTTTAACATTGAATCATTTAGTATACTATAGATTTATTAAATTTCCACTGCATCTCATTCCTCACAATTAGATTGAGGTAAGGGACTCTATGAAGATGCCCCATTGCATAGTTGGAAAAGCACTAGAGACAGAGGACCTGGTTTTGATTCCCAGTTCTGCTACATACCAACTGCATGACTTTGAATAAGTCACTTCACCTCTTTAGCCTCAGTTTCCTATCTATAAATGATGGAATTGGACTAGATGACTTCTAAAGGTCTCTTCTCAACTTAAGTCTATGATTTCCTGATCATACTTCCTTTCTATCTCTATAGCATCTTGAAATACATGTGTTAGGCATTCGGAAAAATACTCTGGTGAGTGAATCAGTTCAACTTGTAAACCTGTGCCAAAACATAAACTTCCAGGATAGAATTAGAGTGACAATCAGAGTGGAATATAATGTAACATAAAATTGGACAGCTAGGTGGCACAGTGGGTGGAGTTCTGGGACTGGAGTCAAAAAGATTCATCTTCCTGAGGTGAAATCTTCCCACAGCTGCTTACTAGCTGTGTGACTCTGGGCAAGTCACATAACTCTGTTTGCCTCAATTACAGTTTGCATCTGTAAAATGTGTTGAAGAAGGAAATGGCAAACCGCTCACGTACCTTTGCCAAGAAAAACCCAGACGGGGTCACAAACAGTCGGACTTGACTGAAAAACAACTGAATAGCAACCAAAAAATTTGAATCTTGCCTTGTGAAAGGAAAGAATTAAGAAGTATGCAATGAAGTTTTCATTCCTTCTGTAACCACATTTTAGTTCCATGCATAGATCCCTTAAAGAAAAGGAGAGACAATATTTTGCACTTTCCTAATCTTATCAGCTACAGAAGCAAATTGCATTTCAGCTTGCACTTGATAATCTAATTCAACAATGAGTTAATTTTTTTGTTTTTGTTTTTAATGGAAATAAACACCTCTGAAACTAAATAAACCAAAGGTCTCTACTTTGATTTCATTTATCTTAACTTGTATGAAGTCAGTCTAACTCTCCAATGATTTTCTTTAGAGAGTTCTCATGGAAACAGTGGTTTATGCCCAATGCCTCATTTTACCAGATTTATTGTTATAAATAGCTTACTTATAGCTGATCAGGTGGGTATAACAACAGTCTGAATCTTCATAAATGCAATGCTCACAAGGGTCTGAAGTTATCCCAGACAAAATTTACTTACTTTAATTGTAAAGATACTTGCCTGAGGAAAGAATCACTTCCTGAGTTAGGAATCATGAACCAAGGCATGTTAGAACCCAGTATTACTTTGTTCTATGGCTATTTCTAAGCAAGGCTAGTGTTTGATTCCTGGGAACTATTTAGTTCAGCTTAGGGCAATATTAAGTATCATACTATGTGGCTTACACAATAAAAATGATCAGTCGACAAGTTAAAACATGGAGGTATAGCACCCTAGACAAATCTGAAGAACCAGAAAACCCTGTTTAGTCTCTGTCTCTGATGTCACCAGAAACCTCAATCCACACTCAGACGTAAAAATCTCTTGATGCACCTACCTAACTTCTCTTGTGTTTTTTCTTTGTTTTGTTTTGTTTTGTTTTCCAATAGAAACTAAGCTTTGTCCCAGAGAAAAGAATTTAACCCTTTTATGACAACTTTTGATTACATTCTCACCTCTATATTTTCAGTGAAACATAATTTAGAATTGTATGTAAACAAAGCAAAAATAACATTTTACAGTAACAATAGTAATAATGACTGAATCTGTGATTTCAATGGTAAAGAACTACGGGGCAAGGACACTCTCTCATTACAGATTGGGACCTTCTCTGCAAATTACACAGCTTTTAAGAGTTATCTCTAGAGCACTGAGAGGCTAAGTTACTTGTCCAGAACCTCAACATCATCTGTGTCAGAGGCAAATCCAGTTATTCCTTTCTGTACACTATGCCATGCTATCTTTAACATTAGGGTTCAAGCAATGAACAGACAATGAATATGTATCAATATGTTTAATGTATGCAAAGTAATGCATTAATGTAAATGTATGCACTAAAGGGTAGAGCATCTACATCAATGAAAGAAAAGTTAACTGAATAGAAAAAAGACACAGAAAGTAACACAATAATATTAGGAATCTGTAATGTTCTCTTAGAGACAGACAAGTTATATAGGAAGAGGAACAAAAGGGAACATACTGAAAAGAGTAAACTATTAGGCACTTATAAGATCTATGGCATCTTCTGAATGGGAACATTAAAGAATATATGATATGTAAATATGTGTATTTCTCATTACCACATGACACTTTAATAAAAAGCAGACCATATACTAGTTCACAAAGAAATTATAAGTAGAAAAACATTTTATTTACTATAATAAAGGGCAGGTAGGTAGCACAGTGGATAGAGTGCCAGGCCTGGAGTCAGGAAGAATTGAGTTCAAATGTGACTTCAGACACTATGCTTATTAGCAGTGTGACCCTGGGCAAGTCACTTAACCCTGTTTGTCTCAGTTTCCTCATCTGTATGTACCAGCTGAAGAAGGAAATGGCAAACCATTCCAATATCTTTGCCAAGAAAATCCCACGTGGGGTCACAAAGAGTCAAACACGAAGGAAACAACTAAACAAATGCCATAAAAAAATCAAAAACAGTAATACATGAACACAAGCAAAAGATATAGGCTTCAAAGGAAACTGGATCAAAGCACAAATTATAGAAGTTGATAACAAAACATTAAAAAAAAAACTTCTAGTAGTTAAATCAATCCTCAGAGAAAAATTCTAGCCCTAAAAATACATAGGTAGGTGACACAGTGAGTAGAGTACTAGACTCAGGGTCAGAAAGACTTGAGTTCAAATCCAATTTCAGATACTTAGCTGTCAGTCCTCAAAACTTGGTCATACCAATATGAGAATAATGATATTACCTAAATTAATTCACAAATTTAATGTTATACTGATCAAGGAGATATTTTAAGGAGCTAGACAGACAAAATGCATTTGGAGGAACAAAACATCTAGAATCTCAAGGGAAATAATGAAAAATGGAATAAGGAGGAATAATACTTGCAGACTAGTTGATAATTAATTTCTCTTCTAAGCCATTAAGACTTGCTTATTCTTGGTTCAAATTCTTGCTCTGTCACTGTCTATGTGATCTTGGGAATGTAACCCAGCCATACTTGGCCTCAGTTTCCTTAATTATCAAATGAGGGGTTTTGATTAGTTAAACTTTAAGGTCTCTCCCAGTTCCAAATCTGTGATTTCTAAAAAAAAAAAAAAACTGAATAGGACTGCAAAAGCTTTTGTTAAGCTTTTTGGAGTTTGAGATGTCTCTAAGGGAATGAGACAGATGTAGGTGGGTATATGCTGAATTAAAAGTTGCAAACAAGGGGGCAGGTGGCACAGTGGATAGAGCACCGGCCCTGGAGTCAGGAGGACTTGAGTTCAAATTCGGCCTCAGACACATAACACTCACTAGCTGTGTGACCCTGGACAAGTCACTTAGCCCCAATTGCCTCACCAAAAAAAAGAAAAAAAAAGTCACAAACTTCATTATTAGACTAGAATGGGGAGAAGCTAGGTGGCACAGTGGATAGAGTACTGGCCCCGAAGTCAGGAGGACATGAGTTCAAATCCTCAGACCAAACACTTGATACTTACTAGCTGTGTAACCCTGGGCAAGTCACTTAAACCCAATTGCCTAAAAAAAAAAAAAAATAGAATGAGAGAATGAGTATAGTCCCAAGACTCATATATTCCACCCAAATAACCCCTCTCTTTTTCTAGGATCTGGATTATAAAATTTTAAGTTGGAAGAACCATAGGATCCAACTCCTTCATTGTAAGATAAAGAAACTAAGACCTAGAAAAGGGAAATGACTTGTCCAAGAATGTAGAGATAGTAAGTGACTAAGCCATGATTCCAAATCCAGTGATTTTTCCACTGTACCATACTGCAGAGACAAAGCCTGATTACCTTGGAAAGCATGTCTAGTTGAGAGTATGGAAACTTACCTTACCACAATAGCTAAAGAACCAAAAGAACAACATATACCGACTACAATAATGTAAATGAAAATATCACTAAAAGGAAGATGGTCTCTAAGTCAAAGAAAAACCAGTGATGGTGCTGGATAGCAGATACTGAAATGTATCTCCCTTCAACACCATAGTGACAAGGAACTGCTCAGAAGAATGTTGCATACGTTGTCACAAATGATCTCTGTGCTGACTCTTTATGCTTATTTATTTTTCTTTGATACAAGGGAGGATTCCATCTAGGGGGAAGAGAGTATTTTTTCTCCTTCTAGAAACGATTGTGATATAAAGACAAAAGGAATCAACAAAAATGTGTTTTTCCCCCTAAGTACAGCTGATAGAATGGCCCCTTGCCATAAATAACCACTGGGACTCCTGGCGGCTCCAAGCACAAGCCAGCCAGTACTATGTGGCTGCTGGCAGCTTCCTACCTGGAATGCTGCCTAGTGTCTCTCTCTCTCTCTCTCTCTCCCTTTCTTTCTCCCTCTCTCTTTTCTTTGTGTTTGTTGTTCTTTGTCTTTCAAATTATGGATCAAAGCAAAGAGTCCTATAGTTTCTCCTACATGTTTTATAGATAGAATTTAGTCCCATTTAAAATAATGGGAGAGTAAAAGTAATGGCAGTGTTAATAATGATAAAAATCAACGTCACTGAGACTTTTAACCTGTCCTTAGAGAAAAGGAAAACCATTAGAATCTAGAATCACATTGTTTGGGAGGGGCTTAAATAATAATGACTCTAACTTGTTCAACAGGAAGATGGCAAAGCTTTTTGTTAAGTAGAATCATTCCTACTTTGATCAACATAATTAGAATGCCATGCACAATTCAACTGTAGTTACTGGCTGGAAAAAGTTCTGCTAAGCAGCAATACTTTCCCCCACAGTAATTTGACCAAGATAGGAAAAAGAAAATCATTAATCTTTTAAGATTTTTTAAATTGGGGTAGAAGAAAGAAGGTGGTGGTAAGAAATAAACCAGATGAATTGTATGATCTTGGGCCTGTCACTTAACATCTCTAGATTTGTTTCCTCACCTATAAAAAGAGAGAATTGTATTAGATGACCTCTGAGATCTGTTCCAGCTCTGAGATGCTATAAATCTAGAAGCAAGATTATTGATATCAATTTCAATATTTGGCTCATGAAACATATGTTTCAATGTAGGAAATTATAATAGTACTCTCTAGCCTGTGGATATAAGATAGCTACCAGAAATAAAACCCTGCAGAAAAGCTGAAATACATCAAATCTGTTAGATTTCAGAAAGTAGAGATAGGGACTATTGAATAAGATAGCATGTGATCTGGTGAAAAGAAGATTTCATTTTGTGAAAATCAGAAAACCTAGGTTCAAATCTAGACTTTGCCATTTACTCAGTGGCAAAGTAATTAGTCAAGTAATTTACTTCTCTTGACCTCAGTAACCTCATCTTTAAAATGAAAGGACTATCTGTCTTTTTGTTTAAAAAAAAATATTTTTTATAAGAGATGGTTGTTTTGGAGGTGGAGAGAAGGAAAATCTAGACAATGTTTAAAAAAAAGGTATCAACATCTAGGTCATGTGGCCAATAAGATGGAGGACTAAATATTTTCTTTGAAAGAAAAGAAGGTTGGGGAACAGGGTCTGACAGGCCTGCTGAGCCATTCCCCACAGAAGTCATTTGGGACATAGGCTGAGGTCAGCGAAAAGTAAATTCTTCAGTGTGTGAGAAAGTTGAGAGAGTTTTGAGGTCCAATCCCCAAGGAAACCACCATGAAAGGGGAAGGACTTAGAGAATGAACTTAAAGGGGACTATGAGGAAAAATAGAACCTAAAAATGACCAAAGATCTCAGGAGAAAGAAAATTCAGGTAAAGATCTTGAGCACAAACCATTAAAAAGAAAGAATATGAAAGCCATTAAAAAAAGAGAATATGACCTCCAGCTCATTTAAAAGACTTGCGGTGCTCTGAACAAATATTGTAGGAAACAAAAAATTGAATCAATACCTGATGAGACAGAAGACCCTGTGGATTCCCAAGAGAGCATGGAATCACATCAGAATGTTCCTGAATGGTTCAAGAAAGAGATAAGAATCATGAAAGCAGAATATATGGCCTGCCTGGTAGAAATAAAACTGACCTACTTTTTATTTTCCAGGTATGATATTCCATGTCCTGCTTCTGCATCTTTCCCGGGGCTGTTCTCCATGCCTAGAATGCTCTCCCAGATTCAGCTAGAAGGACCTCTGGTGGGACCTAGGACCCTAGGTGTGTGGTTTTAAGACAGGTGTCTGGCAGTTTAGATTTGAAATTAGAAAAAGATGAATTCATTGTAGAAAATTTAACAGTTAAGAAAAGGAGATTCACTTAGCTGTATCAGAGGGAGGATATTAAGCATGTTCGGTAAAGACATTATGTGGTTTCAGTTGAATACAGCTTTCTGTGTTGTTGCCTGTCAAGCATCAGGGTCCAGCTAGAGCTGCTCATGGCTTTATGCATGGAGATCAATAAGCCATGCCATCTTAATGTCCTGAACCAATCAAATTTTAGGAACAGTTTTAATACCTTTTAAGGAAAAACTAGGCTAACCTGTATGAGATGAGGCCTTAGAATGTCTCTCATCCATACATCAAAATCATTCATGATCTCTTGAAACATGTAACAACAAATAACACTGTTCAGTGATCCTCTAATAATAAACATCACAGAAGCATAAAGAGGGAGATATATAATTAACAAAAGTACTCACCACTGTGTTATAGAAGATCCAGGGCAGAGCCCAGGTTGAGAAGGGATTCTCTATACTTGGAAATGTGCATGAGAAGTTCTTGTTTGCAGTTGACCTTGTGCTGACTGCACCAACCACCAAGACATTACACAGCCTCCAAGAAGAGCAATCACTTAATGGAGTTTGGCCTGTCCATCCACACAGAAAAGATCAAATGTCTGAAGAATGGATAGATATCTCATGGAGCTTGCCCTTCAGTATGTAAATCTGGGATTTCAGAAAATTATAAAGCTCTTTTAATGATTCCAAGTTTCCCATGAAAGCAAACACTCACTTTTTCAAAGTTAACGTTTTATTGTTGTTGTTATGTAGTATCAAAACGCGGCACACCAATGTTTCAAGGAACTAAAGAGAAGTATCATATGGAGGAAAATGGGAAAAGCTGGTACTAAGTGTGAGAACGTTACAGCATACAAACAACTAGCAATTCCAAAAAATCAGAGTAAAGGATATCATCAAGGAAAAGTATGACCAGAAGATGTCAAGTGGCAAGAATATTACAGGTAAATGTAGGCAGCTGTGACAGCTGCCCTTCTGACATCAGGGAAATTTGAGAAAAGTCTTCATCATGCTGGATGGATTCTTTGTGGTGAACTTTTGAGAGAGGATGGATCTGAGTCACAGAGGATGGGCAGACCAGGGTGAGCTACAATTTCTATCTTTGAAGGGAACTCCCAAATGGATGAGATCACTGATCCACTTGAGTATTGAGTGAAAATGTAATATAAGTGTGAACTTCTTAGTGCCAGACCACACATCCAACTCAACTTAACCAAATGTTTAACATCAGAAAGGTGAGTTATCTTTTGTCTCATTTCTTACTTATATATCTGAGAATTAAATAAAATACAACAAACTATTTGACTTCTGTGAGTGGAGACAAAGATGGGCTCCATGTAAGATTCTTTATTTTAACCTGTGAACGTGTTGCATCCCCCTAATAGAATGTAGACCCCTTGAGGGCAAGAATTGTCTCTCTTAGGCATTTGTATTCCCAGTGCCTGCCTAGCCCAATGCCTAGACCAGGGGTGGGGAACCTTGCAGGTGCAGTCTTTTGACTGAGCCCAAGTTTTACAGAATAAATCCTTTTATTAAGGGGATTTGTTCTGTGAAGTTTGGATTCAAAGGGCCACACCTGAGGACCTAGAGGGCCACATGTGGCCTCAAGGCCACAGGTTCCCCACCCCTGGCCTAGACAATAATAGGCACCTCACAAAGCCTCATTAGTTTATTGATTGATAACCATAATTCAACATGGGATGCTGAGTATATCAACAGAGGCACTAGTTCTAATCTATGAGGTCCTACCAGTAACTGACTGCCTAATCCCACCCCAGGCCCCATCATTGGTGCTGGGTTTGAACATCCGCTTAGGGCTGTGTTTGTTTCTCCACGATCAAATCGTTCAGATCATTGCCCCCACCCACTGAGCATCTCACTTTCCATCCCTTCAAGGGCAGTATCATTGAGCAAATAAAAGTTATTATAGTACAGAACCATACAATCAAATTTGTTCAACAGACTCCAGAACTTTATCAAGCACTAGAAGTATGTACTCTAAACTATACCTTTCATTGATACCCTCTTCCAACCTTACAAGCAAGAAACCTTTTCAGGCTGACATCTGTTCTCCCGGGGGAGCTCTAGGTCACAGGACTACACCATTTGATCACCTGTCTAGTCTCTCAGAGCAGAAAAGGGAGCACTCAGTCATTCACACACAGTGCCAACTGGAACATGGTCTTCTCTTCCTCCCTCTCAGCAAAGTTTTCAAAAGTATGGAGCATGACTTCACATAGAAAAGGCATAAGACTCTTTTAGGTAGGTGCAAATGTCCAAAATTGCAAGCAATTGTCTAGTGTAATTTCTACATAAATACATCTACTTTTTTCAATGGAAACAAAATTCA
This sequence comes from Vombatus ursinus, assembly GCF_900497805.2. Lineage (NCBI taxonomy): Eukaryota > Metazoa > Chordata > Mammalia > Diprotodontia > Vombatidae > Vombatus > Vombatus ursinus. The sequence goes on along the minus strand of NW_020954590.1, from coordinate 29,543,980 downwards.
TATAAAAGTTTACAAAAACAAGAGTAACATGGTGAACTTCCTCCAACTGACAGTGAATGCAGTACAGTAATTATTTAATATGGTATATACAAATGAGGTCAAATTGGAGTCAGTGCATGTTGAACCTTCACAGGAGCATGACCTGCCACCAACACCATCAGTCAACATAGGTTCCTAAGGAAGGTAAGCTATGTTGGCTCTGCATAAAGTTGGACCATCTTTGTATGGAATTTAAAAGTCTAATATCTGTTCTATATCCAATGTCATCCATTTTGGTAAATATAATATAGTACTTACCAAATAAACTGGCTCTTCCCATACACACAGCCTGCTCAACTGCAATATTTTAAAACTTGAAGTAACTCAAGGATAGATTTGGACAATAATTTGAAAATTTAACAATGAAATTTAACTGTCTTCCATATTTTATAGTTGCTAATTTTTAAAGTGAAACAATTCCTGTTATGATGGATAAATGTATAAACTATTTGAGGAAAAAATTATTTGAAACTAGTACAAGCAAAGATAAGAAAAAACATTTAGATAATGGAAATAAACAGAGTAAAAAGCCCAAATCCAGAAAATATAATCCATTATATTTATCATTTGGAGGTAACATCATGATAGAGACAGCTGACCTCAAGGGCCAGGAGTTACGGGTTGAAATCCTATCTCTGTTACATATTGGCTATATGACCTGGGTAAATTACTTAACTTCTTGGTATTTCAGGCAAGTTTCTAAGATAATAAGGTACAGAGAAAGTACTAACTGACCTTCATAAAGGGAGTTTTCCTATATCAGGGAAATTATGGGTCCAATCCCTACCCCTATATTTATCAATGGAATTCACGAGTACTATTATCAATGGGGAGGAAACAATGCAATGTTTGTTTCGTATGAATACATTAGCTCATTAGCTACACAGAGCATAAAAATGTAAATTAAAATGACCTCTTGAAAGTGTAAAAACAGACCACATTGTCTCTCAAGAGAATTTTTCCTGAGAAAATTAGATGTTTTTAATAAGCAAACCATACTTTTTAGAAAATGTCTGTGACATCAAAACACATTGCTTAGATCTTTTAAGGCTGCTAAAAGGACTGCCAAACATAAAGAGCTTCATTTGATAAGAGCTCCACTGGTGTGACCTGTAGCTATTTAAGTAGTAGAAATAAGACTGGTAAATTACATGAAAAGTGGTTTTGAATGCTTCCACTTGTAGAAAATACAGTGGAAAGGAGAATTTATCTTATGTCTGAAGACTCTTGTAATTAATTGAGAAATGAAAATCTTTTTTTTTTAAATTGCAAGGAGATGAAGGAACAGATATAGTTTAAAATGTCCTTTTGATGATATATGTAAAATGTGTTCTTGTGACAGGATTAATATCTACCTGTGTTTCCCACAACATGGGCTAGGCCTGCTTCTCCTCTTTCCTGCGGTGAGGATTAGTTTTTTCTTAAATGGGGACAAAACTATCTCTGGGATTTGATTGACCCCTGCCTCCCCTGCCCTAGCTTCCTAGTTACCTATGGTCCTAAAAAGTTCTATCCACATGTATGGAACAGGATGTGTTTCTGACCCACAAGTCATAATACTCTGCTTTGAAAGCCAGATGTGTTTTCATGTGGAGACTGGGGTGGGAGTGGGGGTAGGGCGGGAGAGAGGAGTTATATTCAGATAAGCTAAATGCTGGGCAGCTAGGTGGCACAGTGGATAGAGCTCCGGCCTTGGAATCAGGAGGACCTGAGTTCAAATCTGGCCTCAGACACATGTCACTTACTGGCTGTGTGACCCTGGGCAAGTCACTTACCCCCAGTTGCCCAAAAACAAAAACAAAAAACCAGATAAGCTAAGTGCCACTGCATTCTTATTATTATCTCGCTGTTCTGTTAGGGCTAGGTAAACCTTTTATTAACTGTTCAATGATTTGTAAGTGCCTTACTCCAATCTAACATCAAATGTGATAATTAGGCCCACCTCTAATAGTTGCTGAAAATGATATTAAGGAATATTTGTTACTTTGGAAATCTACTGATGGCAATGCCATAGCAAGAGAAAATGCAAATTTAATTGATGGATATTTTTATTGAAAATAGTATAAAACATGGGAGAATTGCATTGGACTTATCTTCTCACACATTTCTCAACCTTTTGGTTGGCTTCTGACCTCATTCAACTGAAACTTCTCTCCAAGGTTATCAATAATCTCTTTGTTCTTATATCCAAAGGTCTTTTTCTCATTCCTTATCCCTTTTAACTTCTCTGCAGCATTTAACATTAACTACTCTATTGTTCTAAAAACTCCTTTCTCCTTGGGTTTAATGGCCCTGCTCTCAATTTTCTTCCCTACTTGTCTGATCTCTCTCAGTCTTATTTGTGGGGTTCAATAATTCCTAATTTCTGTAATCTTCTTCTTCTTTAGCTTATCTATAAGCAGTACCATGCTTTGTGGAATGATGCTGACAAAAGTTTGAACAGCTGACTCTGATGGTGTGGCAAAAACAAACCCTAGAAACAAAAAGGATGCTTTCACATGTGAGTCCAATTGTATCATACTTACATTTATATAATATTTTTCTCAGCACAAAGAGCTTTACATACATTGTCTTATTTGATCCTCACAAAAATGCTGTAAAGTAGATAGTATTAGTGTTGCTTTCACCATTTGACAGATGGAGAAATTGAGGCTCAAGGAAATGAACCCAAAGTCATAGATTTTCTGCCACTAAGTCCAGAACTAGTTACAGAATGTCCACACATGTGGACCTCTCCAAGGCACTTCCTTTACAGATCATCAAAATTCTAGTAGCCACCTCCCCAGTGTTCCCATTTTTTCAGCCTGTGATGGAGGCTGCACAGGTGTCTGATCCCCATTACATATAGAAAGCAACAAAGTGAGGATTAGTGTTTTTTCTTCTTTTTTTTCTTTTCCCTTTCTTTTCCTTTTCCCTTGAGTCCATGCAATTGCCCCACAGGAGTAGAGGTAGAGGATATGTGTGCGTGTGAATTCTCAATGGGTCCCATAAAATGCTAAGAAAAAGCCAGCAGTGGAAAAACATAGGTAAGACCTGCTTATAAACTGCCTCTATGTGGATCAGTTTTATTTGTTTGGTCATTAGATAAATACTTGGTTAAACTTCAATGCATCAAAATGGCAATTTTTTTTTTGTCATAATGGAAAATGTCCTGCATTTTCCTCTCATTGATTTGATGGATAGGATACTTTGCCTTTAATAATTAAGGGTTCATACTGTCTCTAATTCAAAATGTGCTTATTTTACCAGAGAGAGAAACTCCTTGTCTTCATCATGAATATTAGTTCAACAACAAAAAGAACAACAAATGGGACCTTCAGGCAGATTTCATGAACAAATGCTTCCAGCAAATGGTTCCTTTCTGGGTATGTAGCATGAAGTGCATAGCACCATCTGCACTTCCCAAGAGGCAAGAGAGGAAATTAACATAGAAGCCCATCTATCATGTTGAATCATTCGTCAGGATCACTGTGCTCTTGTGTACAATGTCTGAATGTGTCCTTTCCTCCTGCCCCCTATCCCTGCACCTCAGATTCTAGTCTTTCCTCCTCTTCCTCCCAAGAATTTTGGTAATTCATTCTATGCTGTATCTGTGCTATGGCCATCTTATTGAATAGATCATGTGGTACCAAAGACCACTGAACTTGAAAGCAAAAGATCTGGGTTCAAGTTTCATTTGTAATATTCTCCAGCTGAATGACTTTGGGCTCATTTCCTTGAACTTCAGTTTCCCCATGTGTCAAACAGTGAAAGCAATACTAATGCTACTACTTCACAACCTTTTTGTGAGGATCAAATAAGACAATGCATGTAAAGTTATTTGTACTGAGAGAAATATTACATAAATATAAGTATGATACAAGCTAACAATGAAGGACATGAAAAGAGCTGACTCACTTAAATGTGAGGTTATCCTTTTTGTTTCTGAGATTTGTTTTTGCCACACCATCAGAGCCAGCTGTTCAAAACTTTGCAAGAAGCATTCCACAAAGCATGGTATCTATGGATAATAATAATAATAATAATGAGGAGAAGAAGAAGAAGAAGAAGAAGAAAAAGAGGAGAAGAAGAAGAAGAAGAAGAAGAAGAAGAAGAAGAAGAAGGAGGAGGAGGAGGAGGAGGAGGAGGAGGAGGAGGGGAAGGAGAAGGAGGAGGAAGAGGAGGAGGAGGAGAAATAGAAATTAGGAATTACTAAACATCTCATACAACTAAACTGTATGAGGTAAAAAAGATTTCCTTTTACAATGAAACAATTGGTTTAAAAAAGTTAAGCTCATAGTTACAAATCACAAAGCTTTCCCTTATCTTGGTATAGGGTGTGAGATGTTGGTCTATGCCTAGTTTCTGCCATACTCATTTCCAGTTTTCCCAGCAGTTTTTGTCAAATAGTGAGTTCTTATCCCAGAAGCTGGAATCTTTGGGTTTAATCAAACAGTAGATTACAATAGTCATTTACTACTGTGTCTTATGTACCTGACCTATTCCACTGATCCACCACTCTATTTCTTAGCCAATACCAAATAGTTTTGAGGATTGCTGCTTTATAATATAATTTTAGATGTGGTACAGCCAGGCCACCTTCCTTTTGCATTTTTTTTCATTAATTCCCTTGATATTCTTGACCTTTTGTTCTTCCAGATGAATTTTGTTATTATTTTTTCTAGCTCTATAAAATCATGTTTTTGGTAGTTTGATTGGTATGTCACTGAATAAGTAAATTAATTTAGGTAGAATTGTCATTTTTCTTATATTAACTTGGCTCACCCATGAGCAATTGATATTTTTCCAATTGTTTAGATCTGACTTTATTTTGTGAAAAAATGTTTTGTAATTGTGTTCATATAGTTCCTGGGATTCTCTTGGCAGGTAGACTCCAAAATATTTTATATTGTCTACAGTTATTTTAAATGAAATTTCTCTTTCTATCTCTTGCTGCTGGGCTTTGTTGGTAATATATAGAAATGCTGATGATTTGTGTGGATTTATTTTATATTTTGCAACTTTGTTAAAGTTGTTAATTGTTTCAAGTAGTTTTTTAGTTGATTCTCTGGGATTTTCTAAGTATACCATCATATCTTCTGCAAAGAGTGATAGTTTTGTTTCTTCATTGCCTATTCTAATGCCTTCAATTTCTATTTCTTCTCTTATTGCTAATGCTAACATTTCTAGTATAATATTGAATAATAGTGGTAATAATGGGCATCCTTGTTTCACCTCTGATCTTATTGGGAATACTTCTAGCTTATCCCCATTACATATAATGTTCGCTGATGGTTTTAGATAGATATCGCTTATCATCTTAAGGAAAATTCCTTTTCTTCCTATGCTCTCTAGTGTTTTTAATAGGAAGGGGTACTGTATTTTGTCAAAAGCTTTTTCTGCATCTATTGATATAATCATATGATTTCTGTTAGTTTTGTTATTGATATGGTCAATTATGCTGACAGCTTTCCTAATATTGAACCAGCCCTGTATTCCTGATCTAAATCCCACCATAGTCATAGTGTATTATCCTGGTGATAAATTGCTATAATCTCTTTGCTGATATTTTATTTAAAATTTTTGTATCAGTATTCTTTAGGGAAATTGGTCTATAATTTTCTTTCTCTCTTTTTGCTCTTCCTGGTTTAAGTATCAGCATAATATTTGTGTCATAAAAGGAATTTGATAGGACTTCAGCTATTTTTCTGAATAGTTTATGTAGTATTGGAGTTAATTGTTCTTTAAATGTTTGGTAGAATTCAACAAGTTAATTCCCAGTCCTAAAATGGTTCACCTACTCCACACCTGAGAACAGCTTGCCAGTGCCCTGCCCTTGGTTACTAAACTGTCCTAGTTCTCTGTACTGTCCAGAAAGTGCTTAAAGCTTGGGTGGGAATAGTTTGCAACTAGGGAGTGACTCAACAATGATGAAACTCCAGAAAATCTAATATAAAAAGGGACACTATGACATTCAGGACGCTGACTCTGACTCAGCCCAACACCTTGGGCAAGTCATATAATATCCCTCTACTGCAATCATACCATGGAGCCTGTTCTTGCTAGGTATTAAATTTGCAGAAATGTTCCAAGCATCAAAAATTAAATATATATAGAGAGAGAGAGAGAAAGAGAAAGAGTGAGAGAGAGAGAGAGAGGTCATTGAAAGAACATTGGAGCAGGCAAAATAGTGTAAACATTCCTAGCATTTCAAATCTACCAATGGCACTGGCTTCATAATTTCACTTTTGTTCTTTGAGTTAGATATAGGATTACTTAAAATTTCACTGTATTTTAGGGGCCTCTCAAATGCTTCCAGCTGAATATGAGTCAGATACTACTTACAATCATAAAATATTCAAGCTAGAAAGCACCCTGGAAAACCACTTCATTTTATAGGTGAGGTAGTTAAGGTCCAAAGACATGAAGTTACACAGCTAGTAAGTGGCAGCACTAAGATTTGATCCCACACCTTTTCTGGGCCTCAGTTTCCACATATTTAAAATGAGAGGGTTAGATTAAGTTATGTCTGGGTGTGTCTGTTCCCTTTGCCCTTTACCCATGACCCCTCCTATCTTTGTCTTTCTTTTCTAATACAGCAATACAGCATTGAGTTGTCCACACATACAACCTCTTTCCTGACCCTTTATTTATTGCCTCCTAGGGTCATGTTATCAATTGGAAGTGTGATATTTAACCTAAACCTAGAGAATTTAATATAACAGAATTCCTTCATCTTCAATTTAACCATCATATCACTGGCAATTCTGACCAAACCTATATTCAATTTATAAACAGAAACAAGGAAAACTGGACCAGAAGAAACATACAACATGAGCTTGGTTCTTTTTCATGTGCTTTTGCTGGGTTTACCAAAGAGTATCATAAATCATAGTCAGGAGAATACTGGTGTTTTTAAAAAATGGTCTTTGGCAGAAAGGTAAGCCTTGGTACAACTTCCCAAATGGGAGACTGGGAATGCTTTATGCCTCCAAATCATAGAACACTATCACTTTAGAAGAAGAAGAATTACAAATGACCCAAAGAACAACAGAAAAATCTGTGGTAGGAGTAGGTCAACAATAGCATAATATCATGGTGACTTGCCTATAAGAAGTCTTGTAAAAGACATTGTCAAGGACAAACATGCATGACTTGAAAATGAAGGAGACTGATTATTTAGGAAGAATGAGGGATGACAGATGGGCAGCCCAAATGCTGCACTAATATCCATCAAATATTAAAAGACCCCAGGGAGTATCTCCAGAAGGTTGGGTCTTATCCTCTGTGGAATATTTACAGAAATAAAGGAGCACATGGTATAAGAAGATATAGATGGGTTACAGTCTACACCAGTGGGAGAAATACCCACACCAAAGATATCATGGATCCATAGAAACATCAGAAAGCATGACTCTAAAGCCCCAATTGATCTAGACAAGCCATTCAATCTCTGTCTGCCTCAGTTTCTTCTCTAAAAATAGCACTTACCTTCCAGGGTTGTTATGAAGATAAAATAAGATAATTTTTTAAGAGCTTTGCAAGCCATCAAGTACTATATAAATGCTAAAATTGTTGTTGTTGAGTTGTTTTTCAGTCACGTCCAACTCTTTGTGACCCCATTGTGGAGTTTCTTGACAAAAATACTGGAGTGGTTTGCCATTTCCTTCTCCAACTCATTTTATAGATGAGAAAACTGAGGCAAATAGTGTTAAGTGATTTGTCCAGGGTCACACAGCTAGTAAGTGTCTGAGGCCAGACTTGAATCCTGTTCTTCCTGACTCTAGGCCTGGTTCTCTAGCCACTGCATCACTTAGCTGTCCCACTAAAATTATTATTGTTACATTATATATAACTGGCAACAAAATCATAACTCATATTTACATAGCACTTTGCATTTTATAAAGTACTGAACTCATAACAATTCTGTGAGGCTGACAGTGGAAATATTGTTTTAACTCTTGCAAATGAAGAAACTGAGACTAATAGAAGTTAACTTGCCTATGGTCACATTGTTGTCTGAGGCGAAAACTGACCTCACACGTCCTAGGACCAAGTCTACTACCATTTCCTCTCAACCACACCGCTGAAAAGTTGTAGTTGTCCAACTGCAGCTTTCCCATTTGCCTTAGGTTTTATCTCCAGGGTAGGGCTGCTCACTTTGATATCACATCCCCATCCACAGGGCATTCATGTTTCTTTCCCCTTCGGTTGTGGTGGGGTTAGCCATCAGTAAGATAAACCTAGTAGTTCCATTTTAATTTGGTGACTAGGTAGACTGGGGCGGGGCAAGCCCAGAAGATCTAATCAGCCTTATGGTTGCCTCTGGGCTTCATGTCCAGTTTAGGGCGGACTCATAGCAATTCCAGAAGAATCTAGATTTACTAAGTGAGGAGGAGCATAAGTCCAGAGGTTTGGAAAAAATGCATTAATCAACAAATACTCATCAAGCATTTACAATGTGCCAGGGACTATGCTAGGCATTGGTGATACAAATAAAAGAATGCTTTGAAGGAGATTACCTTCTCATAAGAAAGACAGCATAGTACAGTAGAAGCATATAGGTTAAAAATCTGAGTGAGAACATGTTTTACTTTAAAATTGTTTAAAAATTCATCTCTAGGAACTCTGATTTCCCTAAATACATAGTAGAAAAATCAAGGCTTGTGTATGTTCCCCTCCCCCACCCAGGTAAAAATAAAAGGAATTCCCTTACAGTCTCTGCTTTCCTTACGTCTACTTGCATCCAAAATGATTTAGTATGGAGAGGCCAGTGTTGTAAAAATTATGAGAATAATGCTGTCTTCAAGTGCCTGCATTCATAGCCTTGGGCAGGATAGGTGCAATTATTAAAGATGTGATAATACGACCATCCCCATTTCCTACTCTGTATCCTGAAATATAAGATAGCATAGTTGGTGTTAAGTGCTCTGATTTCTATTCAAGCCTTCGCTTCCTCTCCCTCTTACCACAATGAACCCTGTATGAATTCAAGGTACTGTTATTGGCAATTTAAAGCATCAGGGGGACCGAAATGCTCTAGAAACTTAAAGTGATTCAATTAAACTGAAATACAAAATGTGCACTTCTGCAATGCCATTTCTTCTTGTTGTACTCCATCAGTTCTGTTCAACATCAAGTCACAAGTGATACTTTTCATTTTTTAATTGCATTTTTCATGCTCATCATCATTGGCCTAGTAGCAATTAAATATGAAGAAAATCACTGAACCAAGGAGTGAGGCTCAAAATGTTAAAGCCCCCTCAATACGTGTTCACTCGCTGAACTCTCCCCAGAGTAAACCACTGATCATATTTTCATCCTTTACCATTCTGATATGTTTTTACTCTTAGAAATATCTAAAAGACCTAAAAGAATGGGAGGATCAAGAGAGGGAGCTTGATTTTCAGAATGAGTTTGTAAAAATTCAGCACAAAGAGCTAACCCATTTTTATTTTCCAGGACTAGAGAAAGCACTGTTTTCTTCATTGAACCAAGAGTAAGAAGAAACAAGCCTTCAAATGTTTATTTTGCCATACTGATGACAAAGTTCTTTCAAGTACATATTAGTCCTCATAACAACCCTGTATGGTATTCAGAGATTTCTATGATCCTCATTTTACATACCAGGCAATTGATCCTAAAAATCGTTAACCCAACTTGCCTAAGATCACAAGACTATAAGAGCCAAGGCAGAAGTAGAACTTACCATAGGTCCTACGATTCCAATTTCTACTTCACCATGCTGCTTCTTACTTACCAGCCAAGTTCTCATTATCTTCCCTCCGCTATGGACCACTTCTATGAACAGAGTTGCCTTGGCTCCATGCCCTATGTTCACAAAGGGCCATTATATGGGGCGCCCAGAAAGATGCCAGAAGATCTGATTGCTGGTTTCTAAACAGGATCTCATCTGGGATATTTCTCTTTCTTCTGGTGGGGGGAGGGTAGCTTTACCTCTTGATGGGAAAGGAATGACTGAAAGAGCCATGTATAGCTTTTCGCATTGATTGAATTTTAATGACTTTTAGAATGATAGGGTGCTTGTGATGGTTGCTGCCATTTCAAGGATCTCCTATTTACAACTCTTTTTTCTTTATAAGTTGTCCCCTTTTAGACGTTCAGTCTGAATTTACATTCCAGCAATGCTGACGTGGATGTGAACCACAGAAACTGTACACTTCCACATTTCCCCCAAAATAAAATCCATAAGGTATTTCTCTTCTTCGGTATCCACAGAATCTTCAAACTACAGAAGACAAACTACCAATGTTTAGGGCGGTGCAATGGATTACAACTATGACACTGGCTCCCTCTGTTGATTGTTTTGGGAACTGCAATGGTGGTGTGATGCCGTTAAGCCATCCTCAAAATCTTTTTTTGGGTTTCCCCAAAAAAGTACATGTCAGTGTGAACTACACGTCAATAGAACAAAGGAGCAGTAGGGAGATGGATTTTATAGAATCCACTACTCACCCTAAGAGGACCATTCTGGAGATATAGTGGTACAATGGTTGAAATTATTTCATGTTGCAATACAGTTTAAAATAGGAGAATCTCTCTATAAAGTTTCCTTTTCTCTCCAGTTTTCTGTTGGCATTATGAAAAGGAAAAGCATTTATTAGGCATTTACTATATGCCAAATACTGTGCTAAATGAAGAGAATACCAATGGAAAATTGAGATAGTCCCTGCTCTCAAAGGTTTCTCACACTAATTGAAAGAGAATCCAGCTACAGGGTGAGTGGAAAGACCCTGTTCTTTGCATTCAGTGGCAGTGCCAATGGCAAGGCCCAGGGGGCCTTACATTGCTTTATTGGAAAGGGGACATCCTGGGGAGATCTAGCAGATGGAGTTCATCACCATCACCACCCCCACCCCCAGCAGCAGCATTGTCAAACATTCTTGCATTTTAAAGATTTATATATAAAGATAAAAGACTGGATTCAAGAGCAGAGGCTCTCATAGCATTGCCGAGGTCCCCTGCCCGTATGTGTTTTCCTGTTCATTTTTTTAATCACATAAGGAGACTTCAAGATTTCTATTTTGATCTTCTTCCCAACAACATCTTTATTCTCTTCCAATCTTTTTAAACCTTATTAGGACTAGGCTGGGCTGTTATTAATTAGTATCTGTTTTCCCTCATGAAAGCAGACTGAGGACTATAATGAAACATGGCTCCAGAAAGAGTAGCCAGACACATTTTTTTTAGATAAGGGAAGAAGAATGACTACATACATATTTAAGCAGTAAACTCATTACACCAGGAAATTAAGGAGCAATGAAAAAGTACAGATTCCTCTCTTTTACTGCATCTGTAATTTTCTAAAACCAAAATTCAAATGCTACAGTTAATATCCTGAGGGGATAGTTTTATGATTAAAGCCAAAAACCTATTTGTGCATTTAACACTTCTCCTCAAGCCTACTTCAAGCAGAAAAATGGAGAAACAAATATCCAAAGCAGCTGGGAAACAGATTTCACTCTTTTATGACCTTAAAGGTTTATTGTTGATTTTTTTTTTAAAGAACTTACATTTATTTCTCTTAGTTCCCATCTCTATGTCCTTTCTCGCCTGAAAGGAAACAGACTTAAAGTACAAACTGAGATGTAGAATGAACTGCCTAGGAAGAGTCAGCCATACTAGAGGTCTTTAAACAAAGGCTAACTTCAATGCTTTCCTCTTGTAAGTGTGGGAGAGGGGTTTCTTGGTATGGAATGGGTTGAAACACATGGTGTCGGAGGTCCCTTCTGACTCTGATTTTTTTTAAAAAATCTATCTTATATCTTGCCTGTTCTTATGCTATCCTGCCCTAACATGCCCCACCTCCAATTCTATACTACTATTATTTTGCTTAAAGAGTTCTGAAAATATTATAATGAGGTGATAGGAAATGGATAAACTGTATCAGAAGAGGAGAGGGAGGGAGAAAAATATGGAACTCAAAATCTTGTAAAAATGAATGCTAAAATTCTTGACATGTAACTGGGGAAAAATAAAATACTATTAAAAAAAGATTATAATGATGTTTATTTAAATGAATAGAGATCGACATAAACATTATGGGTTATGATATGTTCTCCTCAACAAATGGAGTATCTATACTCAGTCTAGGACCAATATTTATAGTGACTAAATTAGCCGTCACTGTCTTCATCTCAATTTGTAATGTATAGGCCTTGTCTACATCTACTACCACATCTGCATGCCTAATCTGAAGAGGAGAGATGCCATTCCATCTCACCTAGTCTCCTACCTTCAGAGTGAAAAATCATTTCTTCAACTCCCACTCAACCACTGGCACCATTAACTGAGCTGCCTAAGTCCCCCGGATAACTCCACCTTGAGGCCAAGCCCCTAGGAGTGCTGATAACCTACCTGAACTCCTTCTTCAATGACTAACAAACTTCTACCCATTCATTCCCTCCGTCATCATTCAAACCCAGTTCTCTGTCCGCCACTGCCTGAGATCCCTTACTCCCCTGCCCCTCAAGCCAACCCACCCAGTATCCCATTCTAAGGCTACTCACTCCTTTCACTGTTCTTTCTGGGATGTCTGCTCCATAGATAACAAACCTGCTTTCCTCTTCAATCTTTTTCATTCCCACTCCTTCCATCTTCTGGTTTTCACTGAGAATAGGCTCCCTCCTGATAACACAGCCTCTCTGGCTACACTTTCCAGCACTAGTTGTACTTTCACAACTCACTTGGTGAGGCAGGGGAGCTGGAACATTCTTCGTTCTCCATTGCTACTTCCATACTCTCTCTCTACTACTATCGCTTAGTAACCTCACCTTCTTTGAGGTCCACTCAATTTGTATCCACCACCAATCACAATTCTAGTGGCTATTGTCTACTAACTTCCAGGATACTCCCTTTCTTTTCTCTCAGTGAGTACCAAGCCTGGTGCTTAGTCTTTCCCTCCTACCGAACTCCTGCATTCCTATTGATATTCTCCCCCAAACTCTAACCTCCCAGTTCTTTAACTTACTCATTTCCATGGCCTACTCCTCCACTTACATACAAAGATGATCGTATACTTAATCTTGCCATCATCCACAAATGCACTGCATCCATGATCGTTAACTCTGCAATCCTCTTATTTGCTCACAATCGATTATTATCATACATCTCCTTCTGCCTTGCTACCCCAGAACTTGTTTTTTGTCCTCACCATGTCCTCGTTCTTCCATCCCTCAGTTCTTTCCCAGGCCATTACCCTTACCCTAGGTATACTCTCCTCCATTGCCCATCTTGATCTCTTGATGAACTAATTCAACTCTACACTCCTCTGCCCTGAAGTCCCTTGCCCCTTTATTCTATTATTGATCCTTCTCTGCCAAGCCTCAACCTTAGATTACTCCCACCATCTGCTGCCATTGCTCCTAAAGTAATAAGGAGGAGGGGTAGCTAGGTGGCACAGTAGACAGAGCACCAGCCCCGGAGTCAGGAGGACCCGAGTTCACATCCAGTCTCAGACACTTGACACTTATTAGCTGTGTGACCCTGGGTAAGCCACTTAACCCCATTGCCTAGCTAAAAAAAAAAAATTAAAAATAAAAATAAAGAGGAGTCACCCTAACTAGGGAGGCATAATGGATAGAGAGCTGACCTTTAAGTCGGGGAGACTTACATTTAAGCCTTACTTCTGCCTGTGTGACCCTGTGCATGTCATTTAAGCTTTCAGTGTTCTAGGAAACTCATTAATACTTTAAGTTGCAGAGAAGGTGCTGACCTACATTGAGAAGGAGGTTCTCCCTCAGGAAGTTCCCTATATCGAGGCAATTACTTGTCCTCAACTTAGCCTTCCTGAGCTAATGCTTCTCTACTAGAACCATTGCCTCTATCTTTTCTCCCCTGGTAACCTGGATTCCCACCCTGGGTCTCTTTGCTCTCTTAAGTGAACTTTTGCCTTATCTTGCTAGAGCTGAGGCTTTCACTGTCAAATCTTGGCCCATTCCATATCATATGACCCCTATCTTTCTAGTTCCCCTTTATATGTCTGTCTTCCCCCATTAGAATTTAAGTGGGAAGAGTCTGACTTATGCTTGAATCTTTATTCCGTAGTATAGTGCTTGACACACAGTTAAGTACTTAATAAGTCTCTCCCTCTCTTTCCCTCTCTTTTACCCATTTCCCCCAAGAAACCCATCTCTGACTAAATTCCAACTGGTTCCTAGGGACAGCAAATTGTCCAACGTTCTATATATTTCCTATGTAGTAAGCTACCTTCTTAATCCTTCCGTTTTGTATGTTGTAAACGCTCAAATTTAAATAAGAAAGTTTTCAAAGAATATCCCTTTAAGGATACCTATGGGAAAATGTTCCATGCTTAATAAATAGCTAATCAGAATGGAAGGGTAACTGTATTGTTCATATAAAGCAAGAGAATCTTCTCTATTTGAATAATCAGTCCTTGGGCTCCCAATAGGAATAAAAAAAGCACAAACCAGATAATAAATGTTACACTCTAGCGCATACCCTGAAGATAAAAACCGAAGTTACTGTGGGGTAGAATTGCCGTCTTATCTCCCAAAGTAGATGGGAAGAGCTCTGAAAAACACATTCTCACAGCAAAATCAAGGAAAGGAACTTCGTTTCTTTTCAAAAGAGAAAAAAAAAAGCTTTGGATTTCAGGCTCCCCCTGTCAAAATCTGACTCAGAAAAGGAGTGAGTTGTCCATCTCTTGCCTTGTTAAGTTGGATAAATGAAGAGATTGCTTCTCTTCAGTAAGAACCTAGAAGATGTTCATAGCTCATTAGAGTAAAAGCCTGGTGTAAAGTGGTTGGTCTGTAAATTAGATATTAGTCCTGGCTCCCAAACACAAGTATTATTCAATATAAGTATTCAATATAAATATACTATTCAGTCCACATTTCACACTGTCCCTGCCCACACTTACCAGTGTACCCCATACCAACCTCATTACTGCATTCCATATCTCTAGGCCATCAGAATACAACAATAATTCACATTTATATGCTGATTTTCCTGTTACAGAGTAACATAGTTTCTTACTTGAGTCTCATAATAACCCTGTGAAACAGGTATTAGCAGTTATTATTGTTATCCCCGCTCCAGGGAGGCAACATGTGGTAGAAGACACAATGCTGGGCTTAGAGGCATAAAGACTTGGGTTTAAATCCTGCTTCTGACACTTAAAAACTGTGTGGCCATGGGGAAGTTACCCAGCATGCCTTGGGTATCTCTCTAAGAATATGTTACAGTGGATTGTAGTAGGCCTTGGTGGCAGGAGTGCCAACATACGAGAGCCACAAACCCAGATCTTCCAAATCCAGTGGGTTTCTCATTACCGATTAGAGAAATACAGATTAAAACAACTCTGAAATACTACCTCACACCTATCAAATTGGTTAACACTACAAAAAAAGAAAATGACAAACGCTCAAGTAGTTTCAGAAAATATGGGATACTAATGCACTGTTGGCACAATTGTGGATTAGTACAACCATTCTGGAGGACAATTTGGAACTATGCCCAAGGGCTATAAAACTGTATATACCCTTTGACCCAGCAATACCAAGGGAAAAGAATCTGTTTGTACAAAGTTGTTTATAGCAGTTCTTTTTGTGATGGCAAAGAATTAGAAGTTGAGAGGATATCTATCAATTGGGGAATAGTTGAATAAGTTGTAGCATATGATTGTGATAGAATAGTATTTTGATATAAGAAATGATGAGCAAGATAGTTTCAGAAAAACCTAGGAAGACTTACATGAACTGATGCAAAGTGAAGTGAGCGGAATCAGAAGAACACTGTGCACAGTAACAGCAATATTGTAAGACTGATTGGCTGTGAAAGACTTAGCTGCTCTGATCAAGACAATGATCCAAGAGAATTCCAAAGGACTCATGATGAAAAATGTTATTCCCATCCAGAGAGAGAACTGATGATTCTGAATGCAGATTGAAGCATATTTTTTTTAACTTTCTTTACTTTTATTGTTTTATTTTGTTTGTTTTCTTTTGCAACATGGCTAATATGGAAATGTTTGACATGACTGTATATGTATAATCAAAATCAAAGACTTCTCAAGGAGGCAGCTAAAGAGGGAAGGAAAGAATTTGAAACTCAAATTAAAAAAATTATTGTTAAAATTATTTTACATGTGCTTGAGGAAAATTTATTGAAATAAAAAAGGGGAGAGGAATTTATTTGAATTTTTAAATTTTTCTTTCTTTGGCATGATCTGTATCTTACATGAAAATTCTGTACGTCTGGGAGAAATTACTCCATACCAAAGTAAGGGTTGTTCACTCTTAATAGAGCAAATGGGCAAGGTTAGAGTTTTGTCTTGTCTTGTCTTGCCAAGGAAGGAAAGGATTAAAAGGGAAAACAACTGAAAACTAGTTTTGTTTCATTGTTCCCTTATGGGCTGGTCTATCAGGAATCAGTGTTCTTAATCCCTTGACATTTGAATGGACCCCTTTGATACTCTAATGAAATCTCTAACCTTCTTCTCAGAATGTTTTTTTTTAAATGTATGAAATAAAATAAAATAAAAACATAGAATCACAAAAGAAACCAATCACATTAAAATATAGTTATCAAGATATTTCTGTTTGAAGTTCATGAACTTCAGATTAGGAACCCCCATATGAGATCATATATTTAGTGCTAGAAGGAAACCTCAAAGGCCATCTAAATCCAACCCTTTCATTTTATTAATGACATTGAGTCTCATTGAGGTTAGTTGACTTGTTACAGAGAGTCAAATGTAGTAAGCAATTCCTGTGACTCTAAGTACAAAGAGGTTTGTACTTCACTACACAAGGCAATGAGGCTGCAGCTCTCAGACCTTTGGTCTCAGGACCCCTTTACACTTTTAAAAATTATTGAAGATCCACCAAAGAGCTTTTGTTTACATGAGTTATACTGAGGAGTATGCTGGTAAATGTTTAATTCACTCCCCTAGGTTAAAATAAAAATACACATGACACAAGTTTAATCTGAATTATTAACATTTTCTCCATCACTTTCTTAAGTCTAGACCATCAGCAAAACAATAAATCAAGCCCTGATTTGTAGTATTGCTGATTTCTGAGGTATAAATGCTCACACTGAAAATTTAACCATTGGTTTTACCTAGCCAGGCCAGTAGCACACACTGCTATGTACATTTTTCCCCCTGAAAGCCAGTTATTAAATATTTACCAGCATGACGCTGAATATTTATCAATATTTACTATATAAGAAAATTTTAAATCTTAGTATTATTATGAATATAGTTATGATCTCAAAGACTCTAAAAGGGTCCCAGGAACCTCCAAGGAGGGGCCTTTGGACCACACTTTGATAGTTGCTGCAATATATAACATCCTTCCCTTTAATTCTGTGTTTAATTCTTAAATTGGTCAAATGAGCAAATTTGAATTCTGCTCATTCACTTGGACCTAATCTTCTAGCATTTTTTAAACTAGTTCAGGATTCATTTAAATTCTGTCTTTCTAGAGACTATTTCACTAGACTTTCAATGAGAGTTTGAAAAATCTTGATATTTGGAAATCTCCCTGAAACTGCCTCCACGGGAGACAACTCCATTGTCCCAGTGTGTGACAAGCCCAACCTTAGAATTTTGCATATCATTTTCTATGCAGCAAAAACTTGAAATGGTTAAGAACTAATCATCTCAGCATGGTAATATACCTGCTGTTCTAGGCTAGGCAGAATATAATTACAACTTAAAGTATCAAAGGAAAGAAAGAAAGAAAATATAATGTAATCCCTTTTTAGAGAAGGGGTCCAATTGTGGAAAAATCACATGAATGAGGTATCAGAGATGCTTGTCTTGTGGCACAGATGTCAACCTCCTTGAAGAAGAGAGAGGCAGCCTTAGGCCACTATTCAATCCGAAGTCTCACCTAATCAAAAAAGCTCATTGACACCCTTCCCCTGCCTCCTCTCAGGAATGGAAGCCAGGAACTCATTAAGAGAAAGCACCCTAAATGTCCCAAGTCCTGAAAAGTACCCAGTCAAGCAAAGAACCCATAAAAGGCAAGGCTTTCTTTTGAAAGATCAGGGGATACATTCTGTTTGGCTCCTACCAGAGAGAGACAGATGGCCCTGGCAGGATGCTCTAAGATCCAACAGAGGACAGCAGACAGCCGATGGCTGTGCTTGTTTAAGCCCACCGTCAGAAAAAGAGTTAAGCAAGTTATTGCAAAGCAAAAGTGATGCATTTAGTTTATGGGTTTCAGGAAGTAAGTGGAGATGGTGACAGGGCGCACGTGACAACAAAACATTTTCATCTTTTCATGGGTACACAGTTTCAGAAGCCCAATAAAGCATATGTGTTCATTGTGTTTTTACTAAATTAAAATGGTAACTACTCACTGGAGACTCACATTTGCAAAAGCAAAACAAGAACTCTTAATTGTTTATAATGAGAAGATCCAAAATCCAAGCCTGCCTGCATTTTTGAGACATGAGGACCCAGGCGTTGCATCCTTTTACCATGGAGTCTTCTATACTGAAAGAGTTACTTTCCAGCTATGACCTAGAGAATTCACTTTCATATCTCTATCAGATTAATCTTCTTGAAGCACAACCCCAATCATGTCATTCTTCTATTCCAAAATATTGTCTTAGCATTAAAAACCTTGAAAAATCTTGACCCCACCTACCTTTCCACCTTCCTCCCTCTTTTCTCAGGCTGCTTGGTTAAGACTCCTTTCTACTCTTAAATTTATTGAAGATTCACCAAAGATCTCCCTTTCACACACCCTATAACCTAATCAAATTGGAATATTTGGAATTTCTTGAATATGTCCTGAGCTATACTACCTCCATACCTTTACCTAAGCTGTTCACTCTAACTAAAATGTTTCAACCCCCTCCATGAATTTTTATAGGGAAATTAACAGGGAAGTAAAGTCCCTCCACACTGTTTCTATGCTTGCATATTACACCAAATCAGTAAAAGTCTGAGCAGTTTTAGCTGATATTTAGGGTGAAATTTGAAATCCATATTGTATAAGACATCATGTATTTAATAATATAATTCCATTATTATGACTTTCTGATCCAGGTCTTCTAGCATGACACCAAAAGCAGAAAGCAGAGATGGAAACAACAAGCAGAGGTTAAAAGGAGGTAAATTTAGGCCTGATGTCAGGAAAAACTTCCTAACAATTAGAGTTATGCAAAGGTGCAATTGGCTGCCTTAGATGGGTGTTGGTGCCCCCTCCTTGGAGGCCTTCAAACACAAGCAAAACTATAACTTGTCAGATTTACTGAAGTGGGAACCCCTTTTTGGTCGCATGTTGGACCAAATGGCTTCTAAGGTCCCTTCCATCTTGGAGATTCTGTGAGAATAAAACGTTTGTCAAGTTGGAAGTGCTTTAAGCAATTTGCCATCTCCTTGGAAGAAATCACTAGGATTCCTGCTCTCTTTCACAAGGTTTTCAGAATCAATATGATTTTTTGCTGATCCATGTCCAATGGTGGTCACTGTAACGGCTACTTAGAACTACTTCCATTTATGAGATATCCTTCTACTTTTCATCTGTGCAAATGAATTTGTATCATAATTTTGCACATATTTCTAAAGCCCATATTTCAGTCTTATCTACTGGGCACAATTCATTCTATAAACAGAAAAAAGATGCTAATAAGCATGAGAAAAATGAGAAGTAAAATAATTACTCTTACTTGGAATATAGTAAATAGTTATAACCTTCAATTCATTCAGATTTCTTTCCTGGATTTAATTCGTTACAGAGGCATAAATGACAAAAAAAAGAAACATGTCAAAAATCCTTTTGTTACTACCTGGTCTTTCCAATCTCTTACAACCTGATGAGATGTAAGATCCTGAATCATCAAAGATAGAATGAATTAAGTTTAGTTTATTGACCTCTCACAATGGCAGAAAAATGGAGTAATCTATTTTTAATTTTTTTTTTCACTCTGGATATAAACACCAACAAACATGAACATTTCACCATATAAGGAAGAACAGAAAGGAGAATTGTATGTGATATTCTGAACCTCTCTTGTGTATACTTCATTTAAAAAAAAATGCTATAAAGGAGATTGAGTTTCAAAGGCCAAAAGACCTGGGGTCAAGTCCTATCTCTATTATATACTGGCTTTGTGACCCAGGTGGCAAGTCACTTAAACTCTCAGCACTCTAGGCAACTTTCTATGACTATAAACTGCTAGCAAGTTGTCAACCTATATTAGTAGAGGCATTTTCTTTCCTAGGAGCTTCTAATCTGATAGAGTAAAAAATAAATAAATAAACTGGGTTGAAATAAAAAGCACTAATTTTTCAGTTAAGGAAAATTCAATCGGTATAAATACCTCATTTCCAAGCATTCTATTTAATCAAGGGTTAATTAAGAAATTAGAAGACTAATTTAAATCATTTAGTTGATTTAGCATAATATAGCTATCTGCCTTCCCCTTACATCCTCTCATCAGCCTCCTCTAGCCTTTATTATGCTTGATATCGGAGACCAACAAGAAAGGCACCATGACTCTGCTTCTTTACAGGCACCACAGAGAGCATTAGCCAATTACATGAGAGTAGGATCTTTTTTTGGGGGGTGGGAGGGGTCTCATCACACCAGGAATTCACTGGGGGTAGGGGAGAGGAGCAGGCAGTTGTCGTGAGGATATAACTCAGAATCTAATAATGTAGATCCTAGGAATATAAGGCTGGAATAAGAACCAAGGAAATCCAGTCATGGAGAGATAGTCTCTGTAGGAATCAAAGTATCATGTCAGGGCATAGGTTAAGGGAGCTCGACTATAAGTTCAGGGTCTTTGGGCAGTCACGAAAGCTATACAATCCTTAAACTGCATTGAGAGGCATATTATAGAGGATTACGGAAATGATAAGTGTACTCTACCCCAATGTTCCCAGGCCAAATGTGGAGTATAGTCTACAATTCTGGTATCACATTTTAGGGAGGACATTGATAGGATAGAATGCCTTTGGGGGAGGAGAATCAGGATGGGGAAGAAAGCCTTAAATCCGTGCCATATGATAACTACTTGGAGGAACAAGTAATTTAATGCTGAAAGAAGGGAAGCTATCTTCAAGTATTTGAAAAACTATCATATGGAAGACTTGATCTGCTTGAACTCAGAGGCCAAACTTTGAGCATTGGATGAAAGTAGTCAAGATACTAACTTAGGCTTGATGTAAGGAAAAACTCCCTAACAATTACAGTTATCAAAAAGTTTAATGGGTTACCTTGAGTGGAAATGGGTTTTGCTCTCTGCAAAAGAGCAAAGCTCTGCATGGCCATTCATCAGGTATGTTGTAGAGGAGATTCTTGGTCAGGAATGGGTTGGACTAGAGGCCCACTCAGGCCCTTTCCAATTTCACAATTCTGTGGCTTTTCCTAAGCTCCAGAAAATAGGCAAACTAGAGCTGAGAAATCAAAGATAAGAAATAACTGAATGGGGGTTAGGGATACAGATTCCAGTAATAAAGGTTGACAAGTGTCATCAGTTATAGGTCATTCTTACATAAGGTCAGCACCTATGTCTACTCATACTTCTACAATCAGTCACACTTCCCAGCAATGGGCCCTAGACGCTTGCCAGAGTATTTGCAATGGTGCATCTGATGACAACAAATACCAGAAAGCATTCCCAGTATTGACTGTACTTTGCAGCACTTATTTTCCCCACTACGGATACACTGGCAGATATATGCACAAAATACTGATGTTTGTGTAAAGCATCTTAAGTCTCACATTTGCCAGTACATTATATGTTTAGGCCATAAGGCTAAAAAGTGAGCATGAACCAAGATAAATCTGTATTTCAACAAGGTTATACATCTTTCTTACTTGATCTTGGTACAAAATGTCTCTTTCACCTTCTCTTCCATTATCACTTCTTTTAAGCAGTGAGTAGGCACAACCAGTATTCCATGATGTGGCATGTTATATGTTTCAAGTTTAGTTTGGCTTTGCTTTTCATCCAGCATTGTGTAGTTAATCATTCTGAAATGGAATAATGTGTTTTTCCTCATCTTCCTCAAACAAAAAAGAAATTTTTAAAAAATTGGTTCAAAACTGCCCAATGATCTTTTCTTTTTTTGTTAAAATACTGAAAAATTGGTTTTGAAAGGAGAAACATTAATATTATTCATCATATATTCAATTTCCATTAAATTTTCTATTTAAATTTTTATTTACCCACAGCCTAATTTCTCTTAGGTCTGGCCTGATTTTGTTTTCTAGTTCTGGATATGAAGGCCTATACTAATTACATGATGTAATTAAGGCTACATCAATTCTCTATGAATCAAATTGAGCAAACCAGTTGCTAGCTCCCACACCCACTGTAATTCAACAGATAAATCACTAGATGGCAGAACCATACCTTAGATATAATGTTTAAAACAAGAGGAGCTCTCCTTGACCATTGCAATTAAAGACTATTTTTTCACATTACAATTACATTTAAGAACAATGCTTGGAGGTATGTACTTCCACTCAAGTCTGGCTCAATATTGGTATGATCTTAGTTCTACATTAAGTTCAAGTAAAAAAAAAATATCTCTAGATTACTTAGCTCAGTAATTTAAGGTTTCAAAGCTTGAATATCTCTAAAAATGCATGGTCAAATATATATTCCATACATTATAAAACATCAGATTTCACAGAAGAGGGAAATAAGATTATTCATTCCTTCTCATTCTTTTCCAATAAAATATAAGGATGGTTTATTTAATTGGGCAAATATCTGATCTCAGAGGACAGCTTCTGATTTTGCTTGTCTGTCATTGACAGCAGTTTATCTGCAAATCTTAAAGTACTATATGGATACTAGTTATCATCATCATCATCATCATCCTCTTCTTTTTCTTCTTATCATGATTATTATTATTATCATCTACTCCATTCAGTTTTAGGAAAAGCAATTCATTGCAGGAAGAAGCAGGAAGCAAAGCTAATTATCAGAGCTTTCTTTCCCTTCAAAATAAACCAGACAAACATTTCAAACTCTCCGTAGAAAGGACTCACCTCAATACTTTGTGCCTACTCGACCCCTTTCTCCTTCTGCCTATAACTTGAAATTACCTGAAAATATAATGTATCACAACCTGAATATTAGATTTGACTAGGGCAACTGTAAACAATCATGAAATCTAACACGCAAATTCATGTAAAACAAGTCAGGTTGCCCCAGTTTAATTTTTTTTTAATCACATGTAGCTAGAAAGATTAAAACCAACACTTCAACACATGTTGGCTATGTCCGGATGCATTCCTGTCTCCTCTCTGCTTCTTAGAACCCTTAGCCTCATCCAAAGGTCAGTTTACGCACCACTTTTGGGGAGGAGCCTTTATTGATCACACAAGTTATTAAAGCTCTCTTCTTCTTCAAATTAACATATGTTTTATTATCTGTTTCCATTTTGTAGCCCCCAGTAGAATGCTGAGAGAAAGAAGTTTTTCATTTTGTATTTCAAGTCCTCAGCACAGTGCCTTATAAAATAGTAAGTGCCTAATAAATGCTTACCAAAATGGATTGGACTGAATAGACCCTATGTGGTAGGAGTCCATCCCCCAAGGTCATCTTCTGACAGGTGAAAAATGAGTTCCACAATCTAAATAATGACTTACTGAATGTGACCTACCTCCTGTATCGGACAATCCATAAAGGAAAAGACGGGACAGAGCTATTGTCAGAAGCTCCAGGAAAAGAATGGTAAACATAGGCTGTGCCTGGCCACACACTCCTACTTCAGTTCCTGGCAATTCAGCTGCTATGCAGTTGTAAAATGCTATGGAAGCACTTTATTTTTCATGTTTTCAAAGAAGGGACTCCCTATTTATGTATGGAATTTCTCCCTGCCTGTTCACCCTCACCTCCACCTCCACCTCCACTACCACCAACAGAAAATAGCAAACTAAAAGTTGGCTTTGGATGAATCCAGCTTTTTACCACTTCTGGTAAAATTATCAATGTAGAACACAATGGAAACTTTGATTCTGAAATGGGAAATGATAGAGACCACTTAGAACAACGCAGGTAAGGAAAATGGAGTATATGAGGCATGTTGGAATATATATGGTACGTTGTTTTTCCCTATTAGACTACTAGCTCCTTGAGAGGTCTGGTTTTTGCCTTTGTTTTTTATCCCCAGTGCTTAGCATAGTGCCTGATACATAAGAGGTGCTTAATAAATACTTTTTGACTTGGCTTTAGGCTGTGAAATTTAAGGAGGATTCAGGTTATGATAAATCCAGCATATACAATCTATCAGAACAATAAGTACACAGCAGACTTTTAAATACATATATATGTATGTAAATGTGTGCGCATGTATGTGTATATATATATATACACACACACAGACACATATCTCAATATAATGTATATAGATTATTAGGATAGGAATGAAGATTTTATTAATATAAAGAATTACCAGATAAGGTCATTCCATCTACCAATGTAAGTTTTTTCTACAATTTATATTCTTAGATTTATCTAAAGCACTGAGACATTCCAGTATCACATAGCCAATACATATCTGAGGCACGGCCTGAACCCAAGTATTCCTAGTTTAGAGACCAGGTCTCTAAATACTATATCAAATATAGAAAATCTAAATTCTTGTAGTATGGAAAAAGGACTGTAATCAGTCTTATATCATCAACTGCCTAATGGACATTTTGAATTAGATATCCCATATGTACCTCAAAGTTTCCAAGTCCAAAACAGAACTCATTATTTTTTCCCAAAACTCTTCCCTTGTTTGAATTTTGCTATTATTGTTAAAGGTACTACCATCCTCCCAGTTCACCTAGATTTGAACCCTTGGTGTCACACAAAGCTTCTCACTCTCACACACCTCACATATCTAATTTGTTGCCATATCCTGCCCTTTCTATCTTTGCTATGTCTCTTAAATGTGTCCCCTGAGCTACCTTAACTCAGGCCCTCATCACCTCTCACCTGGACTATTGTTAGCAGCTTTCTAATTGGTTTTTCTGCCTCAGGTCTCTTCCAACTCCAATCCATCCTTTACTCAGTTGTTAAAATGAATTTCCTAAAGCATAAATCAGACCATGTCACTCGTTTTCTCAATAAATTCAGTCATTCCCTACTACCACCAGGTCATCTAGTCCAATATCTTTGTTTTACAGATGAGGAAATGGAGGTCAAAGAATATTAGCAGTTTGCTCCAGGTCACACGCAATACGATAAATCCAGTATTTGAACCTACGTCTTCTGCCTCCAGAGTGAATGCTGTTTTCCATTGCACTGGGCTGCCTCATAGCAATAGTAAGAGGAAGCTACTACAGTCCTTATTAGGTCCATCTTATAGATATGGAAAATGAAGTTCAGAGAGATTAATTAACTGCTCCACAGTCACACAACTAACAAATGGCAGAGGTGGGATTTGAACCCAGGTCTTCCTGATCTCACTCTAGCTTTCTACCTACTATATCATATAGCCTCTACCATGAAAGGTCATATGGTGTAACTGATGGAGACCTAGCCTTGAGTTTGGAAGCACCTTGGCTTGATTTTATCTTCTGACATATCCTAGCTGTGTGACTCTGAATAAGTGGCTTAACCTTTCTAAGCCTCAGTTTCTTCATTTGTAAAATGGAGTTAATAATACATGTAGCACCTACCTCACAGGGCTGTTGCGAGACTCAAATGATTGGTATGTCTTTTGGAAATTCTAAACTCCATAAATTTCCATTATTTTAGTCTATGAATATGTCTAATGTTTCACCTGCAATGGAGTCCAACTAAGAAAAGGTCTTAAAGGGGTCAGGGGCTTTTTCAGAAGGATCATAATTTATATAATGTTCAGAAATGAAACTGCATTGAAATGGATTTCTCCAGATCTATCCCAAATAGTAAACCTTATTGCTCTGGTGGAGTGAAAGGGTGCACATTTACGTATAAAGATAAACATTTGTCATAATCCCTTACTTCTTACCCATCCAATACTAACTCTCCACTTCGGTGTTGCATGAAATCTTAGCACTCAAAACCAGCCCTTAGTTGATGTGCCATCTGGAGGAGGAAAGGGAAAGGAAACATAGGACCCAAATTTTGGATTCTTTCAATGTAATCCCACCCATATAGATGACTTTTTCTGTTCAAATTTTTGTAGGTTTGGATAGAGCTTGGGTTGCTGTTCCAGCACACCCAGGGGAAAACATTTCCAGTGCCCTTTCTATTAAAGGAACACATCCAGTTCATGATCTACACATGACTTTCTCAGTTGATGCAACAATGTTTAGTACTCTTGTTCTGCTTTTTATATGTCGACATCAGTTTTATCTGTCTAAAAGGCACTCTAATAGAAAGCAAAGACCATACCTGAATCTCCTTTTACGGGATGTAGCTCACTTCCATGTATAATTTAACAAATGTTTCTTGTTATGGTAGTGGTGGTGGTGATGCTGCTGCTGCTGCTGAGGATGATGATGATGAAAATGATAATAGGCAACTAGGCAACACAGTAGGTAGAGTGCTGGACTTGGAGTTAAGAAGACCTGAGTAAAATATGTCCTTGGTCACTTACCAGTTGGGTCACCCTTTGCAAATCACTTAACTTCTTCTAGCCTCAGTTTTCCCATCTGTTAAATGAGGATTATAATAGTACTCACCTCCCAGGGTTGTTTTGAGGATTAAATGAGATAATAGCTCCAAAACATTTCACAAATCTTAAAGTGCTAACTATTATTATTAATGAGAATGTAAATCATCATGGAGATAATGGTGGTGACAGGGATATTATTGGTGATAGAGATGGTAGTGGTATGGAAATGGTGATAAATTCTGTAAAGATGATAATGATGGTTATGACAATGGTGACAAAATTGACGAATATATTGGTAATATCATCATTTCTAATGGGTTCAATGACTATCTCTGTTCAGATGGTGAAGAAATCTCTATCTGCAGCCCACAGTTCCATGTCATCAACTTCCTTCTGGAGATCTCCGCCTAGATGTTCTATCAGATGTTCCATCAGTTCCATCATCTCAAACTCAAAGTATTCAAAACAGAACTCATTATCTTTCCTCTGAAACCCATCACTTCTCTTAACTTCCCTTTTTCTATAGAGGATGACACTACCCTTCCAGTCACTCACTACACTTCCATTCACTCCAGTAACTCTTCCTTCTCCTTAACTCTAATAACTTTCAAAGTCACATCCATTCTACCTTTGCAACATCTCTTTCATTGATGTCGTTCTCTTCACTTGCCTGGACACCCTTGTTTGGACCCTCATCAATTCTCCCTTTCATTTATTCATTCATTTGCTCCCCAAGAAACTTCAGTATCTCCATATTTAGCTCTAGAACAAAATACAAATTTCCATTTGCTATTTCCAGTCTTTTGCAATCTGGCTCCTATTGATCTTTCCAGACTGATTTCACATCACTCCCACTCATTCAGGGGTGTGACGGAACCAGCTCAAACAGGCTCTTATGAGCCAATTGATAAATTTTCAGTGTGGGCATTTACAATCTGGAAATCAGCAAACACTACAAGTTAGGGTTTGATTTATTATTTTGTTCATTGTCTAGACTTAAGAAAGTGATGAAGAGAATGTTAATAATGCAAATTAAATTTTAAAATGTGTCATGAGTAATTTTTTTTGTTTGCTGGTTGTTGAAGATTTACCAATGCACTCCTGTGACTCATGGAATCTATATTCAGGCAAATCATACCATGTGGCTATTGCCTAAACTTAACATTCCACTTCCTGTCTTCTTGCCCTCACACAGACTATCTCCCATGTGTCTATTTCTCTCCTTCCTCATCTCTGCTTTTTGAAAATCTTGGATCCATTCAGATCTTAACTTAAATTCCATCTCCCATATGAGCTTTTTCCTGACTTCCCATTAGGAGTTAGCAGTTTGCTCACTTCCAAAATTACTTTAAATTTACTTTGTTTACATTTCTATTTATCTTTGTTTATGTTGTTTCCCACCCTGCCAATAAAATAGGCTGTGCCATTTGAGAAGGGTTAAAGATATGACAAAACTGGTAGCCTTGCTTATCAAGAATCACATGAGATACTGTTTTTGCACTTTCTTTTCTTGTTGTTCAAGTCTTCTTGTACAAAATGACTAATATGGAAATGTTTTACGTGATTGCACGTGTGTAACCAATATCAGATTGCTTGCTCTCTTAGGGAGGGGACAGTGAAGAGAGAGAAGAATAGAATTTGGAACTCATAACTTTAAGAAAAACCAAATGCTAAAAATTGTTTTAACATGTAATTGGGAGAAAAAATAAAATACTATTTTTAAAAAAGAATCACATGAGAGACAATCTAGGGATAGATTGATAGATATACATATATGTAACTTACACGAATACTACATACATAATGTATATAATTATGCAATGTATAATATACTATATGCAATCATGAATCATCATTTAAAAATGAAAACAGAGGAAAAAAAAACAGAAGCCAGGAGAAAAAGTAGAAAAGTAAAGTATACATAGGGGCTGTTTCATCTTTGTCTTTGTATACCCAATGTTTAGCACAGTGTCAAGTACATGATGGATACTTAATAAGTGTTTATCAAATTCCATTGAATTGAATTGAATTTGATGTTGCTAATGATTCAAGGTGGCACAGTGGAGAGAGTTCTGGGCCTGGAGCACGAAGACTCGCATTTTCCTGAGTTCAAATATGGCCTCAAACACTTTGCTAGCTGTGTGACTATGGGAAAATCACTTAACTTTATTTGCTTCAGTTCTCATCCTCATCATGAGCTGGAGAAGGAAATGGCAAACCCTCCAGTATCTTTGCTGAGAAAACCCCAATTGAGGTCATAAAGAGTAAGACACTACTGAAAAATAAAATAAAATAAAGAGTAGGACACTACTGAAAAATGACTAAATGACAACAGCAACAATAACAGTGATTGAGATGGTAACCACAGTGATGTGATGGTGTTAATGGTGATGATGGTAGTGAATAAGAATCCCTCATACATGATGGGGACTTAACAAATTCTGCCTACAAGCCTTAGATAACCCCATCTTATATAGGGACACATATCTTAAATACATAAGTTCTTAATATCAAACTTGACAAGTTCTCTAGACTGCAAAGAGGATCAGTGATGATCATGAAAGATAGTTTGAGGTCTCTGAAACTGTTTAATATTTTCTTCCTTCCCAGGATGAGATGGGTATCCCTGTTTTCAGTGGCACTAAGTAAACATGAACAGGTCCTTCTAGCTCAAGATGTAAAATGAGACATTTATTTTGGGGATACGGTCAATGTGGAAATTACTTCTGCTTGATGATGCATGTTTGTAATTATAAGGGATTTGTTTTTCTTTTTTTAATGGGGGAAAGAAGAAAGGAAATAAGCATTCATTAAGTGTCTACTATGCACTGTGCTAAATGCTTTATAAATATTATCTCATTTGGTCTTCATGACAACATTGTGAGGTACGTCTTATTATTATCTCCATTTTGCAGATGAAGAACCTGAGCCGGACTTGCCCAGGGTTACACAGCTAGTAAGTGTCTGAGGACTGATTTTTGAACTCAGATCATCCTGAAGAGTCAGAAGGGCCCAGAGCTCTATCCACATGGCTGGCAGGGGCTGGGAACAGAGAAGAGGAATAAAGGAGGAGTAAGAATAGAGCTCTTCCTCCTCTTGCTCCTCTAAGAAAAAAGAGAATCAAACATAAAGCATCACAATCAGGACAACTTTGGAAGTTATATGCTGAATTTATGATAGTCTTTAAAAGTAAAATGAGTTCTACAAAACAGAGATTCACAGTTTTGTTTATAATCCTCTCCTGTTCTGTAGCGTTTATGGATTGCTTGGTTTATTTGCTGTTTGTTAAGCTCGGAATTTTTTTAAATATGAAAAAACTTTTTTTAAAAAATTAGGCCATACATGTTGCCCCACTAATCTGTTCAGACACTTTTCCTCGGTGGGAGTAATGTGCAGGACACAGACATGAAGAATCTAAGCTGAGTTACCAATAATATTCATATGTCTGCTCTTTCTGCCTTGCTCCTCAATCTGGTTAAGTACCAACTTCTGTACTAGTGAATGGTGGTATTTGGTTGTGGGAAAGTGTCATAGCCAATTTGACAGTTTTTTAATCACAAAATAACAATAAATCTCTAGCTTAAGAAAGAAAGAAAGAAAGAAAGAGGGAAGAGGAGGGAGGAAGGGAGGAAGGAAGGAAGGAAGGAAGGAAGGAAGGAAGGAAGGAAGGAAGGAAGGAAGGAAGGAAGGAAGGAAGGAAGGAAGGAAGGAAG